>NW_019154091.1:33769903-33865212 GCF_002288905.1 Enhydra lutris kenyoni | reverse complement strand
TTTTTTTTTTTTTTTATGTGACAGAGAGAGAGATCACAAGTAGGCAGGGAGGCAGGCAGAGAGAGAGGGGGAAGCAGGCTCCCGGCTGAGCAGAGAGCCCGATGTGGGGCTCGATCCCAGGATCCTGAGATCAAGACCTGAGCCGAAGGCAGTGGCTTAACCCACTGAGCCACCCAGGCGCCCCCAATAAAAATATTCTTGCCAGAACTAAAAATATGGAAGAAATGCAAAGTCATTCCAACTTAATGATGTCAGATAATTTATTGTAGCTGTTTTTTCCTCCGCAGCTTAAGCATCCATTCATATGGAATGTCTCAACTTTATCATCCTTTGACATGTAGTCACAAAAGCTGCCACTTCCTTTCACTCTTCTCTGAGTGACTGAAGCAATAGAACACCCAAGATAAAACGTTGTGTGTATTAATGAGGGTGGACCCAAGTGAGGCTGCAGGAAAATCACCACTAAAATCACTCAGTGGTTGACATGATAGAAGTGTGCCTTTTGTTCGTGGGGAGAGGGCTAAGGGTCCAGGCCTCCATGTGTTGGCTGCTGCTTTGATCCTGAGGCTCTCCCATATTGGCATGTGCTTCTGCCATTGCTGTAGCAGGAATGGGAGCCTGGTGCGTTGTGCCCTGGCTCTTCTGTGTTTCTGGCTGAAAGAGATACACAGGCATAACTAACCCAAGCCAGGACCCAAGCTAACTAACCCAAGACCTAATCCTTCCTCTCTGGTGGGGTAGAGGACGGGAAATGTTGGTGGGCACTGGTAATACTTACCACATCAGTTTTGGGTTCACAGAAAGAGGGGCAGTTATGATTTCATATTGTGATCTCTGTCAACTTTCAGGATTTACTTATACTCTCAGCAAAAACATAAAGTTAGAGGAAATAGAAGGACCCAGCAAAAGGTGGAAGGATGGAAAATGTGGGGAGAAGGGATGCCATATTGGATCAGAAGATGTTTGCCTTTCTGATGTCTTGATTGAGATACTGTAACTAGAGTAGTAGCTTCCTAAGAAATTGTTTTTAAACTTCAGAGTCTGAAATAGACAGAACACAGATAGTTCCCTAGGGAGTTTATTACGTGTCTCCAATCTGAGCCCCTGTTCATCTTTTAAAAGGACAGCAACATTTGGAGAATATCATTGATGAATAGGTGCGTCCTTCAGTGAGGTTACCTTGGTTACTGCTGGAGAGGAGCTTCCAAATTTATGTGCGGCAGAGGAAGAGAAGGCTGATTTCCATGACCAGTTACGGTGATACGTTGGGGGTCCCCATGACCACACTCAGATGATGATAGGATTTTATCTATTGATGTGTATCTGACTTCCTAACTTTTTTAGACTTTCCAGAGAATAAAGGTAGGAGAGAATGCTGCCATCACGATCACCGACTCCCAATCACATTGCTAATTTTAGTGCTCAAGATGACTGGGTTAATCGGGGAGCATTGTCCGAGGGGCAAGAAAGACACCCATTTGATCTGTCATTTGGTTTCTTTCTCCCTCCTGTGCCTTAAAATACACTTCAAGATTTGGAAGTTGTGCAGAGAATCCCATTAACTTGGGGTGTCATACAAACTCATATACTCTCAGTAAGTACAGATTCAAGATATTTATACCACACCTTAAATAAGTCATATATGCTGTTTTTGAGCAATTAAAATCCTAATATCCCAGTAGAACGTTTCCCCCGATGCTACCCAGATATTAACTTTTAATTGCTCAAAATGTTCAGCAACGGGAGAGTATTGAACAAAAATTTAAAACAGCATTCCATTAAAACTGCAACACATGAACCTAACTATGAGTAACCACACCAAAGGGAGTGATGAAGAAAAGAACTAACCTAGTAACTTTGGGAAAGTAAGCTCTTACCTGAATATTCTTAAGCTGAGGGCAAATAGAATGATATGTACATGATGTATTTTAGTTAAAGTGTTTCTCAGAGGGACAAAGAACAAAGAAGTAAAGACATTGTAAATAATGAGAGCAAAGTTTCTTGCTGTTTGGGAATTAAGTTACAAATGAGGAAGAGCTAAAATATGCCATGTGGTATTGATTTAGAATCACAGGTAACCGTATACAATCATGGTTTTCAAGATGTGTACAGACAGAGAAATATAGGTGTGTGGGCTCATGCACATACCTAAGTGCCTAAGTTTCTTAGCTCTGTCTGCTTGGACGGCCTAGAAGCAATGGAACTCATTGCATTGAAAGCATCTAGCACCTACATCTTGTCCTCTAAATACATTATCTAATAAAAGCAACCAGGACTCCTGGGAAAGGAAAATCAATTCCAGGGCTGGGGTGGGGGAAATGCAAAATGAGCCTGGAGCATCTCATAGGGTCAGAAAATAAGGAAGTGTTCCAGAAACCATGCAGCTAACAGAAGAACGTGGGATCCAACCTGAATGGACAGAGCTGGAATAATTGTGGCACCAAAGTCAATAATAATAATACTGGATTTTAATCTATAGAATAAAATAAACATTCATGAGTCCCTACTGATTTAAATAAGTTAATTAAATGGGGGAGAGTGGAGAGCACTTTCTTGCAGAAGAATTATAGTTAACATAGGAGGAGGAAGGGGAAATAAAAGATCACCATTAAGCAAAGACCACAAAAATTATTATGATATACATGATCCACTGGTGGATGCAAGTGTTTATGGGTAAAATGTGAGGAGAAACAGCGTATTTCCATAGTCTCAAAGTGTATCCCCCAACATAGTTACTAATTTTACAGGGAAAGTTAATGTCATAGTAGAGAAACCTATTAAGGTAGCAGATACCACCTTAACTAAGCAAACAGGTCAGGATCACTAGTGATAGGACATGGACACCATGAACCTCATGATACTATGCACTGAAGAAGACGTAATAGTATTTCGCTGTCCTTAAACACAAGGAAAGATTGAAGTCCGTGAGAATCGGGATTAAGAAGTGCCAACAAATGGCACTGTGGGAAACTGGGTAGGTTCATAGAACAGGAAAAGGAAATTTGTAGAAAGAACTGGTGAACGTAAAATAAAGTCTGCAATTGAGTTATGACTGGTTCTGAACATTGTACAAGGTAATGTAAAATGGTAACATGGGGGAAGTTGGGTGGGAAGTAGATGCTGAAATTAGTTCAAAATCAAAAGTATAAGTAATATGAAATAAATAGATAAAATACCCCCAAACAAGTATCCCAATCAAAGTAAAACATAATTATTTATTATTATTATTATTATTTTTTTTTTTTTTTTTTGGTTCTTCCCATTGCAATTTCCACAGCGGAGCGACTTTCAAACAGCTGGTTGGATGTTCGTCACATTGAAAAATATGTAGACCAAGGTAAAAGTGGAACAAGAGAATTACTTTGGTCCTGGGCACAGAAAAACAAGACCATCGGAGACCTTTTAGAGATTCTCCAGGAGATGGGGCATCATCGAGCTATCCATTTGATTGTGAACCATGGTAAACATTTTTGATTCTTACCTGTGGCTCTCGGTCCATTTTATAGGCGATGCAATTTTTAAATGTAAATATTGCCTTTTATTCAAGACATTGACTGGTCATGTTGTATCATTTGATTCCTTACCCGAGGCTTTCTCTAAAGGCTTTTATTACCTTTTTTTTGGTGATATTTTCTTTCCTTATTGCCTAAGTTATACAACACATTCCTTTCTACCACTTGTTCAGTTTTTTAAATTTTTTTACTTAGAAACTATATGTTTTAAAATGTAGAATCAGCTCTCCATCCAAAACTCTGAACCTATCTGAATCATAACCAGAATCACAATATTTGAGTAAAATATACTTTTATAATTAGTTTTATCATACGATTAGAAGTCAAAATATAATTGGGTTCTCCTCCCTGTATTCTATTTTTTTTGAAGATTTATTTATTCATTTGAGAGAGAGAAAGAGAGAGCACTCACACACACACACGTATGTGTGAGGTACAAAGGGGGAGAGAGACAGAGAGAGAGGGAAATAGTCCTTGAGCACACTCCCCACAGAACAGGGCCCAGGGCTCCATCCCAGGACCCTGAGACCATGACCTGAGTCAAAACTTAGAGTTAGCAGCTTACCCCACCAAGCCACCCAGGCATGCCCCCCCACCCCCCCCCACCCACTGTATTTTAGTGCAAATGATACCCGCAGACTAACTCTGGGATGTATCTTTTATCTTTACTGCTGTGTTTATGCCATGGCCTCTAACTCTACCATACTTGTCTGCTATCCATTTCACAGTGGCCTAACCTTTCCCTCCTGTCTGTTTCTGATGCTGTGTCTTGCCTTCCATTTAGAGCAACCTGATAAGTAAAGCTCATGAAGCTCTTTCCATTCATCTTTACCAATAAAATAATTTTCTAATGTCACCTGTTCTGTTTATTCCTCTTTAGATTTATTGACTTCAATAAGAGTGATCTTGGGTCTTACCTTACAGACTTTGGGCTCTTAGGCTGAAAATTCTTTTGAATCAGCATCCTTACTCTTTTGGCTTTTTCAACCAGACATATTTTTAGTCCTTGGTCTCATAGAACGATTTGGGTGTTGTTAACTTCCTCTTCTATTTTGGAAGAATTTGTAAAGAACTGATGTTAAATTTTGTTCAAATGTTTGGTAGGATTCACCTGTGCTTTTGTTTGTGGGAAATCATGGATTATTAATTCAATCTCTTTCCTTGCAATACATCCATTCAGATTGTATCTTCTTGAGTTAGTTTTGGCAGTTTGTGACTTTCTAGGAATCTGTCATTTCAATTATCTGATTTTTTACGTACAGGTATTCATCACCTTCTCTTATAATTCTTTTTATTTCTATGAGGTTGGTAGTTGTGTCTCCTCTTTTGTTTTTGGTTTTAGCAGTTTGAATCACCTTCTTTCTTTCTTGTTTAGTCTATCTAGAGGATTGTCAATTTTGTGATAATTCCAAAGAACCACTTTGGTTGCATTGATTTTCTCTTTTGCTTTTGTTGTCTATTTCATTTACTTCTACTGTAATCTTAATTCTTTTTTTCCTTCTGCTTCCTTCGGTCTAGCTTACTCTTTCTTTTCTAGTTCCTTAAGGTGAAAATTCAGGTTATTGATTTAAGATTTTTCTTCTTTTTTAAGGTAGACATTTACAGCTATAAATTTCCCTTTAAGCACTGCTTCTACTGCGTCCCATAAGTTTTGGTATGTTTTGTTTTCATTTTCATTTATCTCAAAGTATTTTCTAATTTCCCTTGTGATTTCTTCCTGAACTCATTGGTTGCTTATGGATTTGTTGTTTAATTTTCATGTATTTGTGAATTTCCCAAATTTCCTTCTGTTATGAATTTCTATATAGGTCCATCGTGGTCGGAGAATATGCTTTGTATGATTTCGATCCTTCCAAATTTATTGAGGCTCATTTTATTGCACAGGATACAGTCTATCCTGGGGCTTGTTCAATGTACAGTTGTGAAATATGTGTATATTCTTCTGGATGGAATGTTCTAGAGAATGTCTGCCAGGTCTATTTGGTTTATAGTTTGCTCAAGAAGTCTGTTATTAACTGATTACATTTTGTTGTCAGTCTTCTAAGCAAAATAATTTTGAAAACACTAGAATACAATCTAAGAAAAACTAGATGAAATAAAATTTTTCCGAAGTCTAAATAAAAATGTCAGATGTGACAGCGAAATAGTTCAGAGTTTTCATCTTTCGTAGGAAGCTACATAGACTGCCTCAATTCAAACAAAACAAAAGTTAGAGTGTGTATTTGGGAGGGAGTGGTAGGTATTTGTGGTTGAACACACGCATGTGTGCACACACGCACACATTTCTAACACCTTAAGGCATAATATGGGATTACAAAAATAAACTAATCTCGGGAGATAAAATCCCATGACTGTAAAACTTTAAAATATACGGGCAAAAAGCTGATACAGTGTTGCTTTTTCCTTTCCGTTTTCTGCTTTATGCTCTAATATATTTAATGATGTCTAACAATAATTTAAGGTAGGTCTTTGTGTGTTAAGTGAACAAAAGCATGTTTGTATCATATTTAATCCTTAGAAAGCTATTCACATATGCATACTTGTTACCATTCAAGGAGAATGAAACTGCGTTTTAGAAATTAACATTACTAGGAAGGTGTTTATTTTCACCGTCTAAGACAGAAAAAAAAAAAACTGCTTATTAGAGACATAAATTTTTTCTGCATCTAGCTCTCCTTATTTCTCTTTCAGGAGCAGCCTTGAATCCTTCAGAACAGAGGCATCAGGGAGATGGATTTCCAAACATGTTACCCAAGGTAGAGTGTATGTGCATAGATAATGAACCTTGAACTCGGTTGCATGTATAATTGAGCATGGGAAATGAAACTGTCAGGCAGAAAAAAGCCAGAAAAGCCTTAGTTCTCATTACTCTTTGTTTAGTTGGGGATTGAGGAAATTAGAGATTATGAATGTTTGAAGAGTGAAAATCTTTCTCCTCATGGTGATCTGTCATAGATGAGGCTTGGAACTATTCAGAGCTATGCATTTGTCTTAATTCAGTTTTTAATTTTCCTCTTTTAGTTGGCGTTTTGCATGTTGCTGTTGGTTTTTATTGGAGCAAATAAATTGGCAGTAATCATTTTTTATAGCATTAGAAGTCATTTAAAATTGACTATAACCATGACATTGAGTTTTTGCAGTAGTATGGAAGGCTTAACTGTGTATGGCAATGAATACTATTGGATTAAATAAAGTAACTTTGCTTTCCACTAGCTTTCTTCTAAATTAGATTCTACTCTACTGTGCTGTATAGTCCAGGGGGAGCTTTGGATTTCTGTTAAGTTTCTGTTCTTTCTAGACTTATGGAATGGAATTACTTCAGTATGTATTTCCTCTCTTAGGAAACAGCCCATGTCACAGTGAATAATGTTCTTATTCCTGAAAGTAATGAAAAAGGTAAAAAAAAAAAAAATTTTTTTTTTTTTTTACTTTAAATCATGTTTTGCTTTAAGTTAACTTACAGGGAGAAATAACCAATAAACCTATTGACTATTCATTAATATGCAGGTTTAGGGTAAAGTTTTCATGGATATTGAAATACTTGCAGTTTTGACTGATACAGAACTCTGATGGATGATATATTACGGTGATATTTTAAAAATCCATTGGCCAATGGGGAACATAATGGTGGTCTCTTCCCTTAGAGGGGTTTCATATTTTCCATTAGTGAAATTTGCATTTTTATGTGTCATTGGAAAACATTTAAAAATTATACTGGGTTTAATATAATTTTAGAAATTTCCATAGCCCTTGCAGAGATCTTTAGAAATGCCTGTAGAGCAATGCTGAAGGTCATTATGAAAATCCCGTTATTTTCCTTATCAACTTTATTACTGTATTAGCAGGGAGAATCATTCTGATAAACTTTAATGGCTAGTTAAGGCTCTTTGCCTCCTCTTTTACCACTAGATCTGCATCCATTCTTTGGTTCAGAAGAGAATTAGTAAAGTTGGATAAGGTTTTGCTCCTTTAAGATTTAACAGTAAGATCTAAATCAAACATCAAATGTGGAAATAGAGCCAAAATTGGGCCCGGAAGGATTTAGCTAAGATTTTCCCTTTAGATATGTATTTGATTACCTTTTAAATATTTTCTCCCAATCTCTACTTTAGAGGATTTTTTTGAAAAACTGAAACATCTTCCTAATTTATTCTGAGGAAGTAAGTTAGGAAGAGAGAGGATTTGGCTCATGAAAAATGTTTCCATCAGTCATGCTTGGCGAAAATTGTTTAGTCATAACAAAATTTCCACTTCTATGGTTTTTGGTTTTTTTTCTTCATGGTTTTGGGTTCATAGTGAATCAAAAGCAACCCATTGATCTAATGACAAAGAAACCAAATTTCGGAAAACTTGCCCCAGCTAAGTTCTTTGGGTGACTTCTTTGGAGGGGTGAGAGAATCACAGTGCTATTGTTCAGAATCTAAAAAGCCATTTGCTCTCTGGAATGGTAGGTGCCAGACCCGAGTAAATGGGCAGAGAGCACATGGTGGGCTTCAGTTTTGGTTCCTGGGCCTAGCCCTGCTGGCTCTCTGTTGGGCTCTGATGTATTTCTAGTATGGAAGTCCTGGTTCTTTATCCTGGCGGCATTGATTCTTAAGAAGAGAAAAAGTAACCTCTCTTCTCCCTCCTTTCCTTCCTAAGGAATATTGTTTAAATCCTCCATCAGCTTTCAAGACATCAGTGATGGAACCAAAAATTTCCACAAAGACTTCCTCATTGGAGAAGGGGAGATTTTTGAGGTCTACAGAGCAGAGATCCAAAACCAAACCTATGCCATTAAATTATTTAAACAGGTATGGAAAGAATTACTATCCCAGGATATCCATTCCATTTATTTGCTCATATTTCATACTAGAATGTGTCACTTTTCATCAACATTGAAAGGAGGTATATTTGAAAATAAAGTTTCATAAATGGAAAGAAGATATATGAGCTCAGGTGACTGGAGAAAAGACTGTGAAATGAATGCCTGTCTCACAGGAATGTGGAAGGGAAATTCTTCCCATCCCCAGATGTGTCAAAGGAGGGGGACTTTACAGAAAAGCCTTGCAGGACCGTTGGCCATTTGTGCTGGTCTGCTCCGGTTCTCTTGTTCTTTTTAGGACGGGCGGTGTCTGCTCCACGTAGCTTCCCAGGTTAAGGCACAGGCTGGTATTTATAAACCGTCATGTATCGCAGTTCAGGAGGGCTGGAAGAAGGAGACTTCGGGTAGGAGGACCAAGGCAATGATCAGAGTAGGAACTTAGGAGAAAGCTGAGTGGCCACCGGCAGTAAAGCAGAAAGGGTACTGGGGAGTCAAACTCAGGAGTCAGGAGGAGATAGGGGCGCAAACAGACACCCCAGAGAGCTGCTCTTCATCCTCATTGTTAGTCAATGGTCAGTAAGCCTTTATTAAACTCTTGCTGGGCTGGGTGCTGGGCAGGGAGAGCTAAGGCATAATTCTGCCCTCAGGGAGCTCAGTCTTCTGGGGCAAACAACCGGTCAGGTAAAGACAAGGTGAACCTGTAGGGTGAGAAGTAGTTGAGCAGAGATTTGTAAAGAAGGTCATGGGAGCCCAGGAGAGACAGCCAGCCCAGGGCGCACCCAGCACCTGGAAGAGGGGCTGGCCCAGAGGAACTACTCCGTAAACATTTCTGCAACACACACATGGGAAAGTGGGTGAAAGGAAGTGACCTTTCAGCTGGAGTTTGAAAGATGACTAGAGCCTTGGCAGGCAGCGAGGGACGGGAGGTGCTTTCTGGGTGGAAAGAGCAGGTGCAGCGGCCTGGAGGTGTGCGCGTGGTGGCATACATCTTACAAACAACAGATCATTCGGTGGAGAAGATCTTGGCGTGGGGGGTGGGAACCTTGTGGCAGGTGCTCCTGGAATGACCGGTCAAGTGTGTGGGTGGTTTGCTTCTAAGTGGGAGAGTGAAAGGACTACGTATTGTGTTTTTGAAATAAAACTTAGATTACAGGTTAGATGATGGGCTGGAAGTTGGTAGAGGCGTTGGAGGAAAGATGACAAGGGCTGGATGGGAGATGAAATGAAGAAAAGAGGGATTTTTAAGATGTGTAATGAAGACACGAATGAGGCTTAAGCCAATGTCTTCAACCCTATAGCAGAGTCACCTTGGGAGCTTTCTGAAGTGAGCGGCCTCAGGTTAGAGCATTGGGGACCTGGGGACGGTGGCAGGCATCAGCATTGGTGAAAAGCTCCCCCCATGGTTCAGACGTGCAGCCAGTGTTGAGACCCAGGGCTGGGGAGCCAGCACAGAGGCAAGGAGAAGGTATGTCTAAGAGCTGAGGTGAAATGGACCAAATCTCATGACCAGTCAGATAGGGCTGGGGAAGTAGGGAGAGGATGGATCTGAGCCATTCCTTCTCTGCAGCTTGGATTATGGGCCCCCCTTTTTCTTTTATTATTAACCTGATTTTTCTAGTTCCCCAAAGTGCATTTTACCCCACTAATTCTATATGGGCATCTCAAGATTCCTGAGGAGATGAATGTTCTAATAAAGGAGTGAAACTATTGGGGCATCTGGGTGGCTCAGTCAGTTGAGGGTCTGACTCTTGATTACAGCTCAGGTCGTGATCTTGGGGTCATGAGTTCAGATCCCTGTGTTGGACATGGAGCCTACTTAAAAAACAAAATTAAAAAGAAAAAAGATATGAAACCATCTACTGGTAAAACCATTCAAGAGTTTACTCTAGAGGTGGCCTAACTGAAGCCTCTTTTCTAGGGCCACATGTCCCTGCCCCATCTGTATGTTCTTTCAGGGTTGAGCCCCAAGGCCACCTCCCCAAAGGCTCCAGCCGTCTGCTTTCCTCTTCTCTCTGTGGCTGCCACCAACTCACACTCCCTTTTGGGAGGTTTTTGGGTTTTGGTTTTTTTTCTTCAAGGAGTCTGGCTTCGGAATGAAATGTCATTGCCTTTAGATCTCCTTTGCTTCCTGTCCAGAGTTCCTGTCCCAGAATTCCTGTCCCACAACGTTCATTTCCTTGATTGCCTTCCAGTATAGTTTTGGTGACCCTCCGACGTGTCCACACAGCATCATAGCATTATCTCCTAATATTAATTTCTTCACCCACCTCTCCTAATGAACTTGAAGGTTTTCTTGAAAGAGTCTCACTTATCTTTGTACGCTAGAGCCTTTTACAGGGCCTGAACCATGGAAGTTGCTCAATAAATGTTCATTAGGGTGAATTGAATGAAGCATGTATGTCCTTTTCATGAATTTAGCAGCTAATCTCTAGGTGTAAAGAGACAGGAGCTGACAAAGTTACCAAAGACTGTACAAAGTCCTACACACACATCAGGAAAGATGGGATAATTTAATGAACACTTAGCCACAGAGCATTTGTTTAAAGAAATGTGGTTTTGTAAAATTGGGACATTAACTTCAGTAACCTGTCTTCGAGGGACAGAAGTGGGGAAATGTACAAGATGTGTTAGATGGGTGCGTACAGATCACCTGGAGATCCTACAATGCGGATTCTGATTCAGCACACCTGGGCAGGACCTGAGCTTCAGCATTTCTCACCAGCTCCCAGGGAAGCCGATGTTCCTCACACACAGAAGACCAAACTTAGAGCATTAGGAGTGCTAGATTAGCATGAACACAAAAAAATTAACCCCTTCATTTTTCAGATTGAGAAAACAACCACCTCAAGGATGTTAAGTGACAAAAAGTCACAAATATTGAGTGTTGGAAATAGGACCGAGACCCAATCCACCTGGCTCCCGGGACAATGGCTTTTTTAAAATGTAAATTCTCATAAAGTGGTCCTGGAAAATGATTTGTTAGCCTAGTTTATTGTTTCTGACTTCCTGGATTAACTTTTGGAAAATAGCTTCCAGAATTCCTGTTGGATTTCTTTCCCTTTCTTCCTGAGAACAGAGCTCTAAAAACCCTGACCTGTCTTAGAAACTTACAGCTGATGGAGCCTAAGAATATTTAACTCTTGCATGGTAGAAGTTAGGAACCGGAGATGCAGAGACATGGCAGTGACATCAGGTGTAAGCCATCAGGGAAAATGTCCGGTACCGGGAGTAGGTGCTCATACAATAATATTGAATTCATAAATTTGGTCAATAAATACTCATGTGTCAGATACTAGGCTAGCTTCTGAAACTCCTTTGAAGTTATTATTTCTGAATGTCTTAGTAAGACCTTTTTCTTTCTTTCTTTCTTTCTTTTTTTTTCAAATTTAATACAAAGCTAAACGGAGTTGCCATCTCCAGATGACCCAAACCAGAAATGGCAAATTAG
Organism: Enhydra lutris kenyoni; assembly: GCF_002288905.1. NCBI lineage: Eukaryota > Metazoa > Chordata > Mammalia > Carnivora > Mustelidae > Enhydra > Enhydra lutris. The sequence continues at coordinate 33,853,448 of NW_019154091.1, read as the reverse complement.
TGAAATCACTTCTAACCGGAATACAGCAACAACAAACTGGATTCTTTGTGAGACCGTTGGGGAATTTCTGTCACAAAAATAAATAAATTAATTAAATAAATAAAAATCTGATGAAAGCTAGGGATCCTCTCCCCAGAGAAATATTTATATGCATTTACATGAAAAGGGCAGCTAATTTCCAGGAAGGCTATAGGCCCTGGGTTAAGAATCCCAGAAATAGAGAACCTTTCCTTAATTTTTTTTCTCATTTTTCTGTACGATATTTAGGAGAAAAAAATGCAGTGTAAGAAACAATGGAAGAGGTTTTTATCTGAGCTTGAAGTTTTACTACTGTGAGTATATTTTGTCTGGAATTTCTCCGTCTGTGCCTGTTTTTCAGCTTTGTGCATCTTTGATGCTAGAACACCATGTTTGGCATGGTCAGCATGTAATAAATGTGGGTTGGCCGTGAGAACACCAGGTACATTTTTGACATCTGCTTTAGTCTTTTCCTTAGAATACATTTTAAAATAGACCATTCGCGTAATTCACTTGAACATATTTTAACAAGAAACTGTCACAAGGCAGTGGGTGAAATCATGTGTGACTAACGTGGCTCAAGGTCAAGTAACTCCTAGAACATGAGAATTGTATATATTTGACCATTTCCCCCTTCCTTAGAGACATTTTAGTCCAGAAACTGTTTCATCCGTATAACTCTCTGCAGGAAGAGAGTTTAGACAAAGAAATCAAGTGCTTTTGATGTGCATATTATTTTCTGGGAATTCATTCATGAGCCTGGAGCCCTCGGAGACAAACTAAAATGACTTCATTTTCATATTTATTCATATCTGCAGCTGTGCATCTGCTCAGCGAAGGCCCTTAACCCTATAGAGCTCACTCATCACCCTTTATGAAAAGAAAATGTTCTTTTCAGATGTTTTCTAAAGCAATAAGTGAAGTGGGTGGTGGTGGAGGAGACTTTGTGCTAAATCCTTCTTTTATCCCCAGGACCAGAAATCAACACATTAAAAGTCTGATCATAAAAATTTAATGCGTATCATTTAGTCAACCAAAAACTAAGACCCAAATTGTAATAGCAGAGGGTTTCTATAGTTCAGCTTTATTTATTTGCTAATGAATAAGTCATAAGTTGGACAATTTCAAAATTCCAAAAGCACCAAAGGGTAAACCAAGAACAGATTTTTTTTTCCCCGCACTATTATCTTTAACCACCCCACCAATTTCCCCAAGGGCAACGGTTACCCCTTTTCTGTATCTCTTCCCAGAGATACTTTATGCATAAGCATGTATGTATTTTGTTTTCTTATTTTCACACCAGGGGTAGCAAATATATTGTTCACTTTGCTTATTTTAGTATTTCATGGTGTGCTGTACTGTGATTTAATTAACCACTCTCATATTGATGCATTTTTAAGGTTTTTTCTAATCTTTTAATATTAGAAAGTAATGATGCTGCAACAAGAAAAGCTCATATATGTTATTTTGTACATGTTTGAGTTTATCTAAGTTCCCATAATACAATTGCAGGGTCTAATGGTTATATGCATTGCGTAATACCAAACTGTCCTCCAAAAGACATACCAATTTACATATATAAGGGATCCTGGCTCCCATGTTTTTGGCAACATAGTGTTTATTCTTAACTTTTAATTTTTGCCAGTGTGCTCGGGGAAAATGGTTTCTCATTTTTTCTATGGTGTGGTTTAAATTTCTTTTTCTATTATGGGTGAATCTTTTCACATATTAAGACATCTTACGTGATGCCTGGGTGGCTCAGTTGGTTAAGCAGTCGCCTTCGGTTCTGGTCATGATCCCAGGATTCTGGGATCGAGTCCCACGTCAGGCTTCTTAATCAGCGGGGAGCCTGCTTCTCCCTCTCCCTCTGCCCCTGCTCATGTGCACTCGTTCTCTCTTTCTCTCCCTCTCTCTCTGTCAAATAAATAAATTTTTAAAATCTTAAAGAGAGAGACCTTCGTTTTCTATGAAATATCTGATACTATTCTTTGCCCATTTTAAAAAAAAATTAGGTTGTTGGCATTTCTCTTAATGATTTGTAGGAGCATTTTATATATTAGAGAAAATTCACATTATTCTTGTTTTGAGATGCAAATAATTATTTTTTTACCAGATCGACAACTTGTCTTTGCCTTTTCTAGTGTTTGCTATGTGGAAATGGTTTTAATGTAGTGAATTTTTAAATTTAAATTCAATTAATTAATATATAATGTAGTATTGGTTTCAGAGTAATGTAGTGAATTTAATCTATATTTTCTTTTATGGATTCTGGATTTTATTTCATATATATATATATATTTTTTTTTTTTTTAAAGACTCTACCCATTTATTTGACAGAGAGAGAGAACAAGAGAGCAGGGGGAGTGGCAAGCAGAGGGAGAGGGAGGCAAAGAGAGAGGGAAAAGCAGGCTCCCCGCTGAGCAAGGAGCCTGATCCCAGGACCCCAAGATCATGACCTGAACTAAAGGCAGACACTTAGACTAGCCACCCAGGCACCCCAGATTCTGAATTTTATATCACAGTTTGAAAGAACTTCCCCAGTGAAAGATCATAAAATAATTCTGGTAGAATTATTGCATGTATACATCTGATCCATTTGGATTTGTTCTGATGAGGTGTTTATGTATGACTTTAGAGAGAATTAACAACTCTATGATGGTGAATATTCTTGGTGTGCTATTATTATTATTTATATTGCTAATATTTATTTAGTTTTAGGCTTTATACCAATTACATTACATGTAGTAATTCTTTAATCCTCACAACAATCCTGTGAAGTAAATACTGCCCTTATCCCTATTTTGGAGATGAGGAAGATGAAGTAGATCCTACCTTTTTGATCCAACTCATTTCCTAAATCGTCTTCAGTCTCCTTCTCAGGTATTTATTTATGAATAAATCAGGTGTAGCCCTCTCCTTTCAGAGCATGCTGTGTGGTGTGGGGTTAGGAGAGAAGTACATAGGTCAACAGGCAATTTCAGTAAACGAAGGGGTAAGATGGAGACATAGAGGGCGCTGAGGGAGGGGAATATGGTGACCTGGGGGCTGGGCAATAGAATAGGCTTCTTGGAAAAAGTCACATCCAAGCTGAGACCTGAAAGTGAGTTTTTTTAGTTCAATATTAAGGGAATCACTTAACCCCTGTCCCTTAGACAGAATTGTAAACTCCTTGAGATGTGGCTTCTGATTCCTTTTTGCGCTTCTTTCCCAAGGGGAGAGGAGGAGCTAGTAATTTTTGAGGATCCGGTACTTGGCTAAATATTTAACTTTTCATTTAATTTAATTAAGAAACTTGGGAAGGGGTGTCTTAATTATTGTTTAAGTTGAGGAATATTCATCTACTAGGGCTGCCGTCACAAAAGAGACGGGGTGACTTGAACAAAATTTATTTTCTCGCATTTCTGGAGGCTGAAAAGTCCAAGATCAAGGCCGATCTGGTTCTTGGTGAGGATGCTCTCTTGCAGATGTCTGCCCTCTAATTCTGTCCTGACATGGTGGAGAGAGAGGGAGCAGATTCTCCAGTATTTCTTCTTATAAGGCTGTAATCCCATCATGAAGGGATCCCATCCTAACCCTGACTAGCTCCCCAAAGCCTCTCCTAACACCTTTACATTGGAGGTTAGGGCTTCGATGTTGGAGCTGGGTGGGAGAGGAGAGGAGGGGTGTGGGGGAGAGACATAATTCTGACCACAGCAAAGATATAGGTTCACAGACACTAACTCACTTGGCCAAGTTCACAGCTGATGAAAAGAAGACCAGAGATTCAAACCCAGGTCTGTCATTCAAGTGTGCCTGCTCTCCCACCCCGTGGGGCCCTGCATCATGTTTCCTCTGCAGCAGGCACTCACAAATATGTGGCAAAATGATTTTAAAGCTTTTGTATCTGCAGACCTTCACATCTATGTAATCTAAAATCCCACCAACTTAAAAACTTGCCGTGAAAGGATGGGTGATAAGGGTCTGTAGAGGCAAAGCCAGAAATCTATGGCTGCCCCACCTTCCATACCTCACTAACTGGTACAGTGTCCAATTTTCTGCTGGATTGGTAATATCTAAAAATAAGCAAATGGTCGTTTCTGCTCTGTGAGCAGGAGAGCAGAGCACCTGGCCGTGACTGTGTCTGTATGAGGTCTGCTATCTGCTTTCCAAAAAGATTTCTGTCTCTTTGAATGATTTTAAGGGGCAGGACTCCCAGATAGTCGTACAGATCCATTGTTTCGGCGGCCAAACACACCAGCTGAATTCCTTTTCAGTCCCTTGCTTTTCATTGTATAATGATGGTCTGGATTATAGTAGGTGTAGGAATTTTGGGTCATGGACATTTTTTGCCATATTTAAAAGAAAAATATGTCTGTGTTTGTGTATGTACACACACACACACACACACACACACATACACACACACACACTTCTTTAAGGAGGGAGGAATAAAAGAAATCTGGAGCTGTGTGTGTGTATGTGTGCATATGTGCGTTTTATAGGAAAGTTTTGCTATTGAAGAAACTAATAATAAGTGTTTATAAATAGAATCTTTAAAAAAAAAAAAAGCTTTATTTTAATATCCCCGAGCATGCCTGGAACATAGTAGGCATCCAGTAAATACTTAAGTTGAACTGAGTTCACGGTATGGGTGAATTTCACATTTTGTATTTCATAGTTGTTACCTGGGTTCTACTAGTTTTCACAGTGATGATACAGGCATTCAAGAAATAGTGTTGAGGGGGGTGGTGCCTGAGTGGCTCAGCTCGGGTCATGGGATCAAGCCCTGTGGCCGGATCCCTGCTCAGTGGAGAGTCTGCTTCTCCCTCTGATCCTGCTCCCTACTTGTGTTCTCTCTATGTCTGTCTCAAATAAATAAATAAAAATCTTTAAAAAAAAAAATAAATAGAGTTTTGGGGCACCTGAGTAGCTCAATTTATTAAGCATCCGTCTCTGGGGCTCTGCTCAAGTCATGATCTCAGAGTTGTGAGATCGAGCCCCACATCTGACTCCATGCTCAGTGGGGAGTCTGCTTGAGATTCTCTCTCTCCCTCTGCCCCTTTCCCTTCTTGCATGCTCTCTCTCTCCATCACTTTTGCTCTCTCTCAAATAAATAAATCTTAAAAAAAAATAAATAGAGTTATAAAAGAAAGGAGTCTGAAAATGTCTGCTACACTGACAGAACTCTGGCATTTAAAAATCAGTGACATGTTCTTCAACATCAGACTTTATTAATCGCATGAATTTTAGATAACCGTACAGCTTTATGAAGACACTGGATGTCACAGCCTTTAGCGGTGTGACTGGTGCCTCGCACAGTATCTGACAGAATGGATGACTAAATGGACGAATGAAAACTGTCTTCTGTACTCTTCTATTTTGGTGACTTACACAGTGTACCTAAAACAATGAAATAAATAATCTCATTTGTACCATATTTCTTTACTTAATAAATAAGTTACATTGATAAACAATTTTGATAAACATAATTTAATATCAGATAGTGTCGTCTATTTATTGTAAAGTTCCTAAGACTGCCAAATCTTCAGAAATCATTACTTTCTTAAATTTTCTCTTATATTTGGGTATTTTAGTTATAGTTGCATGGTCCCAATCAATCAGAGTGGCTAGTATTTGTTAGAGCTCTTTAGACCAATTTGGGAAACAAATCTGTGCCGCGTGTCCAATGAGATTACTTCTCCCTTGGCCAAATTTATGTTTTGCTTTAGACCTATTCCCCATCCCACCTTATCACCCCCAAACCACAGCGCTGTTCATTTCCTATTTGCATAAACAATCTGATGGATTTGAATATCTTTTCTTTCGAGGTTTCATCATCCGAACATACTGGAGTTGGCTGCCTATTTTACAGAGAGTGAGAAGTTCTGCCTGGTTTATCCATATATGAGAAATGGATCCCTTTTTGACAGATTACAGTGTGTAGTAAGTCATGCCTGTGACTCTCCCTGGCCCTCTGACCCACTGAAGCCTTGAAGAAGTTGCTAAAACGTCCTGTGGGATCCAGGAGGCCAACACGGATTCACAGGAAGGGATAGCCTCCAGTGGCTTTCCCAAGGAAGTGGAAGACTTTTCCATCCATTAATATTTTACACTTAAAAAAGACTGCCTAAATACCCGAGTTGTGGTGTGTTGTGCAGCACGGTGGCCAAAAGATTTGCTGGGTTCTTACTCCTTAGCGCTTCCATATCTCAAAGGAGTTTACATCAACTACTCTTATTTCTTAGATAATTTTTATTCGTGTAACTTCACACAAAGTACCATTCAATACAAAGGATAGACATAAAGGTGATACAAACTCCTTAAAGAGAAAGAGGTTGAATACATGCTTTGACTTCTCATGTCCTTGAAAGATGAGTTTAAAAATTCTTTCTGAATAGGTTACATTTCAGTTAGGAGAAGAATAAAAACATTATTCTCAATAACCCACACTATTAGGCCACAAATAATTTTAAGTCTTATTTAATGAACTTTTTTTTTTAAAGTAGGCTTCACACCCAGTGTGGAGCCCAATGTGGGGCTTGAACTCATGACCCTGAGATCAAGACCTGAGCTGAGATCAAGAGTCAGATGCTTAACTGACTGACCCATGTCGTGCCCCTTATTAGTGAACTTTTAAACATAGTTACTGGCCATATTTTGATTAAGCTAATGTTAAAATTATTGGATATTTCCATTGGCTATAAAAAGTCCTGGTACCGTTGGCAGCAGAGGAAAATGTATCTTGAATTACAAATAGGTTGTGGGAAACCAAAGTGTTCATTGCCTCGCCTTTTCCCGCCTTATCATCTGCTTTTCTTCTGGCATACTCCTATGTAATGAGGACATACGTTTCACTCCCATATCAACTACTGCTGTCTTTTTAGGGTAACACGGCCCCGCTCCCTTGGCACATTCGGATCAGTGTTTTAATCGGAACCTCCAAAGCCATTCAGTACTTGCACAACACGGAGCCGTGTTTGGTCATCTGTGGCAGTGTATCAAGGTAAATTATCCCAGAGATTTAGGTGGCACCCAAAAGCCCCTTTCATCATCACGGTTGAGTTGGACTTCACACTGTTCTCTACCTGTAGTTTCTGTGGTATGTGTATGTGTGTAAGGATTAAGAATTCTTATCTAAGAAGGGTGTCTGGGTGGCTCCGTCGGTTAAGCATCTGACTCGTGGTTTTGGCTTGGGTCATGGTGTTTGGGTGATGGTCTCAGGGTCGTGGGTTAGGGTCGTGGGATCAGCCTGTGTGGGGCTCTGCCCTCAGTATGGAGTCTGCTTGGGATTCTCTCTCTCCCTCTCCCTCTGCCCCTCCCCCACCCACCCCCATGGGTGCGTGCGCAACCTCTCTCTCAAGATAAATAAAATCTTAAAAAAAAAAAATTTTCATCTAAGTATTTACAACCTTACTTTTTTTTAGTGAAGTATAATTGACATATAGTACCCAATTCGTTTCAGGTGTACATTACAGTGATTCACATTTTTTTTTATTAATGAAAATTACACCTACCCAATTTTAAAAGCCACATTTATATGGCCAAAGGGAGAGTTTATATTATCTTTGGGAATTATTAATGAACAGCGTAGAATAGACACTATTTGTGTAATTATACCTGACACTAAACTTTGAAATGAACCTTATTACTCTCACTTTTTTCCTTTTAAGTGAGTTTGAAGGAAAGGTTAAGTGACTTAAACAGAGATTCCAAGCAAGATAACAGCAGTAGACAGTAGACGGTAATTAAAATTCTCTGTCCCTGAGTCTCCAGTGTCTTTCTGATTCCACTGAGCCTAAAGCCTCTTAGCTTTACGTATTCATCTGTGACAAGCAAAGCAGCAACTCCTGGTGCTCGTTTTTGAGACACGAGAAAATTAGAAGCAACATCTTCCACCTTTTTTTTTTCAGGAGACCTAAAGAATCATTCAGACAGAGAGTAGATACTCTGTAGCAAAATCCCCCTGGTGGATTTTTCCTGTGTGCCCTTCATCTCTAATCTGTCCAAAAGTAGGTAAATACACCGTGGCTGAGTAGCAGGGATGACTGAATTTAAAAGGCTTCTGCCTCTTCTGAACCATCTCCCGGTATCTTGAAAAAGCTTTTAGTGTGCTTTTGAGTTGAGCAAAGAGGGACCGATTGCTTACTTCTTTGTTTTTCTGGTAGAATGAACTCCATATCAAAAGACTCTAGATTTTTCCTGAGTCCTGGGTGTGTGCGGAAACCACTTACAGGTGTCTGCTCCCCCGGTGCTGGGGTAATTCATTAACTCTGCTGACCCCAGAGAATCAGCACAGAGTGGGTGCTCCCTCAGGAGACCTGGGTCAGAGATGCACAGCAACGGAATCAGGGGTCTGTCCCAAAGGGCTGAGGTGGTCACCCCCAACCAGAAACGACCCACCTACCTCACCACCAACTCAGCCCAGTATTTTACCTGATAAATAAATATCTGGAATATTGCTGTGCATATATTCTTTTGGTTTAAACTTAAAGTAAGCCTAGCTTCTTTTCCATCCCAAGTGGTAACACATTAGTGGCATTAATTTTTCTTTTGTGTGACTGAGCTCATCACATCCTTTCCTGAACGTGGAACTTGTTGGAAGAGAGGGGTGAAAAGAGATAAGAGTGTCAAGGTTCTGGTCTTTGACAGACAAGGGAGATGGGGAAGGCCACCAACGGGAACAAGGGAGCGTCAGGATGGAGGGCTACACATCCAGTCCCTGCCCATGGCCAAGGCTTTCAGCAGCCGGGGATGTGTCCTGCAGCCTCTTTCTGCAGGGATTAGGTGAGAGCTCAGGCAGTGGTCCTGACACCCATTTTTTCATTGTGGATAGGTGTCTTCAGGCACGTTCCCAGGAAATAGGCTCAGAAAGGAATGACTTGGCCGCAGGAGGGTTTTCAAGTGCTCTCAGGAACAACAGGGTTGAGGAAGGGAAGAAGGAAGGCAGAATTGGGCAGTTGGAGAAGCTGAGCTGAGATATGGTGGTAGAATCTGATCAGTCCTGCGTGGGACTGTGACTTGGACTCTGACTTGGGCGAGGTAGCTCCCCTCAGCCAAGGGCAGGTTCCAGGTAGAGGTTTAGCTGTGCACCATCAGCAGCCACTTCTCCCTGGCTGGGGTTTGTCTCCCTGGGTCCTGAAGGAGGGATCTGGGCCACACCCCTGCAGCCACTGCCGTCCTGGGGAGAGAGATGACTGCCTCGTGCTCTGCAGAATGGACCCAAATGATTTTTCTTTTTCATCTGCTTCCCTCCCCACCCACCTTCTTCCCATCCTTTCCTCTTATCTCACTATCCCCTAATGTTTCAGAGACATCTGATTTAAGAAACCGACTTTCTGCTTAACGTGATTCTGAGCAAATTGCTTAATTTCTGTAAGCCTCAGTGTTTCTCTCTGCAAAATGCTAATAGAACACTAACAGCATCTATCTCTTAGGATTAGGTGACATAAACTATATTTGGTGCTTGGCAGAGAATGTGCTTATCAAATGGTCGAATGGTGGCTTCTCTTATAATTGGTGGAGATGTGGTAGGAAGCCGGTGGCAAAGGCTAAGAGATATGATGGCGAATCTGTCCTTTAGCTTACCGCTCTTAATACATTCAGGATGCTATAATCAAAATACTAGAAAGTGGGTGACTTAAACACACTCTTATTGCTCACGGTTCTGAAGGCTGAAGTCCAAGATCATGGCACCAGCTGATTCTGTGTCTTGTGAAGATCCACTTTCTGACTCATAGATGCCCATCTTTCCTCTGTCCTCATAGAGTGGAAGGGGCAAGGGATCTCTCTGGGCCTTCTTTTATAGGGTTACTTATCCCAGTCATGAGGGCTCTGCCCTCTTGACCTACTCCCCTCCTGAAAGTCTCACCTCTACATACCACCCCACTGGGGATTAGGATTTCAGCTTATGAATTTGGAGGGGAACACAAACATTCTATGCATGGCATTCACCTCCATCATCCGCTTACTGTGTTTGGAAAGTAGGACCCACAAACCAAGCTCTGTTTTAAGAAAAACCACTTCTGTGTCAACTTATATTTATTGAACATCTTGAACATCAAGTTTATTTTAGGTTACAAATATTTAGGGAACATCTTGTATTTGGAGAGCCTTGTATTAGACCACGTCGGGTAGATGCTGGTGGTCATGATATTGTCCTTGAAGGTTCCACCTGGTGAGCAGAGGGATAACACCAACACAGAAAATATATGCTACAACACTAGAGAAGCCCAATGCCTGCCTGGTCTGAGAAGGGTCATTCTACTTGCAGAGTTCCAAGCCCAGCCTTTGAGGAGATGGGTCATGGCAGTGGATTGGTTGAAAGAACAAGAGAGAATGTTCCTAGCAGAGGCAATAATTTGTTCAACGGAAAGATCAAGTAAAGAGTGTTTAATGAAATCCAGAAAAATGGGTTGACTGGAGAGGAAGGGATGAGACTGGAGAAGGAAAGGGCTCCTGGGAGGGATGAGTAATGTGGGGGGCAGGGGTACAGTGGGGTTGCATGCTAAGCAGGCTGAAGGGACTCTTGAGACGTTTCTGGGACTATAGGTGGGAACAGAAAGATTCTGGAGTCTCTTACGATGTCTCACACTTAGAAGGAGGCTATTGCTTCCTGGCCAGTATCTCAGGTACTTGTCTGGATGTGGTCAACTATAAAATAATTTCAGTAACACTGCTAGACAGAGTGCCCAGCAGTGTTACAGATACAGGCAAACAAAAGAGATCTGGTCAGAGACAGAGAATTTCATGGAGGAGGCAGGATTCAAACTGGATATGCGCTACCAGCATATTTTATGTTTTTTAGGTGGGGAAGGGGCTGCTGAGGGTTGTTGCCTTTCTGGGTTTTCCAAAGGGATCGAGCACCCAGACATAACCATCTATCAATTATGCCCGCTCGGGCATGTGTCAGGGTGTGGCGTTCCGGGGCTGTGGGCATTTTTTTTGAGATTATGGTTTCACAGGGCTCATCAGTGTGTCGCTGTCTGTTCCAGAGCAAATCAATCCCTTCTACTGCCAATGAACTCTTGGCCTTTCTGCTGAGCCTGCCAGCGAGAAGGTTAATTAGTACCAACTATAACTATAGGTAGACCCTCCCCCTCCCCCTTTCCTTGTGTGCACCTGTTCTCTAGAAACTGGAATGAGATCAACTTCTTTCATTCGGGGCACTGAACATCTGATGGTAACGACATTCAGCCTTCAGCAGTCTTGACCGGATGTGGATTGGTTGACCCAGATTACCCTCCTGATTCTTTCAAATGAACTCTTCACTTTGCTTTAAACTTCGACATCCCTGATTCTTGGTCCCTGTTTGTCCAGGCTAGTGCTTTGAGGAAGGTCTGAGATTCCTATTCTTCTGCCCGTGTCAAATACATTTTCTCATTCTTTGGAAGGAAAGGCCACTTCTAGGAGAGTTGTCATTTTATTGCACGGCCCTGATAATTGGCTCGAAAAAAGACATCTCAAAAGGTGTTCGGCGGGGGCGCCTGGGTGGCTCAGTGGGTTAAGCCTCTGCCTTCGGCTCAGGTCATGATCTCAAGGTCCTGGGATCGAGCCCCGCATCATCCGGCTCTCTGCTCATTGGGGAGACTGCTTCCCCCTCTCTCTCTGCCTGCGTCTCTACCTGCTTGTGATCTCTGTCAAATTAAAAAAAAAAAAAAAAAAGGTGTTCGGCAGTGACCTTTTCTAAGACTAAGTCAGGGCTCTGTTTTTGATGGAGTAAGAAAAGGAAGATATCATTACCTTTATTTTCTTTTCTTCATTTGGACCTCAGATTGATAAGTCGCAGGAGAGTTTGCTGTATATCATTTGACATCATTAAATAATGTTTTTAATAGTATGAAATAACATGGAACAATGCACGCAAAGTAAAATTAAGTTAAAAAAGCCAAATTGAACTAGTATACAATGTACAGTTATGACTTTGCAGAACTACAAATTCATGAATTTTTCAAAAGATTAAGGGGTACCTGGGTGGCTCAGCAGGTTAAGCCACTGGCTCTTTCTCTTGGCTCTCAGGTCTTGAGGCCATGAATTCAAACCCTGTGTTGGACTCTGTGCTGGGCGTGGAGCCTAGCTTAAAAAAAAAAAAAGATTAAAACATACCACACTATGAATTTAGATGGAGAGACTATGGCTTTTTCACGAATGGTTTGTTTTTTCCTTTTCTATCATGTTTTAAAAATTTTTTTTAAAGATTTTATTTATTTGACAGAGATCACAAGTAGGCAGGCAGGCAGAGAGAGAGGAGGAAGCAGGCTCCCCGCTGAGCAGAGAGCCCAAATGCGGGGCTCGATCCCAGGACACTGGGATTATGACCTGAGCCGAAGGCAGAGGCTTAACCCACTGAGCCACCCAGGTGCCCCTGTTTTAAAATTTTTTAATTAAGGATTATGTTCTACTGTTATAATAAAGTAAAACTCCTTGTGTGGAAATGGGTAGGTGACTTCTGCACTTCTTCCCAGAGTTAGGGGGAGGCAGTGAGGTAATGAGTGTGAAGCCCAGGGCCAGGCTTAGCAGTAAGCTGTCATTCCTCCCATGTCATGGACACTGTCTCTAAGCATCTCGTCCAGCCTGTCCTTGGACCCTTGTACAGCACGTTATTAGTACTCCATTTGGATGCAGCTCTAACCCCTGGAACTTCATTTATTTTGAGCTAAAATCTGTCTTCCTGTGACTTGCCCATTAACCGTTGTTCTGCCACTATGATTATCTGTATATACTCCAAGGAAACACAAGATGAATTTCATTTTACATTTGCTTGGTAATCAAGAGTTTTTATCTTTTATGAATAGCTGAATAAAAAGGTTTCTTTCAGCCAACTATGGTAAATTGAAAGAGTAGCAAACGGAAAAAGGAGGGTTAGGCTTTAGTCCTGGCTCTGCCATTAAGAAGCTATTTTGGAAAAAAAAAAAAAAAAGGACAAATCTGTTTCATCCCACATTCCATCATTGATGGATTGGTAATGACTTCCTACCTGCAGTGTTGAAAAGGAACCTGGGGTGGGTGCATTCTGAACTCAATTAGTGATGTCTGCCAAGGAACCTGGAAGATGCTTTGGCAACATTTGGGTCATCTATTTGCCATAGAGGGAGTGGTGTGGGTCCGCTTATGGTTTCAAATTCTCTTAATGAACAAATTGATCAGATCAACACATATTTGCTTGATATCGCCTATGGACTCAGCATTATGCTTATGTAAACAACATAAGCTGGTTTCTGAGTAAGTGCCAAATGGTATTGTTGGGGCGGCACAGTGGGAAGTTGGAGAAAGAAACACGACTGAAATTCAGGGTAGCAGAGTGAAAACTTCAGGGAAGAAGTGAATCTTGGGCTGCAAAGAGGATTTGAATGAAAATAAGGATTTGAATGAAAAATAAAATTTCATTTGAATGAATATGAAAATAGGTACCTTGCAGGTGAGGGGAACAGTATAAAGAAAGTCTCCAGACAGACAGTACTTAGCACTGCCTACGCAGACTGCCTTAGTGAGTGCTAATGGATTCAGGGGGGCTCATCAACTGCAGACAGATTAAGGAACTTGGTGAAGGTCAGCCTGACTTTAGACGTGACAGAAAAGCTCATTGAGTAACTTACTCCTCCCAACAGCCCTGAGTTTGGGTATCATTGGTCTTATCTCAGTGTGACAGAGGAGAACGCGGATTTAGAGAGTTTTGTAATTGGCCTCTATCCCATGTCTGCAGATGGGGAAGGAGGTAGGGTTCCAGGTTTGTGTGGGTCCAACAATCACGGTCTTATTAAGCAATTAAGTGTTCTGAGCCAGGATTCCTGGGAGCATGTTGGTTTTCTGGGCAGACGGAGAAACTGGGCAGGAGAAGAAACCGTCACGAGTGCAAACTTGGGAAATGTTGACATTGAGCGCCTAGTGAAAATGGCAGTAGGCAGCAGACTTTGAGGGGAGATTAGGCCTGGAGGTCTGTTTTGGGAATCTTCATCTTGTTCAAGCAATGAGAATAACTAGTCTTCTAAGGAGACACTGAGGACATAGCTGTAGAACACCCAAGGAGGAAGCCAAGCCCACATTTCAAAGGTATTTTCAAGAAGTCTGGTGGTTTAGTTAGCCCAAAAATGTCTTAGTAATTTGAACTCTTCAAAGAGAATGTTATAAAAACAAAATTCACTTCCAGATGGTGGAATTTAAGGAGGAAAAGGATTTAAAGAAAAGAATCTTGCAGAGTTGAAGTCTCTGTTCTTGGCAAAGTCTCTGTTCTCCGGGAAACGAAGATGTTTTTGACTTACAGAATCACGTAAAAGCATCTGAAAGCAGTAAACTTTCTTGTTATTTCCATCCTATCCCTTAGCCGGCTTAATTGTTTTCACATTTATGAATGATTTTAAAGTGAAATGCGTTTTATCCTCAGCATTTTTCATCCCAGGCATTCATTCCTGTTAATGTTTCCAAAGCCGAGATAATCTCAGTGAACATTTCTAATGTTTCCTCTAAGATCATGTTCTCTGTCTCTATTGCCATGTGTCTCCTGCCAAGTAAAACAGCCTTTCATACAAGGGAGGTGGTTTAGGAAGGAAAGGAGGGGAAAAGCCATATGCTTAAAAATGAATTCTTTAAAAAGGGAAAATGATCAGAGATGTATGGTGGTAGTTAATGCGTGGAGAATTCCCTTTGTGAGGGACTAGAAACACCGAGTGGCTGGGTGGGAGGCCAGAAGCCACAGATAGGCCCGTTCCTACAACCATGTCACCCTTGCCTGAGGACCCAAGCTCTGCCTACATTTACCCCCCAGACCTGATGTGTGTGGCCAGGACTCTGCTCAGCTCCATATTTGGTAGGGATGTAAAACCTGCCAGGAATGCAAAGTCCATTTGTTTGGTTGATTGTTTCATTAATGAGTCTCCTCCCTCTCCTCTCCCCGCACCCCAAAGACGTACTTTTGTTTTTCAGAACCATTTTAGACACAAACAATTGCTTTTCCTCAGATTTCCCTATTTCCCCCTGAGTGTCTCCCTTCTTCTAAAATTTCCAGATAGGTGCATTTTTTTTCTCAGGGCTGCCAGCACAATTAAATAGTACATAAATTTATTTATTTATTTAGTACATAAATTTAAATTTGCCCTATTAATTATGTTTGCCATCACTGTCTCTAAACCCCAACATTCACTTATTTATACACATGTGTACAGATGTGCATGCACGCATTTATGCCAAACAATTCTTTTTTCTCTCCACGATCTGAGAGTATCTGGAAATGTTACTTTAGTCAGGTCAGAACTTCTCTGGAACTCTTCTGAAACTCAACAGATGCCCTGACACTAATTCACTCGAGGATCCTCAGCTCTCCAGGGTCACGTGCATCCCTCTGTACTGCGGTGACTTCAGACTGGTGCCTTGAACTTCTAGAGCTACCCAACCAGTTTCCTGGGATTTTAGGGTGGGTGTAGGATGGACAAAGGCCAGCCTACATCCTTCAGAGTATATTTCAGGGCCCTCCCTGTGTAGCAGGCCTTCTGATTACATTTTCTCATTTAATCCTTGCAATAACCCTGAGAGGTGAGCCTTCTCAGATCTTTTATCCAGGAGGAAACTCAGCCTTAGGGAAGTTGTGCTGGTTTGGTTAGAGACAAAATTTCACATTAAAGGCAGGAATATGTGTCACTGGCTGGGCCTTTACATGGAGAGCCTAGGACTCATTAAGTCATCAAAAAAGCAATAACCACCTTTAATACTGTCTCTGAGTTCTGCCTGGGTTCAATGGAAAAGAAAGAGAAGGTCATGCAATTGGAGGGGAAAGAAAGGGCTTCAGCTTCGACAGATGTATGGCTTGCTGAAGTGGTGGGGGAGAGGGTGTGTATGCCCTTTTCCAGTAACCTGTAGGTTCCCTGAGAAGCTGGATCTTGCCTCATCCGGTGAGGGGTATGGTGGTGTCATAACAGCTGTGACAGACAGCAAGATGTCCTATTGCCTCAGGCTGTCACAAAGTGGGCAGTGGGTCCTCTTTATCTCTGGGACCAATTCGTGGGAGTCCAGACTTTTCTGGAGAATTGCCAGGCACTCAGAGACTGGGCTACTTTGTATCAATAACTCCCCCTAAAATCCCTTAAAAATACGTCTTTTTAAAAACCAGTTATGTGCTTCCCTGTCAAATGTGTATTTGCACTTCCATTCAAAATCTGCATTAAAATCTAGAGGTATCATCATGCTTTAGATTTTAGGCCCAATGGCTTTGACTAAATCAGGAGAAAAACTAGTGTGCAAAGAAAGCAAACCTTGTAGCCTTTGGGAGGTTCAAGTCCCCCAGAAAGAATTGTCCTGGAGACCCCCGGCAATAGAAAGATGAAGTATGTGACTCCCCAGAGGCAAGATACATATTGACTGTCTTGTGTAGGATTTTCCCTGTCTCCTCATTGTACCACCACTGATCCTTGTCCTAGGAGAATCATCTAGAGAGGTGATGGTCTGTGTTATAGTAAGTAGCTTTATGGAAAAGAATAGAGAAGCAGGTTGTGGAGACACGAAATTAAAGGTGTGGACCATTACCTGTATTTCTCGTCTGCCTCTTTGGTAAGCACGATAGCTAGCAAGCTGCTCATTTGTTCAATTAATCATAGGGTTATATGATTGCAGTTAGTTTATGTTGTCTTTCTTTTATTAGTCTGTTTTTACCCCATATTATTACCATATTATATATTATATATTACCCCATATTATTATATAATATATAATTATATATAATTATAATTATATGATATTATATATTATATATTACCCCCATATTCCATTGACCTGCGTGATAGTTGAAGGCATAGCGTGTTCTATTCAAGGCTGTAGTAAGGGAAAGAATTAGGATGGAACTTACTGTTGAAAGGTCTTTTGCAATTCCTACTTTCTTAAAACAGAACATTCTTCTACCTCAGCTCCTGCTGACTTTTGTTTAGAATGGAGTAAATCACTGCACTCAAAATCCGTGTTACACGCTCGAAAGTGTGCTGGTCTTTTCACCAAATATCATCATTAAAAGTGTAAATGCAGTGCCCTAGGACGATTTCACACTCTTACTGCCGGCCTCTCACTGACCCGAAGTCCTCTGTGGGTGATGTTGTGTCACGCATTGTGGTTACCCGTTCCCCCAAAGTCTGTCGAAAGCATGAGTCAGTTGCTGACAGCTTCCCACTAGCTTTGCTGAGGGCCAAACCAAGGGATTAGATTACGATTTTGTTTTTGATGCTTGGTTGTTTTTTTTTTCTCTTGTGCTTAGAAAAGACCCATTCTTCAGGAATTCTAAATGTTTTACAAAATCAGCTTTTGCATCCTCATGGGTCTAGCATTTTAAGTTATGATTTTATTATACCTTCTTTAGAGCTGGAGTTGAGGAGGAAGAGGGCAAGATGTTTGACACTGAAACTCTGGCCTTCAGAGCTTTGCTGTCTCTCTGTGCTGAAATCCAGTGTGTGCGTGCAGTGGGAGGGGATGTGTGCAGAAGAGAGCGAGGCTGTCAGTGCAGCAGAAGCTGGGGAGCAGAGGATGGGGTCCTGGTAATGGGAGTTAATGAACCTCTCTGCCCATCTCACCTCCCGGCACATGTGGCAAACTCCTAAATTAAATATCCTGGTGCTCTGAAATGATCAAGGGCTCTCCAGAAGCTGCCTCCTTGATCGGAACACTTGAAGTGTACACGTACCTATGGAAGAAGTAATTATGAACTCAATGTCTATTCTTATCTGGAGCTGGAGAGAAGGTAGGGTCTGCCTCTAGGGGGCCCACATCTTCAGAGGTTTGTCAGGATCGTCAACACTGTTTTCCAGAAGAGATAGAAGGTGGGTGACCTAGATGTACGTAACCCAGGCTGCCCTTGGGAGCTGCCAGGTTTGCCATATATAGAGAAGAGACAAGGTCAGGAGAAAAATGAGGACTGGGATTGATACAGTTGAGGACTGATCCAAGTCTGGAGGGCTGGACCCTCTAACGTTCTCATACATGCCTGGGTCCCACAACAGGTGTGGGTGCTGGGACAGATACATGAGGTGGGCTCTTTGGATTTTGCAATTCTCCTGCCACCCTTAAAGGACAGAGAGTGACATCAAGTTGAGAATGTGTTCTTCTGGATCCCTAAAGGGTCCTGTGGAATGTCTTCATGCTGTCTGTTGGCAACTCAGTTCTAGACAAAGTCTAAGCTAGAAATCTTTTTTTTTCTTCTTTTTAAATATTTTATCCATTCACATGAGAGAGAGAGAGAACAAGCAGTGGGAAGAGGCAGAGGGGGAGAGAGAGAGAGAGAGAGAAGCAGACTCCCCACTGAGCAGAGAGCCTGACACAGGGATCGATCCCAGGAACCAGAGACCATGACCTGAGCCGAAGGCTGATGGCCAGCCAACCGACTGAGCCATTCAGGTGTCCCCAGGCTGGAATTCTTAAAGATCCAGCTTTGAATCCTTGAAACAGAACTAGGACTCTGAGTACTCTGGATTATTAGAACACCTGCAATTCAGACTTGTGAAACTAGATTCTGCCTATCAGCCTACCTGTACAGGGCCAGCGGGGGACTTCTAGAACTTTTGTAAGATGCAGTATTTTTTCAGGATTAAGAATTTCTTGTTCTTTTCCCGTAGCTATTAATACTATTTTTTAAAAAGATTTATCTATTTATTTTAGAGAGTCAGAGACAGGAGTGGGAGGAGCAGAGGGAGAGGGAGAGAGAATCTCAAGCGGATTCTGCACTAAGTGTGGAGCCTGGGCTCGATCTCAACGACCCTGAGATCACAGCTTGAGCTGAAATCAAGAGTTGGACGCTTCACTGATGGGGCCACCCTGGTGCCCCGCTGTTACCACCTTTTTTTTTTTTTTAAAGATTTTATTTAAAAAATAAGCAGAGAACAGAGATCCCAATATGGGGCTTGATCCAGGGATTCATGACCTGAGCTGAGGGCAGAGGCTTAACCCACTGAGCCACCCAGGTGCCCCATCCACATTTAATCACAATGTGTAATACTGTAAATATACCACTTGTCGTTTTGGATGGGCAGGCCTGGTATTAGAATCTTTGGTTTCCAGGAACAAAAAGCAAACTCTGAAGACCTCCCCAAGCAAAACGGAGAAACAGAAACTTTCTCTTGGCCCACCCACCCCTTTATCAACATCCATCTGCCCTCTTATCATTTGTTACTAATTTTCATCTTCCTTACCATTTATTGGGCATTATTGTATGCCAGGTAGTGGGCTGTTTATATTCAGGTCTGTGAGTCCCCTTGTTCGCCTCATTTCACTAGCGAGGAAAACGACACTGACTCAAATGGGGCGAAGTAAGCCAGCCACAGTCAGGGAGCCAGGGAAGGGCAGAGCTGGGTCTCCCAGCAGGTGTGGGCGGTGCGAAATGCATGGGCTTGGCCTTTCCCTTCCCTGCTATGGCAGCCTTTGGAGGATAAAAGTCAGCTGAGGCTTACTTTACTGTCAGCCATGATGTTAAGTGATTCTTAAGGTTTTTATGGGACAGGTAGCTAAAACTGACTCTAAACACTTCGCCTTTACCTCTACAGGTGTTTATCTTCTAAATAAGTCTCAAACACATTGTTGTCTTTACTCCATAGAAAGTCCGTAGAGATGGGACAGTGGACTAGGGTTATCCTTAAGGCAGGAGGATTCCTCACCTCATGGCAGGTTAGTGGCTCTCCGCTGATAGGCTGGGCATTCCGCAGCACAGCTCTGGGCACCTAACAGGTACTTGATTAATAGCTGATTAAAACCCAGTTCATGTCCTCGTTGTGTATCAGAAGAGCACCAGGAAAGCTGCTTTGGTTTAACTTTAGTTTCTCTTGCTGGCAAAACATCAACTTTACCCAGCAATTCCCTATATGTATCTATAAATTTGAAAAGCTCACTGTTCCTAAGTCAGGTTTCCAGCTTACTTTATGTTTTTAGGATTGATTGATTTATTTGAAAGAGAGAGAGTGAGAGACAGCGTGTGCACAAATGGGGCGAGGGGTGGAGGGAAAAAGAATCCCAAGCAGATGCCCCACTGAGCATGGAGCTCAAGGGGGCTCAATCCCAGGACCCTGAGATGACGACCTGAGCTGAAATCAAGAGTCGGTCGCTCAACTGACGGAGACCCCCAGGCACCTCAGGTTTTCATTGTAGAGTCTCATATAATACTTGTATTTATACTTTAAGAAAAATGAGAAAATAACCTCTAGTTCATGGAAGACTATGTATGTCTTTGTGTTGTTGGCGTTTGGAATTAACTGAGCTTGTCGTTTTGTTTTTCACCAGAATGCCTTTATGTTTTTGTCTTGTTGGTCCTTGATTACAATTTTAGTGCAAACATACTTCTGGATGATCAGTTCCAACCCAAACTAACTGATTTTGGCATGGCACACTTCCGACCCCACCTGGAACATCAGAGCTCGACCATAAGCATGACCAGCAGCAGCAGTAAACATCTGTGGTATATGCCTGAAGAGTACATCAGACAGGGCAAACTTTCCATTAAGACGGATGTCTACAGCTTTGGAATTGTGAGTACCAGCTCCCAGTCAACCAAGGAGGAAAGCTGATGGCTAGGAATGCTCTAAATTCTAAGAAATTTTTTTTAAGGGCTTTCACTTTTAGACCTATTGATTTACTGTTGCTCTTGTCTTATATGTTAATGTTATGTAATCAGTCAAATAGTAAAATGGTAGTTATTGAGTAGAGTGAACGTTATCTATTGTCAAGGTTAATCACTGCAACTGACTCTATGGAGGTGTTTAACATATGTAACTCATTTTATTATATGTTTCCCATAGGTAATAATGGAAGTTCTGACAGGTTGTAAAGTGGTGTTAGATGATCCAAAGCATATCCAGCTGGTGAGAATTATCTTTATTTCTGTTCCTATCTCCCCGTCATTTCGGGGGTAGAGTTCTGAAAGATAAAGTTGTCTTCTTCTCTTCCTAGAGAGACCTCCTTATGGAATTGATGGAGAAGAGAGGCCTCGATTCATGTCTTTCATTTCTAGATAAGAAAGTGCATCCCTGTCCTCGGAATTTCTCTGCCAGGCTCTTCTCTTTGGCAGGCCAGTGTGCTATCTCGCGGGCAAAGTTAAGACCATCAATGGATGAAGTGCGTACACATGGTTTTATTCAAAACCAAGCCCACAGAACCATAGAAAATCTGAGCTGGATAAATTGTGTCTAAGTGACACAATTTGTGATAAATTCTTTATCAATGGGGCAAATCCAGCCCCTAACAGAGAATTCTAGCCTCATAGTTTTTGCAAGTCACCAAGTCACAGTATTTGGTACTCTGGCAGAGGTCATTGCTGGGTGAGACCAGGGCACCACAAAAATTTAATGAAAACACTTAAGTGAGTAGTCCGAAGAGAATTTTATTCAACACTCGTTTAGAGATCTGGTCCATTAAAAACGCATTATATATTTCCTCTATTGATTTTTTAAATTTACTCATCAATTTAATCATCCATTCATTGATTTGCTTATTTGTTCAACAAATATTTAGCTAGTGCTTACTTGACATGTGCTGGACTTGGTTCTGGGTGCTGAGGGTACAACAGTAATCAAGAGACAGTTGCTGTCCTCAAACTCACAGTCCAAAGTGAGAGTCGGTTTACTTAACATGGCATTCCAGGATGGAGAGATAAGCGTGATTGTAGGTGGAAGCCCAGGTCAATATGGGAGCGTAGAGTCGGAACACATACCAAGTCAAGGAAGCCTGTCGATGGAGGTGACGGCTGAGCTCTAGTCTAAAGAAGGGTGAATTTAGGCAACAGTAAGGACAGAAAGACATGTTAGTCAGGGAGAATCCAGCTCAGAGATGATGGGTTTTATGGCACTAATACCGCAGGCAGTTCATGGACGTGGGATATGGTGACGGAAAAGCTGGGGTGCTTAAAATGATAGAAAGTTTCAGGTGATAGAGGGACATGAATTCCATTCCGGGATTTGGGGTTTTACCCTGAGTCTATCGTAGAGCTATGAAAGGGTTTTAAACAAGAGGTCAACAGAATCTGAATGTAAGGAGCACTGGCCTGGGAGTCAGAGCTACATTTTGGGCTTAGCACCACCAGTAAGAGCTATGAGACCAATGTTGGGCCCCCAAAAAGCTATGAGATATATAGTAGAAGAAACATGGAATTGGGAGCCAGATCTGAGGTCAAACAACAGATCTGCTCCTTACTGGCCAGTGATACTCATTACCTTTATCTGAGCCTTAGCTTTATTATCTGTGAAATGGGAACAATAATATTGTTTGTGCAGATTAAATGAGGTGATGTGTATGGAAGCACTTTGTAAGTAGTGAGGTTCTCTAAAGGTATTTTTAAAAATTACACGTGTGTGTGAAGAGATGTTACATGTTCTTCCAGACAAGGTCAGCAGTTTTCTCAACTTGGGCTGCACATCCAAATCAACTGAGAAGCTTTTAAAATACAGATTCCTGGGCCCCTATCTTCATATGTTGTTGGTGACGATCTTTAGGTTGGGGCCAAGGGATCTGTATTTTAAGAAGGCTCCTATAGGTAATTCTGGCATTTGACAACTACAGATTGGGTCCCCTGGACCCTGACCCTTTCCAGTATTCCACATATTAAGGTTGAAGTAAAAAACGTACAGAGACTCACCCCAGGTCACACAGTAGTCGGTGGCAAATCTGAGCCTCAACTCAAGTCTCTTGGTATTTACTTCAGGCGGGTGTCTTATATTTGGCTTTAAGTCTTTTAATTTACTCATTAAACTGAAAGGGTTTAGCTTATTTTTAATACCTTCCCATTCAGAACTCTATAGTTGAACTTAATTCATGAAAATAAGAGAATATTCCAGAATAGGTAGATGGGAAAAAAAGGTAAAAGGAGAGGCTATGGAAGCTTAACGTAGATATTTCTTTGCTTCTTGGTGAATTAGGTGCTAACCACTCTTGAAAGTGCTCAGGCTGGCTTGTATTTTGCCGAGAACCCTCCCACCTCCCTGAAGTCCTTCAGGTGTCCCTCTCCTCTGTTCTTGGAGAACGTACCGAGTATCCCAGTGGAAGATGATGAAAACCAGAATAATCATTCATTGCCTCATGATAAAGGTTTGAGAAAAGATGGAGTGACTCAGAGAGTTCCATTTGAATGTAGCCAGTCTGAGGTGACATTTCTGGGCTTTGACAGAACGACAGGCCGCAAGAGAAATGAGGACGCTTGCAACAGGCCCAGTTCTTCTTGTCCAGAAAGTTGGTCTCCTGAGCACGCAGCAGCTCTATCCCAGGACCCAAAGACCTATGTTACAGATATGGAACCTTCGGCCGAAGCAGCAGGCCATTCGTACAGGAGCAGGCCCGTGAAGACCAGCAGTTCCTGTGAATTTTCCCACAACGAATGTGAACCATGCAAAAAGGAATCGATTTCACCAGAAGATAAAGAAGGAAGCAAGTATTGCTAAGGCACCTGAGTACAGGTGCCGTCTTGGGAAAATATTGTCACCGTAAGTCATGCTAAGAAGACCATCAATGCTGAGTTTAGGTGATGGAGATCAACAATCTGGACAATGCTATTCCTTTCTTCCCAATCCCTAGGCTTAAACCTAGGCTAAATTAGAGCCATTCAAAATTACTTCAGATCATGAGCTCTGACTTCAGACAAACAAAACCTACCAAAAGGGGACTGGGTTCTACCGGCTGCTTCATCATCAGCGCTATGAGCCCTCGGAGCCTACAGTCTGCTAAGTGGGTTCAGTTCAGTTAGATCCCATTGTCTGGTGTAGCTTGCTTGATAAGGTTGTAGGAAGTATCTAATTTGTAAATGTTAACAGATGCCTTTTTAAAGAATTACCTTTTGGTTTGTTCTAATTAACTCTTAGTATGTTTTCTGTTCATCCCTGTCAAGCCTGCCTGCCTGAAAATGAGCCAGATTCGCTCTTGCCTATGACATGTTCACTGTAGAATGGGGATTCTTGCCCAAGATCTGGATTTCTGTATTTAAATTCTTAGGATAGTTTATCACATATCATATGTTGTTGGCTATTACTACATTTTTTTAAAACAAACTTAGAGACCTATTATATCCTGAGAAGAATGTATGAAATCTTACTCAAGTAATTTTTGTTTCTGAGAAAAATGGCTGGTCACAAGGTCTGCGTCAGCTTTTTGTTTGATCGTCTACCTGCCAACTCTGTGCCTTTTCTCCTCCCGTTTATTGGGTCTCCCCCTATTGAAATCCTACCCAGTCCATCAAGGCCCAGCAGGACTGCCTCCTCCAGGAAGCTTCGCTGATCTCTCCAGCCAGAAGTACACACACTTCATCAGCATTCCCATAGCATGGTTTTGTGTTTCTATTTTATACTTGTTATTTTCTGAATTGTAGCAAAGCTGCCTGTGCCACCTTCTCTCTCTTACTAGATTATAAACTACCTGTACTCATGTCCTATTGTTGCTATAATAAATTTTGACAAACTTAGTGGGTTAAAAAACAATGTAAGTTGGGGTGCCTGACTGGTTCATTCAGTAGAGCATCTAGCTCCTGACCTCAGCGTCATGAGTTCGAGGCCCACATTGAGTGTAGAGATTACTTAAAAAAAAATATATATATATATATATATATATATATATTATTTTTAAGTAATATATATAATTTTACAGTTTACAGTTTAAAATATATATGTATATATTTTAAAGATACATATATACATATATATATGTATATATATATTAGTTATTTTACAGTTCTGGAGGTCAGAAGTCCTTGGCATTCTTTCTGGAGGCTCTAGGGGAGAATTTGTTCCCTTGCCTTTTCTAGCTTCTAGAGACTACCTGTGTTGTCTTCCTCCATCCTCAAATCCAGCATTGTGGCATCTCTGAATCTAGATTTCTCTTTCTTTCTCTCTTTGACCTTTTCTTCATCACCTCTTTCTCTTAGTTTGGCTCTCCTGCCTCTCATAAGGATCCTTGTGATTGTGTTGGGTCTACTCAGATAATCCAAAGAAATCTCTGCTTCTCAAGACCCTTAATTTAATCACATAATTCACAGATTTCTGGGATTAGGACATGGATATCTTGCAAGGGGGGTGGTGGGAGAAGTGGTAGGGGAGAGGGCATTACTCTATTAGATTTCCCGAGTGTGTAGGAGCCAACTCTTCAAGGCCTAGTATGTGAGCCTGTACCGAGCTGTTGTTTCCTTACAAGTGAGGTTGAATTAAATTATCTCTAAGAACCCACATACTAAAAAATTCAGCCATAGTAAACATTGCTGAGTGAAGTGGGGATAAGAACTGTCTTTATGATGATGGATAGAAACATTTCAAGAAAACGATTGCCACGGGGTTAATGGAATTTCCCTATCTAGAACACTTATAATAAAAGGGTAGACCTGTAGCCTTCTGTGCATCAAAGGAATAGGCTCACACATTTTTTCTTTCCCCCTTTTTTTTTTTTTTTGTGAGTTATTAGGGTTGGGTTAATCATAGATTGGAGTCCAGATTTAAGAACAAATGATTAAAGAAGGAAGTCATCAGGAATCAGGGTCAAGTGAACAGACCAAGGTCAGAAACATGAAGCTACAATTTGGGAAAAAGGGCCTCATGGTGAGGTTGAAACACAATAAGCCTTAGTCTGATTGAGTCTGATTGGCGGGCCACATAAAGACCCAGGTAAGCAGTTGGGAGAGGTCATGCTCAGGCTGGTCCTCAGAGACCCTGACTACCCCTTGCTCTCTTCCCCATATGTTCATGGCACCCTTTAACAATGCTCCCAAATTGCCCATGTCCCCAAACCAGCAGGGGCAAAAGGGTTGGACTAGACTTTGGATGATTTCAATTCCTGTGACCTGTCCTAGTTTGGAAACTCTTGATTATCCATGTTAATGAAAGGAAACATAAAAGCCTTTGATGTTTGGCTTTATTTCTGTAAGCCATTACAAGACTGATTTAGCTTATCTTAGAAATATAGTCTGAAAGTCTTTTGGCTGAACTGGGGAATTAGCCTGGGACTGTGTGCAGTTGCCATTAATAACACAAAAGTGCTAATCAAGACAATCAAGGATTGACTTTATGTTAAACTGCTTTTCACTTTGAATATGGGCCTCCCAGAACCTTCCATGAGAGGTCATAAAGGAAGCTGGGGTGAACACAATCCCGCCCATGACTCAGCCCATGTGGAGGCTGTTAGAATTATGTTGATCTGAATGTGCTTATTTGACTTAAAGCAGTGTTTCTCAAACTTTAGTGTGCATCCAAATGATGTGGAAGCCTTGTTAAGAACACAGATTGCTGGAGCCCGCCCCGTTTCTGATGCATGAGTTCTGGGGTTAGGAATTGGGCTTTCTGACAAGTTCCCAGCGGCTGCTCGTGCTGCTGTTGTGTATACTCTTGGAGAACCACCACTTGAAAGTGTTCTCATATCTTTATAAATCAGTAGCTTCTACCTTTCCATTTAGGTGTACGTTTTTTGGGAGAGTAATCATTTTTAAAAATTCTTTTGTATTTAACCTATTACTTAGGATTTTGCTTAATTGGAGGAGGAGCTCTAGAAATATTGTTAATCAGTAATCTTTTTTGATAAGGTCACCTTGCTAAGGTATGACTACTTTGGAAAACTTAAAGAGCAAGTCAGATTGGCTGGCAATAACCTGATCAATGATATGGCAAGCAGATGTCACTATGGCTGGAAATGAAAAGCATCTTCTATTTGAGTGATCTAGTCCTTGATTTGCCTTCTGGTGGGTGTGTCAATAAATGTTAATTGATAGGAATTCAATCTTTCATCCCACTTTGGGCAATAAGAAGGTACCCCTGTGGCTTCAGGAGGTGGAGACTCAGGTACATGAAGAAACTGAGAATGAGCTCCCAGTGTTCCCTTCGATCGATTAAGGGAATTAATTCATTCCCTTATGAATTAATAAGGAATGTCACTCATTTTCATCCTTATAATGTACTATGGGCAATCCCCCAGGCCGATCCCATTTGCTTGTTAGGTTTTTGTCCCATTTTATAAGGCCCCAAAGCATAGAGAAAAATATTTTGTTGTTTTTGAAAATAGGTATGGGATTTCTGGCACAGTCACTTTTATTGACTTCTTGAGAATTGTTATAATGATCTGTGACTCACGGCATAATGGTGTAGTTTCATGGGGTGGTACGTTAGCCTGTGTAAAAACAGCTTTTAGGACCTGAGGTGTGGTGAGGGTAGGAAGTGACGATTATCACGAGTAGCATCTATTAAACATCGGCCAGATCAAGGCACTGTATTGGCTCCTGGGATACACCAAAGAAGGAGGAGAAGGCAACTGGCCCGCTCAACAGCTTGGTGACATCTCTCTTTCGAACCACACACCTATGGAACTGAAAGTAAAATGGTGAGGCGGTTACTGTGCACTTTCAAGAGGGGAAGGAAGGCTTTTGAAGAAGCTTACTGGAGGGAGAGAGGGAGGAGAAAAAATAGCAAAGGGGGCCCAGTGCTATTGCAGAGTTCTGCACAACACCAGCTCTGAGGCTGGAAGGATAGTGAGGGCAGAGGAAGCCGGGTCCAGAGCTTTCTGTGTTTTTTCCTGTTTATCCTTCACAGTCACCCCAGAGGTCCAAATCCCATTTTAGGGCGGAGAAGACTGACTTAGGTTAAGGAACGTGACTGGGGTCCTCCCAGATCTGGAAGAGCCACGATTTGAATGCACATCTGTCTGATATCACGGCCCACGCTCTTTCTCATACTCCACAAAGAAGCCCCCGCAGATTCAAGCTCTGACGAAAAGGGATGGATGTGAAAAGTCATTCGTTGATTCCACAGTGTTCATAAGCACACAAGTCTCGCCAGGTCTTTGGCCTTTTTCACTGTCCTGCTGCTCTATTAAAGTTACCCACATCTATAGTCATTAGATGTGAGCTAAATATACTCTCTGATCCAACCATTCATTCATTGAATGAATGTTTATGGACTGCTTCCTTTGTGTCAGGGCTGTTCTGGGAGGTGGGGACACAGTGAAGATCACATCCAACAAAGATCCCTGCCCTCAGGGAGCTTATGTCCCAGTGAATAAATGAATGAATGTGTGAAAGGAAACTATCATGGGAGAGTTTTAATTTTGGTTCTAATGCTCACTGGTGGCTATTGGAGACCAGCCTCACTGAGTTCTGTCAAGGTGTTGTCTGGAATTAGACTCTGGCTTCTTCACCAGCTCTTTCTAGGGATTCACAGAGGTTCCTCCTTATCCTATCGTACAGCTGATGTCTCCATGGTAGCTGGCTGCTTTGCTAATAGTGTGCACGAGGCACACTCGTGCCTTGTGGCAATCATAACAGACCTGATTCTTCTACTGATGTGGGGTTTCTTCAGGACATTTATTTGGCTTCTAACGGTGTCTTCCACTGCCCTCTTTTAAGGACTCTGAAGTACCTGCATGTACCTCGCCTCCCTATCACCCCATCATGTTAATTGTTGACTTCTCTCTTCTCCAGAAAACTGAGACTTCCTGAAGGCAGGGGCTATATCCTGCTTCTTTTTGTATCTCTAACAACTAGCATGGTACCTGGCACATGATATGGCTCAATTAAGAAGTTGTAAAATGAATGAACCAAACAGTCCTTTAAAACATCTTCAAATCATTGGCATCAAGATATCAAGATAGTCATCTACCTTTCATCCAAAGTGCATCTTTCTTTTTTTTTTTTTAAGATTTTATTTATTTATTTGACAGAGAGAGACACACACAGTGAAAGAGGGAACACAAGCAGTGGAATGGGAGAGGGAGAAGCGGGCTTCCCGCTGAGCAGGGAGCCCGATTCGGGGCTTGATCCCAGGACCCTGGGATCATGACCTGAGCTGAAGGCAGTTGCTTAACCAACTGAGCCCCCAGGTGCTCCCAAAGTGCATCTTTCTAATACCCATACTACCAGCATTCATTAGCTTAGATGGTTCCATCCTACTATTCGCAGATAAAAAGTTATTAATGTCAAATAGTAATGTCTGAGATATTTTGGAAAAGAAGAATTAGACATTGTGTACATTGCTTATAAATTTGCCTCATGGTGGAAAAATTCCCAAACCATTTCTAAGCAATGGTAAACCAATATTTTGACAGAGGATAAACTGGTATGTGTAATAGTTTGTTTCCATCTTTCTGTCATATTATTTATATATATTTGATGGTCTATTGAAATTGACATGCAAGTATTTTCCTGGGAAACATTTTTCCTCCAAAGATCTACATTGCCTACCAAACCTTCACTTCAGAGCCTTCTTATTGATGTCATCTGTCTCATAGAAAACTTTGCTGTTATTTCTATAAATAGCAAGGGAATATTTCCAAAGTTTGTTTTATTGGCTCCTTAATTTTAAAATTTCCTGTAGAGCAACACTGATTGCAATGGAGGGTCAGCAGGTGGAAAGAGCCACTTGTGGGAGATTCAAACTCAGTCAACACTGAGGTGTCTAATAGTGTGGTAGATGCATTCATCACTTATGCTTTGAATGCCTACTATAAGGCATTACTATAAGTTCTGTTACTATAAGATCAAGGAAAATGATATTTTTTTAAAAAATGACTCTTCTCCGGAGTCACACCAATATTGGAATGAGGATGCAAACTGAAAACTTTTTATTCAAATTCAGGAAAATATCTGCTCTGAAAAGGGGTGACTTAAAAATTAAAGGTATCCCCCATTTGAAAATAAAAATAGCAATAAATATGTGTTTATTATTTCATTTGTTTTAATTGTATCCTCCCAGGTTGGCAAATATTAAAGTAATTGACAAGAGTATGAGCAAAGGGACATTCTTGTTCATTCTTGGCAGGAGTGAAAATTGATACAACTTTTCTAGAAGACAATATGTATCAAATTTGACAATATGTATCAAAATTTTAAATGATACACTTTTACCCAGCAGTTTGTTTAGACTTTATCCTAATGAATAAAAATTGCACAAGTATGTAAATATGAGGGTAAAGAACTACTTTATGATGTTTACAATACTAAAACTTGGGGGGAGCACCTGGGTGGCACAGTCAGTTAAGCATCTGACTCCTGATTTTGGCTGTAGTCATGATCTCAGGGCTGTGAGTTCGATCCCTGTGTCAAGCGCCATGCTCAGTGTGGAGTCTGCTTGAGATTCTCTCTCCCTCTCCCTTTGCCCCTCCTTCTTTTTTTCTCTCTCTCAAATAAGTAAATACATCTTAAAACAACAACAACAACAACAACAGAAAACTTTGGAAACAGCCTAAATATCCTTTAGTAGAAAAATGGGTTAAATAAATTCTAGCGCATATATACCATTGAGTCATATATGACTGTCATTAAAAATTATTTAGATCTTGTTTATTGCTATGGAAATTTGTTCTTGAAATATTATTGAATGAAAAAGCAGGCTATAGTATAATATGTTCAATATGGGCCCATTTATAATACTGGATATTTTAAAATAGTATATGTTTCATGCAGAGATCTTTGCCAAAAATGATGTCTTTTTCCAGGCTATGGTATTTGGTTGATCCTTAGTTTCTTTAGACTTTTACGTATATGAAATTTTTATAGTGAGCATGTATCGTGTTTGTTACCAGAAAATAATAAAGCTATATTTATGTTGGAAAAAATATTCTATACATTTCTACATTTGCCTGGCTCTTTGCTTCGTTCCGCCCCTGATAACAACTGGCAACTACCAGTAATCTTATATTCCATTGCCCTTTATTATTTCTCTCTTCCAACCCTGGTGGCCGAAGCCCCCAAGTAGATCTGTCTGCTATCCCCTGAATAACAGGTTTTGAGAGGACTTAGAGAAAAGCAATGTGAGATGCAAAAACCAGACAAGCCGAAATACAGAAGAGTGGAGAACAGATCACAGCGCACAGCTGAGAATGCTTTAAAATTAATATTAGTTGATTTTGGTAAAATCTTTAAAAATTACCCTTAAGCTCTATAGTTACAAATCAGTACTTCAAGGAATAGCCTACAGTTCAATTAAAAAAAATTTTTTTTTAAAGATTTTATTTATTTACTTGACAGAGAGATCACAAGCAGGCAGAGAGGCAGGCAGAGAGAGGAGGAAGCAGGCTCCCTGCTGAGCAGAGAGCCCGATGTGGGGCTCGATCCCAGGACTCTGAGATCATGACCTGAGCTGAAGGCAGCGGCTTAACCCACCCAGGCGCCCCTAAAAAAATTTTTTTAAAAAGGTCTTTGGAGAAATAGATTTTTAACCATCAAGTATCCGTTCTTCAGACTTGTGTCCCACTATCCCTTTTTAGCCTAGGTAAAACTTTTAACTTGATAAATTTAGTAGGCTCGGGGCTGTAGTTATCAGTTGAACATAAAACTTGCCACAGTGCAGAGAGCATGTGACGAAATACTGCATTTTTCTCCAGCAGGTAGAGTTGGAACCTATGTAACAAGGCTAATGGGGCCCACAATACATTAATTATCCAGGGAAATAGCAAAGTGGACTCCAGGGTAAAATACCAGTTCTAGTGAGTTTTATCTGGAAGGACTGTTTTGTGGGCACAAGTTACAGAGGATGTAAACATGATAAAAAACGCTTCCGAGACAAATCCCGGCTAAAAGATAAGTTAGTGCTGGCTTCTTAAGAGCATAACATGGCCATGAATTTTGTTCTCTTGGAACCAGATAAATGTGTCGCTGCTATTTTTGTGCCTGGAAGAGAAACACCAGGTAATACCATGGTACCATCACTGCAAAGATTTCAGCAAAAGAGAAGTTAAGGAGGGGCACCTGGGTAGCTTGGTCAGTTAAGCATCTGACTCTTGATTTTGGCTCAGGTCTTGACCTAAGGTGGTGAGATGGGGCCAGGCATCAGGCTCCATGCTGGACGTGGAGCCTGCTTGAGAGTTTCTCTCTTCCTCACCCTCGGCCCCTCCTCCTTCTCATGCACATGCATTCTCTCTCTCTCTCTTAAAAAAAAAGAGAGAGTGAGAGAGAGGGACATTAGGGAATCTAATACATAAACATAGTGTGAAGCAAAATCATTCCAACAGCACACTTGGGAGAAGCAGGCATAACTTCTGGTACTCTTCTTTATCCAATTATTCACTGATGATAATTTCATGTCCTCCTGAAAGTGTATTGGCTAATTATAGTGTACTTGCTGGACAATTAAACATTGGATCTTGTGATATTTCTTCTTATTTTATGTTTGTAGCATGGGATTTTTTTTCAGGAATTTTTTTTTTTTAAGAGCTGCAGTGGCTTTAGCCAAAGGCAAATATTAAACTGTAACCTTTATTATTTTTATTTCATGTACCCTGGAGGAAAAATGTAAGATTCCGGTCTGCCTACAGAGCCAAGTATGCGTGTTTATATTAGGTCACCGCCAGCATCTCTAAGGCGATTGCCTGAGACAGGAGGTAGAGTGATCTATGACATTTTCATTATGCATTTGTCTAGCGGATTGAAGAGGGGGAAATAATTCATGTGTCTACTGGTATCCCATCTCGGCTATGAAAAGGTATTTCCCTAGGGGTGCCTGGGGGCTCATTCTGTTAAGCCTCCAGCTTTTGATCAGGTCATGATCTCAGAATCCTGGGATGGAGCCCTGTGTCTGGCTCCCTGCTCAGCCTGGAGTCCCCTTGAGGATTTCTCTCCCTCTCTCTCTGCCCCTCCCGCCACTCATACTCTTTCACTCTCTGAAATAAACAAACAAACAAACAAATAAATAAAAGGCATGTCTCTAATGAAAAAATTATCGTATTTTAGAAACTGTGGTCTGACATGTCCTCATCTGTCTCCCTATGTCATATCCCAGCATCATTGGTCCTTGTGTCAATGCCATTTGAGCAAACCACGTAGTGTCTTTGCATCACAGTTAAATGATCTTATCAATCCCAGCAAAACTACACCTCCACTCTACTTCTGCCACTATTTCCAGGGCACACCCTGGACCCCAATTCTTACCCGAGGATGCTACACATCAGATATCGTAGGACGTTGTCTTGGACTTGATGAAGACATCAAGTCTGACTTCTCCAGTTCTTCCCGGCCTGTCAATGACCACCCTTTTCCTTGCCATCTGTTCCATGTTTCTCTTTGCATAGGTTGAGCCATGGGTTCATCTGTATCAGAGTTTATCCCTATGGAGAAATGGAACCCCTAGTAGTTGTTTCAAATGGATGGAATTTAATATTGTGAATATCAAAGGGTTGGAAAGGCTAGAAGAGAGAGAGGGGGGAAAAAAGGAAAATGCAAAGTTATCCAGAGATTAATAACTATGGGAAGCCATCCATTGTCACGGTTCTGGGTGGAGGAGAAAGAAGAGAAAAGGTGTGACTAAGAGCCATGATCACTGTTCTGCTAAGGCTGCAGTGCGCTTGCTGCTGATGCTTCTGAAACATACTGCCACGGAGGAAAGCAGGAACGTGGACCACCATGGACTACCACCTGTGCAACTCCTACATGACTGCCTGGGGCGCAATAAGAAGCAGAGAAAGAAAGAGCTTCTCCCGTTCTTCTACGTTCCATAGGGAGGAGCCAGCTGTCAGGGGGCACCCAGGATGCGGTTTTCTCTAAACTACAAAGGAAAGCAGAGAGGGCAAGAACAGACAAATCCTGCGCTCTGGTTATTCAGCATTTATTCTCACCTTTCTACTTCAGGTTTAAACTTCCAGTAACAGTAACAAATATTCCTTAACTAACTGAGGATGCTGTCACTCTTTCAAAAGGGGAGACACAGGCTCTCATCAGTCATGATCTCTGTCTCCAGGTGATTTTAATTTATCTTCTGCCTAAATTTTCTAAGAATAAAGGTAACCATCATCAACACTTCTTATATACTACAAGAGAAGAGAGAGGGAAAATCAGTGATTGGTGAATGTACCCGGATACACACAAAGCAAAGGAAACCTGCACGGCTGCTCTAGTCTTTGTTTCTGTAATTTGTCACAGGCTGTAACGTCACTCTCCTTCCAGATTCCCTGTGCCCTGGGCCAGCACGTTTGTTGTGTAGGGCCCCCTCCCCGACGGTGTGCACCAAACCTTCATTCCTAAAGGGTGTGAGTCATCCGCGATCTTTATGAGCGCTAGACCGCACACTAGCTTTCATCACTGGATGTGGAACTGTTAGTAGGCAGGGTTCCCTGGATGCCAGTCGTAAGCCTTCCTGTCCTCCCTGTGCTCACCAGTCTGATTTCCCTCCTCAAGAGCTACAATCAATACCCAGAACCAGTATAATAACCTGCGTCTTTCTTCTTGGCTCAGTGGCGTGCAGAGCCCAAAAGGGAAGTCTCGACCTTCAGTCTTGTAAAACCACTATGCCTACATGGGATCACTTCTTACTTCAGATCTGAGAGTTTTAAATTAGCAGAGCTCATGGGGCAGCTGGCTGGCTCAGTTGGTGGAGCATATGACTCTTGAGCTCAGAGTTGTGAGTTTGAGTCCCATGTTGGGGGTAGAGTAAGTCCATACGTACAAACATAAATACATAAATAGACGAAGAAGCAGAGCTCAGAAATGATAAGATGAGAAGCTGAAAAAAAAATATGAGTGGGTGTTTCTATTTTTCTCAGCACCCTTGTCATTGAATAATGGGAAACATTTTAAATCATCAATAGCTCTCAAAATTTATCATACCAAATCAAATATAATACTTTAAGAATTATATGTAAAAAGAATATTCGTTTATTCTGTTAATTTGGGTCTATTTCTGTTACTTTAGTCTCAGCTGGTGCTAAGCGTGCATCCCAGTGTGTGTTAAAGCCATCACTTCATACCAGCTCTCATAGAGCTTGTGGGTCTACCAAGGCCTTGAGATCTTTTTCATGTAAATTGCTGATAGCATGTATCTCCATCTTTCCCTTATGCAATGGATTGTCACAAAATAAAACACTGAGCTTATTATATTTTTATTGTCCTAACACGGTCCAACTATTTTTCAATGACTTCATATGGTTGTCTTGTGTGTTTTGAGTCACTGATCCAGCATTTTGAGGTAGCCCCTGTCTGACTCCATTTCTTATCACTCAGCCTATTGTTCGGCAACCGAAGCCACACTAACCTTCCTGTGTGCCAACCTTTTTCCCACCTCAGGACTTCTGCACTTGCTGTTCCCTTGCCTGGAACTCTCTTTCCCCAGAATTTCTCTCTCTGCCATTACTCCCCCTCCCCTTTGACAATGTGTCAGTTTCCTTCAATTCATTTGTCAGTGCATGACACTATATTATACACTTAGTTGTTTATTGTCAGTCTTCTTCCCCAGAATATAAGCCCCACAAAATTAAGGCTGTTGACATGTTCACCACTAGATCCCCAGCACTTAGAAAATTTCTGGAAACATAACACGTGTTTAATAAACACTTTTAGAATGGTGGAATTAGCTAGTTCTTCAAATTTTTAATTCAGTCATCCCAACAATTAGCTCATTTTTTTCAGGCTTGCATTATTGGCCAGTTGATGAAGTTATCTTCTCCATCCACAAAATTGTTGATAAAAAGTGCTCTACAGGATAAAGTCAACTTTGGAACCATGAGGCACTTCACCAAGTATCCTCTTCCAGGTTAATGTCTTTCCAATAATTAAAAAATCTTTAGGAGGGGTGCCTGGAAGTAGGAGGCCCCTGAAAGGGCCACCTTGTACAACCAGACTAGTTCTTAATGTTTTCTTCCTGATGAAAGGTTATTTTCCAGAAGGCTTAAAAGTAATCTTGAAGACATTATTCTTTTTTTAATTTAAATTCTAGTCAGTTAACATGCAGTGTAATACTAGTTTCATGTGTACAATGTAGTGATTCAACACTTACATACAATATGGGGTGCTCGTCACAAGCATACTCTTTAATCCCCATCATCTATTTCCCCCATCCCTCCACCCACCTCCCCTCTGGAAAACATCAGTTTGTTCTCTATAGTTAAGGGTCTGTTTCTTGGTTTGTCTCTCTTTTTCCCCCTATGATCATTTGTTTTGTTTCTTAAATTCCACACAAGAGTGAAATCATCTAATATTTATCTTTCTCTGATTGACTTATTTCACTTAGCATTATGCCCTCTAGCTTGAGCCATGTCATTGTAAATGGCAAGATTTCATTCTTTTTTATGGCTGAGTAATATTCCACTGTACATAGATGCACACCACATCTTCTTTATGCATGCTTCGATTGATGGACACCTGAGCTCTTTCCCTAATTTGGCTCTTGTAGATGCTGCTGCTATAAATATCAGGGTGCATGTATCATTTCAAATTAGTATTTTTATACTCTTTGTATATTTTGTATCTTTGTATTTTTGTATTTCATATCTTTGTATAAAAATACTCAGTATTTTTATAACTAGTAGTACAGGGACATGTGGCTGGCTCAGTTGGTGGAGCATGTGACTTTTGATCTAGGGTTGTAAGTTCAAGTTCTGTGTTGGGTGTAGAGAGTACTTAAAAATAAAATCTTAAAAACAAAATAAATAAATAAAAATAAAACTTAGTAGTGCAATTGCTGGATCATAAGATGATTCTATTTTTTTTTAAAGATTTTATTTATTTATTTGACAGAGAGAGAGAGAGAGAGAGCACAAGCAGGCAGAGAGGTAGGCAGAGGCAGAGAGAGAGGCAGGCTCCCCACTGAGCAAGGAGCCCGATGTGGGACTTGATCCCAGGACCCTGAGATCATGACCTGAGCTGAAGGCAGTGGCTTGACCCACTGAGCCACCCAGGCACCCCGATGATTCTATTTTTAACTTTTTAAGGAAACTCCATACTGTTTTCCAGAATGGTTGCACCAGTTTGCATTCCCACCAATAGTGTAAGAGTGTAAGAGGGTTCCCCTTTCTCCACATCCCACTTTGAGATGTTATCGACATCTATGAATCAATCCTATAGAAATAATCATAGAGGTGCAAAAATTATTGTTTTAAGGATGTACATTTCTACATTGTTTACAATAGCAAATAGCTGAAATCATCTAAATGTCCAACAATCAGAAATTTTAGTTAAAAAATAAAGTTCGGCTAAATGTAGTTCTTGACATAATGTTATACCATAAGAGACTCTTAATCTCAGGAAACAAACTGAGGGTTGCCAGGGGGAAGGGGGTAGGAAGAGGTTGGGTGGGTTATGGACATTGGGGAGGGTATGTGCTATGGTGAGTGCTGTGAAGTGTGTCAGCCTGATGATTCACAGACCTGTACCTCTGGGGCAAATAATACATTATATGTTAATTTAAAAAAAGTTAAAAGAAAAAGATAATATATGAGGAAAAAAAAGAATATCTGTCTTACATTGTTAACGGTAAAAGGCAAATTACTAAACACTGTGTAAAACAGGATCCTTCATTTTGCAAAAAGGAAGTGTATGGACACATAGTTGTAGAAAAAGGACTAGAAAAAGTTAACAAAGATATCTAAAAATAAGTGGGTGTTATGATTATAGTGATGCCACCTTTCTTTTCTGCTTATCTATATTTTAAATTTTCTCTACAATGAACATGTATTATTTTAACTTTTAAAATAATTGTCATTATTTGAATAGTTTTAAAATCACATTTGTAGTCTTCTTTGATGGGGTTTAAATAAAAAATAAAAAATCATATGCAACAACATGTCCATGTTTTCATGATGCAGCTTTCTGTGTAAGAAACTGCTTGTATTTTATTTCATGTGTTATTAACATCCTGCAGTGATGTTTCAGTACAGAAGCTCTTTAAACTTATTAATCGCTTGTATTTCTATCCGTATAAATGCAAACAAGGCTTTTTTGTTGTTGTCCTCTGGGAGAGACTAATGGAAGAGCGAGGATAATGACTCAACCGAATATACAAGGGGCTAAGTTTAATTTGTTAGAGCGCTACAGTGATGTGATAACAATTATGATTTCGTTTCCAGCATGGAAGAGTAGGCTGCATAATCAAGTTTACTTATTGCATGGACTGGAACGGACACCACAAGAGAGCAAGGGCAGATCAGCATGAAATGTTTTCCCACTGGCCAGTCAGTAACACTGTGATTGTATATGAAGGGCAGCAGCCGTTGGATGGAGGAACGTGAGTATTTCATTATAATTCAGTTCAATTTTAATTTAATTTCTAAATTCTGGGAATTGAAAACCAGCATAATGAAAAGTAGTGAAATGTAAAGTCCTCCGTCCTCTGGTACGTATTCTCTTCACACTCCCATCTCTGTACGCTTCTCTTCTCACCAAAGTTTATTTGCTCACTGCTGGCCTCCCTCCCAGATGTTTCTCCTCTCTTCAGTGGGATGTTCATTTGTTTGCAAAGAAACTTTTCTTCATCCTCAACCCGCTCAAGGGCATTTTACACCTTCTTTATTATCTTAACCAAACCTGGTTCTCACCAAGAGCCCTGCTTTGCTTCCTTTACGATCTGTCCAGGGAAGGGTGCTCATTCTGCTAGGAACCTCTAGGTCCGGGTTGGGGGAGGGGGTCCGAACCTTCCAGCTCCACACTGTTGCTCCTGCATCACGCATCTCCCTGGCTTCATGGGCGTGTCCGGTGCCGTCACCCAGGGTCCACGCACAGAAGTACCCCCTGTGTGGGGCTCAGTGCTCACGAGCACGGAGACCGGCCAGAGGGGGCCGGCTGGAGCCGCTGCCCTGGTGTGTTGGCACCAGGTGCCCTGGTGTGTTGGCTATCTAGAAACTTGTTATGGGCTAAATTGTGTCCCCCCAAATTCATATGTTGAAGACCTCACACTTAGTACCTCAGAATGTGAATGTATTTGAACATAGGGTCTTTAAAGAGGTAATAAAGGTTACTGAGGTCACCAGGGAGAGCCTTAATCCAATATGGCTGGCATCCTAATACGAAGAAGAGGTGAGGACACAGACAGCACAGAGGAAAGAGCTGGTAAAGACAGAGAAATAAGCTGGCTGTCTACAAGCCGAGGAGGGAGGCCTCAGATGAAACCAAGCCTGCACACGGGACATCTTGAGCCAGGACTTCCAGCCTCCAGAGAAGCGAGGAAATACACTTCTGTTGTTGAAGCCACCCAGTCCCCGGTTCTGTGTTCCAGCAGTGTTAGCAAACTAAGAGAACAATTTTACATTTTAATTTGTGTTTAGTTTGTAAGTGAAGTCTGATGGAACGGTACTCAAGGGGCGTGGAGCCATAGCTCACGTGGGGTCCCACCTCCCACCGTGTCACCACCTTCCCTGGTCAGATTCTTGGTTGCTGTACTCCCTCTTCCCCACCCCCAGCAATCTCAGTAATGCCCAGTCTGCCCCTTCCCGTCCCCTCCCTGGGTCGTGTCAGCAGAGCAAGTCCACCTGTGTCCCATCATTGCTTCTGGTCCCTGGTTGAGGACTACATACAGGCACCAGTAGGCTTAAGGTTGGGGGAACATTCTCTTTGACATACATAGGGAAGGCCCAGAAGCACAATCTCTGTTCCAGGAAGGCAGTTGGCAAGGGTGAGCATGTTGCCCAACCCTGATCCAGGCCCCAAGTAGGTCCTGGGACAGGGATTGCTGTTCGTTCATGGCTGTCCCTCTGCTCTGGGCTGGGGTGGCAAAACTGGGAAGTCAGTGGGCCACATACCAAGTCTGCATGTGAGGGTCTGCATTCACTCTCCAAGTATCCCCATGTCCAAGGAACCATGACACAAAATTGCAAATAAAAACACCATGACAGGTCAAGAGACCGCAGGGGCAAAGAGAGAGTTTTTTATATTTTAGCAATTTTAACAGCATTATATTCAAGTGAAAGCCTTCATAGATTCATTTTTTAAAGATGTATTTA
This sequence comes from Enhydra lutris kenyoni, assembly GCF_002288905.1. Lineage (NCBI taxonomy): Eukaryota > Metazoa > Chordata > Mammalia > Carnivora > Mustelidae > Enhydra > Enhydra lutris. The sequence continues at coordinate 33,813,857 of NW_019154091.1, read as the reverse complement.
TTTATTTTTAGGGGGCGGTGGAGCTCGGAAGCAGGGGAGGGACAGAAACAGAGAGAGAGAGAGAGAGAGAGAGAACCTCAAGCAGACACCCCACTGAGTGAGGAGCCCCAGGCAGAACTCGATCTCGTGACCCTGAGATCATGACCTGGGCCAAAATCAAGAGTCAGATGCTTAACTGCCTGAGCCACCCGGAGCCCCCACGTTTTCATTTTGTACTGGGCCCTACAAATTATAGAGCCAGCTCTGCCCAGCCCCATACATTAAAGGTACCACTTTTAGAGCTTAAACAACCCAGCTTTCAGTATCCCTGCTTCTGTGCTTACCATTTACTCCCTTTGCTTCTATCTTCATCTCTGTTCCTGGCCTTCATGGGGTGGTAATGCCTTATTAGTGTGTCAGAGCCAGCTACATCTCGCTCTGTCTCCCCGACCTTCGAATCCAGTCTAGGAGAGCAACTCACTCTGGTGGCCACCCTTGTCTTCATTAGCCAGCCGCCCCACCTCTTGACCTCACATTGCAATTTGGTGTACGTGCTATGGCGGAGAAGAGTAATGTTGACTTTATAGGTTTGCCATAAGTCTCAATAAAATAATATATAGGATGGGCTTAGCACGGGGCCTGGCACATAGGCCTTCTCCCTAGAAGGCTAGCATTTCCGCCTTGGCTCACGACCTCCAATTCTTCGTTCCCACTCTTTTCCTCCCACCAAAGTGGCCTCCAAAACTAAGATCTTCGCTTTCAATTTTCCTCTTTCATGTCAGTCTAGTCACAATACCTCTCACCATCCCCAGGCTTCATTTTTTTTCTTCTTCTTCTTTTAATTTTTTAAAGATTTTATTTATTTATTTGAGAGAGTGAGAGAGCACAAATGGGAAAAGGGGTAGAGGGAGAGGCAGGTTTCCTGTTGAGCAGGTAACCCCATGCGGGACTCTGTCCAAGGTGGGGATCGACCCCAGGATCTTGGGATCATGACCTCAGGTGAAGGCATAGGCTGGCTGTGCTTAACTGAGCTACCCAGGAGCCTCCCCCCTCCCCCATTTTTTTTCTCATGTTGGTAGTATTCTCATCTTTTTCTGCCATATCTGATCTGCAAAATATGTGCCCTGTACAAATTTATCTGCTTCCCCTCTCCTTGCCTGTGGTGTGCTATCTATGCTCTGGGACCCAAGCCCAGCTCTGCAGGCCTGGGCCAACACACCAGGGCAGCGGCTCCAGCCGGCCCCCTCTGGCCGGTCTCCGTGCTCGTGAGAAGGCTTCTCTTCCCGCTTCTTGTCCTTTCCTATCTGACTCTGAGCCACTGTCCCTGATTTCTACATCAGAGGGGAAAAGAAAACAAAAAACAGGCATTGAACTTGACACTTCCTTTCCTCCTCTGCCTAAGGATAGATGCACATGTGGTGGGGTCCACCTTCCTTCCCTCTCTTCCAGCATCTTCTTGCCCGTGTTCCTCTATGCTCTGGATCCCCCTTTTCTCCCAAGCTCGGTCAGTCATTCTTTCTACTTTACCTTCAACCTTTTGTCTATGTTTGTTTCTTCTTCATGCAGAAACTGAATTATATCCTCTTCAATATTTATGGGGGAAACGCCTCTATTCTCCTCAGCCAGGCTCTTGATAAAGCAGACTGCACTGGCTTGCTCCCCTCCCCCACTTCCAGCACGTTCCTCAGTTCCCCTCATAGACAGTTGTCCTCCATGCCACCATTTCTCTCTGTGAGACCATCAGTGGGTTCCTAGGTGCCAATCTGTGACCAACATTCAGGCTTGTTTTCTCTGCAGTGTCTGACATTGTTGAATTCTACTTCCTTCTGGAAAAGAATTCTGGAATTCTCATTTCTTTAGGTACTCGCTCTCTTTCTCTCTTTCTGCTTTCTTTACCTTCTCCTTTTGCTCCTTCTCTGCCATTCCCTCAGACAGTGCTTCTATATTCCCCTCTTCTCTTTTCCCCTAGCAAACCTCCCTTGATGAATTCATTTGCTCTGGTGGCTATGTCAGCCCTCTAGGTTCTGAGGACCCTGGTAGTGCTTGGGGACAGGCCCTCCAGACTAGCTTAGCACAGTGGCTATACAGTTGATCTGTCACACTGCTGACCAGCTGAATGGACTTGGGGCAAATCATTAACCTATGCAATTTTCACTTGTCCTCCATGGTACAGTGAGACTAATAATATACAGCTTATGGGTTTATTGTGGGGATTAAAATAATACACATAAAGCCCAGCTCCTGGCACATATAAATGGCTTAATAGATCGTAATGACCCTGATGCTGCTAATGGCAATGATCTTTAAAAGTTGCAGGGACTCGAGCCCTGATGGGTCTTTGTAAGATCTCACCTACACGTGTTAACCTGCCATCTGCTAGTGGTAGTAACTGCAGAATCTGGGTTTGGCCGCTGGCCCCGGCTTCCGTCCACACTCATAGCATTTCCAAGTGTTGCATGGTCTCTGCTTCTCTCCTGTATAACCCACTTCCCTTTTCTGTCTTTACTTCCTGACTTCAATAATCTTCTATTCTAGCTGACCTGATCTTCCCAAGATCTGCAAACTTAAAGAAACCCATTTTTAAACAGTCTCCCATGTCTAGGTAAGGCCCAGTAACGTTCTCCATGTGTCTTCCTGCAGGATTTGTTACAAATCTGTTAATAGCCAGCAAAGACAGCATGAGGGACACTACACAATAGGATGAAGACAGGTCCTTGCCTACTTTTCCACCTTCTCCAGTCTCCCGTAAGGGCGCATGCACCAAATGAAGCTGCTGACAATTTCTAGAAGGTACCCGGCTGTTCCAGCTTCTCTGTTCCAAACAGCTCGTCTCTGTCGCTACCCTCCTCTGGGTACCCACCCCTGACCATCTCTCCCCACGCCCCTTGCCAAATTTGCTACTTCCACCAACTCCTGCAGCTCTGATCAGCTTTTTTTTTTTTTTTTTTTTTTAAATAAAGGGTTGTCTCTCAGCCATACTGAACTTCGCTTTTGTCATGTTTTTGTCTCCAGAGCCCAGCACAAGGCCTGGCACACCGACCTTTAGCCCCTCTCCAGAGGGCCAAGAGGGAAATACAAAGCCCTAGAGAAGTGCTTCATCAGAATTCCACTAGGGGTCGCTTTCTTTCCATTTTCGGAAGAAACGGAGCTGGCACTTAGTAAATCAATTCTTTATGAAAAATTTAGCTCTGCGTTTAATTTTTAAAGTCATTTATTGTTTATTTAATGGAAACTGAAATTCTGCTGTGTCGTACAAGCCTCAGAGCACTATACAATCTGCAGCTCTTCCTGATTTTATGGATAATGTCAAAATTCATGTTTGGGCAAACAGCAAAATTGAACGTGGCATTTAATTTTGCATATGAAGAATTCAGATCTCTGAATTTATATGAGAGTTTCTTCCATATTTTTTAGGTTAATATCTTTAGATAGGGATATTAGTATTTCATTAGTTCCTTTCAAATATGTTTATAGTTTATCCCGAAGACCTAATCTTTTAAAGCTTTATTTCTTTATTCATCTCAGTTGCAAAATTAATGGTGTATTCCTACCGATCATCTTGATGCCTGGCTTGCAGTGGGCACTGTAATTTGTATCATTATCATTATTATCTCTACGAGAAGTGGCCACACAGAATGAGAAACCTGTCTTCTAGGGAGAGTCAGGGAAGACTGCCTTGAGGAGGTTATACTTGTACAAGGATCTGGAGCAAGAAAGAGCCCAACATTCGGACGAACTACCCAAAATTCAGTGTGGCTGAAGCTTAGGATGGAAGAGGGCAGTGGTGGGAGAGAAGATAAACTCAGGGGTTACCTGAGTGATCTCAGTAGTTGACTGGCACCAGCCAGCTCAGAAAGAAGCCTGTAATCATGTTTCATCTGCTGAGCAATGAGAAACCATTAATGGGGTTCATTCTAGGATGACTCTGACTGTGTTGTGGAAAATGGATCAGAGATGCATAAGAAGGGAGTCAGCAAGACCTTCTAGGAGGCTGTTCACAAAGACATACTGGTGGCTTGGACTGGGGTGGTCCAGAGAAGCGGACACTGGAAGCTTATTCCTGGAAGGTAAAATTTATACAACTTCATGAGAAATTGCAGGGGTAGGAAGGGTGGAGAAAGCCAGGATATGAGGTGGCCTCTAGGATGCTAGTCTGGGCGATCGGGTGGAAGAGAGCAACATTCAAGGAAGGCCAGGTGTGATACAGCGGTCATGACACCGCTGCTTGACCCCAGCAGCTGATACCCATCACCCATTTCTCTGCTCATTTGGTGTATCATATCTCTTTCAGCTGGAATACAAGTAAACTGTAGGAGTCTATGGAATATATATAGACTGTCGGAGCGGTACAAGGTCTCACAGATTAGCAACAATGTCATTTTTAAAAAAAGATTTTATTTATCTACTTATTTGTGAGAGACACAGAGTGAGGGGGTGGGGGTGGGTGGGGAGGAGCGGAGGGAGAGGGGCAAGCAGACTCCATGCTGAGCACGGAGCCCAGTGCAGGGCTCGATCCCACAACCCTGAGATCATGACCTGAGCTGATGCCAAAACACTCAACCGACTGAGCCCCCCACAAGACTCAGCAACAGCCTTGTTTTATATGAGCTTGAAGAATCACAGAATTCATCAGGCCTCTGTGGTCCTCCTATACACATAAAACATATCAGGTCCCTATGCTGTGTAACTCTAGGAAACATAGTGAACATCCAAGTATCTCTAGTTATTTCTAGGAGGATGTTTACATGGCCTCTTGTCGTCTAGAACCACCAATGCTCCATCCTTTCCTTAATCCCCCCTGACTGCCTCTTCCTCGGCTCCCCTTCATGTTCTGGCTCTCTCTAAATCCCTTCACTCTAAGTTGGCTATAAAGCTCCAGACATTTATTCCTAGGACCTATGAACCCAGCACTGTTGTCTGTAACTTGCTTTATGAAAGTAGGATTACGAAGCCAATTACGGAACTTTAGACTCAGATATCAGACTGTCCCTTATTCCTTGGCCCGGCCAGCTGCCATACTTCTAGGCATGCTCTCATTTACAACAGGTGTCTTCACCTGGCTCCTCTCCTCCCTATCTTCTAGGACCCTAATCCCTTGTCTCCAGTCCCATTCCTAAATCAAGGATCATCCAAAGAAGTCCTCTAAGGACAAAACCCTTTTTCCTTTTATCTACAGCAGTTTGATCCGTTTTATTTACTTGTGTTAAATTTTTCTCATCCTTGTTAGACTCTGGGTCCTGGCTTTGCGTGGCCAAGAGTTTCTCCAAAGCTTTTATCTCTAGTTGAACTCTGCTGCACTTTTCAAATAGTCATAATTTCCTTCCTTCTGTCTGTACTCTATTTTTGTTTTTAAAGATTTTGTTTATTTGACAGAGAGAGAGCCAGAGAGGGAATACAAGTAGGGGGAGTGGGAGAGGGAGAAGCAGGCTTCACGCTGAACAGGGAGCCCGACCTGGGACTGGATCCCAAAACCCGGGATCATGACCTGGGCCAAAGGCAGACCCTTAATGACTGAGCCACCCAGGCACCCCTGTCTGTACTCGATTTTAATAAGGAAGCAGAAGCCCCCCAAATCGAAGTGCATAGCTTGTGAGTGATAGGTATTTGGGCAGAACATCTCTTTCTGAGACATCTGACCTTGAATCCAGTGTGTTTTCTGTACAGATCTCTCGTCTTCTAGCCGGGGACTTCCTTGAGGGTGGGTAATTGCTAGCTAGCTCAGCACAGTGCCTGGAAGGAAAGAAGATCATCCTCCACGAATGTTTGCTGAATGGACGGACATGCTTCGTCCCGGTTCCCTCAGAATTCTTTAAACCCCGGCTCCCGGCCTTTCCGGTGCCAGTGACCAGCTGTGACCATTAGAGGGCAGCAGAGGTACAAAAGCACTCCGCAGGGGACGGCGGAAGTCCCTCAGAAACCTACAGAACCTAACGTCAGGGAACACAAAGTGCAGGGCTGTCAGGGTTAGGTAAAACCAAAACCAAAACCAAAACCAAGAAATAGGAAACTCTGGGAATACTTAATTGGAAAATTGGGAGATTTTCATTGCAAAAAAAAAAGAAGAAGAAGAAGAAGAAAATTTTCATTGCTTATCTGAAAGTCGAACGATCCTGGTGTCCTGTATTTTACCTGGCAACTCTAACAAGTGCCATTGCACATGAACCTCACGTTCAAGAGGTGGCTTTTGTCCCTCTCAAGAACCCGTGGGAAGGAATTTAACGGGGAAGGTGTATGGTGAGCTTACAGAAACCAACTCTGGGCGCTCGTCACACAGGGGATTAACTAACGTGTTAGCTTAGCCCAGGCTGGATTCTGCCCTGCAGGGAAAACTGTAAGGGGACCTGGAGCAATCAGGATGACACATCCTTCCTCTGTCTCTTCCTGCAGGAGACAAACCAGTGCAAAAGATGGCAATGGCTGAAAGAAGATGGGCAACATCTCTACATGCGGGCATGCATTGAGCAACCATTGTTGAACTCCACACAGTGACAGCTGTACTTCGTGTTCACCCTCCTCCTTGATCTGGGCCTCTTTCAACTCACATGACAACCAATTCTCTTATTCCAGAATCTGCCATTTTCCACATAATTTTCCTAGGACACCACCTTTCCCCAAGGTTCTTTTTCTTTTTAGAGACCTCATAATTGAAATTATGCTTCTTAAATGTACCTTTCTCTAATTAAGCAGAGACTTCCATTCTTAAGCCAACTGACAAACATAAACATTGAGTAAGTTGAGACACATTTGTTTCAATACATATTGATGGAGGGCCTACTAGGTAGGAGAAGGACTTCACCATGAAGAAACTTGTAATGTAAATAAAACATGCGAAACCAGAAGGGAACTCCTCTCCCCTGTAAGAAGTGATTGACCCAGGTAGGAGAGAACGACTGGTTCCTTTACAAATCACTGTTCTCATAGTCCTATGAATTTACTTTTGGAAGTAACTTCAGAGTAAGAAAATTTATGATTATGTTATAATTGATCTGTGGAATTAGGGAAGTTATCAATACAGGCTTCTTTTTTTTTTAAGATTTTATTTATTTACTTGAGAGAGAGAGAGAGAGAGAGAGAGAGAACAAGACAAAGAGAGAGCAAGAGCAGGGAGCAGAAGGAGAGGGAGAAGCAGACTCCCTGCCAAGCAGGGGCTCAATCCCAGGACCCCAAGATCATGGCCTGACCTAAAGGCAGACACTTAACTGACTAAGCCACCCAGGTGCCCCAGTAGAGTTTTCTTTAAATTCTTCCTTAAGGAGAAGTTGCTTGCATCCTCTTTTCGTGTAGGCAGATCTGTCAAAATCTAGCCTCAGTTATCATTCTGTATATAGAAGCAACTGAAACACACACACACACACACACACACACACACACACACACACAAGCACACACACCTGCCTGGCTTCAGGATGAACAGGCAGTAGTGACAACTGGCTGGAGGAGGAGGCTTCTGAGTATTCTAGAATGTTAGTACCTCAAAGACTAGCGATCTGGCCTAACTTCCTTACTAACAGATGTAGTAACTGAGGCCCAGATTTTTAAAAAAATTGTGTAAGGTCCAACACCAAGTTGGACATGAGCCCAACACTCCCCTCTGTGTCTAAGATTAGGTTCTGAAGGACTAGATATGATGTTTGGTGACATCTAGCTACTAATCTTTTTCTCTTTGGAATCTTTAATTTAATCTTTAATCAAGGTCCTTGGTTTATATGACCATTTCTCCCTGGGCAGTCTCCTCCCCCTCCTGGATGTTCGTTCTTTACCTCCTTTGCTAGTCCCTTCCTCTAGTCTGAAAGGAATGTTCTTGAGAGTTTACTCTCCCACCACCCTCTGCAGAGTTTTATTAACTATCATTGTTTTAGGCACTATAAAAACTACCTCTTCAACTCCCAAGTCTTTCCCTCTTGTTCTGACCATTTCTCTAGGATCCATATGTTCAACTGTTACTTGGATGTCTTTTTTCCAGATGTTCCACAGACATCTCAAACTGTCCAAAATGGAACCCTTATCTTTTCCACACTGGGTTCTCTTCTTGTGTTCCGTGTCTGAGATAGTGACGTCATTATCCATTCAAGTCTCCTTGTCCCTAACCCCTTCCCACATGCAAATTGGTCACCAAGTCCTCTCAAGTTTGTCCCCTTAACACCTCTTTAAGAAGTGCTTGTTCTGCATTCATACACCCCTGCCTTAGTTTAGGTCAGGAGTTAGAGAGTCACATGCATACAGGAGGTAAACACATGAGAGGGGACACTTCTATCTATGAGGGAATGCAGGCCCAGTATTGCCAGATACTCTTAATTGAGAAGCCTAAAACTTTAACATAAAATATTCCGATTTTTAAATGGGGCAAGTCATTTAACTCCTAAAAGACACAAATATTGGATGGAAAACAAGCACACCCTCCCTGTCTCCCCACTGCCACCCGCCACCATCACCAGGCTTTATCTGCCCTCGAGCTCTGCATCTAGCACAGTGCCTGAAACACACTAGATGATCAGCAAATGCTTGATGAATGAAAATGGACTGTGAGGTTGTAAGAAGCAAGGTATTATTGAGTTGTTTGTAGTTGAAATTTAAAAAAATAATTGTAATTACTGGATCATTATGTGCACATTTTAGTGAATGAAACAATCCAAAAGTATTTCAAGAAAAAGTTGATTATTTTCCTGCTCCATTCCTGTACCCTACAGGTAACTGATATTAATAGTTCAGTTTTTATCCAGTGATACGTTCCCTGTGGCCTTAAGAAAATTATATAAAATTTTCTTTTTTTTTTTTAAGTGTAAAAAGTACTTTACACATTACTCTGTAATGTGCAGTTCCCAGTTAATTATCCAGAATCGACATCTTTTGGCTTGGTAACTATCCACCTAACTTCATTCTTTTTAATAGCTGCAGAATGCTCTTTAATATGATTTGCCATAATTAATTCAACCACTTTTCTATTGATTAACACTCAGATTGCTGCTAGCTTCTTTTTGCTCTCAGAACAATGTATAATAAATATCTCTATGAACTTACACAAGGTGCTTCCATGCTTTCTATTTCCATGGGAGAGATTTGCCAAAATGGCATCACTATATTAAAGGATGTGTTAATATATTTTAAAAGACACTATGCAATTACTTTCAAAAGGTTGTAGCAATTCACATTCCCATCAAGGCCTTTGGCAGAGCAAACGGAGAAGGCCCCACTGAGAAAATGATGTATGAACAAAGACTCAAAAGATGGTGAGGGACCTAGCCACACATATCCCTGGGCAAGACAATTCCAGACAGAGGGAACAGATTGTGCAAGGGCCCTGAGACTGATGTGTTCAAGGAACAAGAAAGAGGCTGGTGTAGTGGAAGCAGAATGAACAAAGGGAGAACAGGAGACGGTAGAGTCAGTGAGATCGATGGAAGCACAGAGCAGGTAGAAACTTACACGCTTTGCCTTTATCATGAGTGTGATGTGGAGTCATTGCTGGGTTTTGAGCAAAGGAGTAATATACTAAGACCTGTTTTAAAAGGATCACTATGGATCTTAAATTGAGAAATACTCTGTAGGGAGAGCACTGGAAGCAGGAGACCAGTTAGGAGGCCACTGCAATAACCTAGCACAGAAAGGACGGTAGAGATGAGACTAGTGGGAAAGTAGTGGAGACGGTGAAATGTGTTGGATTCTGGGCATATTTCAAAGGGAGGGTCAGTGGGATTTGCTGATGGGTTGGTGATGGGATATAGGAGACAGAGAGGAGTTGGAGATGAATCCAAAGAGTTTGACTAGAGCAACCAAGAGGATGAAGTTGCCATCCATTGTGATGGGGAAGAGTCTAGGTGGAGCAGATTTGAGGGGAAAAGGTCAAATTCATATTTGGTCATATTAAGTGTTAAATGTGTATTAGTGATGTAAACAGAGGTGTTGAGCAGGCAGTTGGAAATACAAGTCTGTAGTTCAAAAGAGAGGAAGAAACAGTAATACAAATTTAAGAATTGCAGCATATTAGATGCTGTTTAAAGACAGAAGACCACGAATGAAGAGACTGTAGAGAGAAGACCAAAGACAGAGAGCTCAGGGAGAATAGGAGAGACCAGGAATGGAAACAACACAGAAGCAGCAGCTACAAGACGGGGAGAAAATCAAGAGACTGTGGTGTCCCAGAAACCGGGAGCCCCAGATGTATCAAGGTAGAAGGAGAGATCAAGTGTGTCCAATACAACTGGCTGGTAACATGAGAGGACAGCTGGTAAGGGCCCCTCGACCATGTTCACAGCTTAGTCCCCAGAACCTGTGAATATGTGACCTTCTGTGGCAAAAGGGACTTGGTAGACGTGATCGTGTTAACAGTCTAGACATGGGGAGATGATTCTGGATTGTCCGAGTGGGATCAAAGTCATCACAAGCATCCTTAAAAATGGGAGGCAAGAGGTTTGGGGTCGGGCACAGAGAAGGAGATGGGACAGTGGAAGCAGAGGTTAGAGTAACGTGGCAAGGACCACCAGAAGGAAGGCAGTCCCACTGACCGGGTTTGAATTTCTGATCTCCAGAAGTGTGTGATGATAAATTTGTGTTGTTTTCAGGCACAAAGTTTGTGATACTTTGTTATAGCAGCAATAGGAAACAAATACGCCAACCCTTGGATTTACCCATGTGAATGTCACATGGTGACCTTGGATAAGCGGAGTTTCAGGGGAATGATGGGGAGTCTCTGACTGAAGTGGGCTAAGAAAGTCCAGGAGGATATGCAGGACCTTTGGGCAAAGTCAGTTAAAAGAAAAAAAAAAAAAAAAAGCCTGCTTCAGGCTGGCCAATTGGAAATAGTGATGCCTCAAGGCAGATCAATTTCAAATGTTATTCCTCAAAAATGACAAAGTGCTGTGTCAAGCATTTTGCTTGTCAAACAAAGAAGGAACAAGATTTCAGCCTCTACCCATGCCTCCTCTACCAAATGCCTTTGTGCAGAGCACAAGTTAGCAATGGAGGAGAGGAGTCAAGGGTTCCTTTTAAGTGGTTTTGCTGCAGGAGAGGCATGCAGTGGGCTGGTGGCTGGTGGGGGAAGCAAGGACAAAGAAAGGATTTTAATATGTTGGCATATTTGTGTGATGATGGAAGTAATTCATGAGAGAGTGAGAAATGAATGATACAGGAGAGAGGGGAGGCTAGCTGGATTGATGATCTTGAGTCAATAAGAGGGGCTAGGATCTAGACTGTAACCTAAACGAGGACCACAAGTGAGGGCTTCATATTTGATAAAATCAGTAAGAAGGAACATGGTACAAAAGAAGATAGTGGAATATTAATACTATGTTCGCACTATGAGGACAATGAACACAAAAGGAGGGAAAGAGGAGGATGTGAGATAAAAAGGAGGGAGCTGTAATGAGTTCGGTGAGGAGGGACAGAGGAAACTGTTGCTGTAGCTTTTACACTTATAACTTAGGGCTCCTAACGAGGGCCCCAGACATCAGGGGTTCCCACTATTTGAAGGGACTTCCTTTAGTCTTCTTAGACCCTCTCTGGTACCTGGGTCTGGCTGAAATTGAATTGGCATCCATCTGGATGGGGTACATCAAGACAGAACTGGGACCCCATATGGGCTCAGTCAGTACCAGTTTGTCTTTTGGGGGATGATCTCCCACCTCCTGTTTAATGAATGGACTTGACCAGATCTCTCCAGTTGCTCAATGATTCATGCTTACGCAGTCATCCTGGGGTTCTGTGGCTAGGTCCTCGCTCTGGGAGGGTGACCTGGCAAGCCAAACACACCTGTGGGGAAGTCGAGGGTGCTTGGCTTTGTTTTGGTTTTATTTTTGTTTTTAGGATTGTGTGAAAGTGAGATTGGACTGTCAGAATGACACTGGCATGCTGATTTAGGGTGGCTTCAATTGTTTACATAGACAGGGGCCCTGCAAAAAGTATTTGCACATGGCTCCATACACCCTAGGAATGGCCCTGAGTGTGGCATAGCAGTAACAAAAAGGCAATCAAAGAGACATTTTAAAGGAGGAGGAAGAGGGGCACCTGGGTGGCTCAGTGAGTTAAGCCTCTGCCTTTGGCTCGGGTCATGATCTTGGGCTCCCGGGATCAAGCCCTGCATTGGGCTTCCTGGTCAGCAGGTCTGCTTCTCTCTCTTTCCTTCCCTCTGCTCTCCCCATTGCTCATTCTCTATCAAATAAATAAATAAAATCTCTTAAAAAATAAAGGAAGAGGAAGAATAGACACAACTTAGAGATTAATTAGGTGTTTTGGTATCTGAGTGTCATCTTTTTAAGTAAATCCACCCCCCTGAGTACAGACATGGCTCAAACCCTGTGTTTACCCCATCATTTGGCAATAATATGATTTAACACAGAGATAATAGGCGAGGCTTTTTAAAGAGCAGTGTGGGAGCCATAAGGAAGTAGTTTTTCTCAAAATATGAAGTAATGGTCAAATATTATGGGGAAGGTATCAGCCAACAATAATCTTTCCCAAACAGAGCTAACCAGGAAAGAGGGAAAGAACATTCATTTCTCCCACGTGGACCATTGATCTTAAACCACTGAGTGTGGAGTTCTTACAGGTTGATCCAGCAGCTATGTGAAATTAACAAGCCTCCACGCAATTTGAGTTATTTATCACGTACGGATGACATCACCGTGTGGCCATCTTTTTACGATTGTTTTAAATCTAGTCGGATCCCAAAGAAATGTGTGTATGTCTTACAAATCTCAAACACCTAAGAGAAGTTTTATTTTGCAGCAATGTGCGTCCACCCCAACCCTGTGTCCTCGCTGTGTGTGTAGATGCTGAGAACATAGCGCTGTGTCTGAATGCGTAGCTGCGGAGAACTCAGGCATGGGAGCCAGACTCCCTGGGTTCAAATCCTGGCTGGGCCACTTCCAGGTATTCAACCTCCTCACAGCCGGTTCCTTGTAAGGAAGATGGCCATTTTATTGGTACTTATTTCACAGGGCTGTTGGGAAGAGCCAATGAGTTCACAAATAAGTTATTATTGTTGTTCATAAATAAAAGAAGATAAAAATATATAAATGTTCTATTTCTCTCAGTGTGAAAACCTTTTCTGCACTGTCTTCAGATTGTTTTCTTCTATTAAAAATGGAATTTCACAGATTTTATATCCCTGAATGAAATAAGCCATTGGGTAAAAGAAGCTGTTGTTAGAGCTTTATAGTCTTTTTTTGCGGTGGGCGGGGGAGGCGGGGGAGAATTTTCAAATTCTTTTTTCTACTGCCCTGCATATGATGGCTTTATCCTCATTGTACTTCTCTTCCTGTACTACTCATTCCTTCCCTTTTTGCTCCTTATCATTCCAACCTCGTTCTTTGTACCTTATTTTTCTCTCATGCTCTGTAAGCTGGGCGGTTTTTTTTTCTCCCTGTCTTTGGCCAGAAGTATGAGTCATATGTAGAATCTTCTCACAAATGCAGGGGATTTTCCAGCCATTTAAAAGGAGCCCAGGAAAACACACCTGCTAATCTGAAGGCAGTTTGACTTCTGCAATTAGGCTGATCCTGTGGAAAGCGCAAAGAGATTTCCGTTCCATGGAGTCAGTCTTATCATCTGCTAATTATGGACTGCATAAGTGCTACATTTTTCACTTGTTCCTCAGTGTGCCTTGCTTCTGTTCAATAATTCATCCCAGAGTCAGTATAACACACTCTCTCATCAATGTCAGTTTAATAATATCTCCGCCTCTATTTCCATCAATCACCATTATCTGAAATAACAAACCTCCAGTCATCCTCTGTCCCCTTGATCTCTTTTATTCTGGCCCCTCATACTCATCACAACTTGATATTTATATTTACTTGCTTTTTGACTATCTCCTTCCACTAGAATATGCAGGGACTTTTTTTGTTCACTGTTCTTCTCTACTGCCCACAACAGTTACTGTCCTCGAATAAGTACTGACTGAATAAGTACTGACTGAATTGTAACCACTTGCTCTTCTCACTAATACTTTCCAAACTTCTGCTGCTTTTTTTTTCATTTATACAGAATGAGATCAATAATTTTCATAAAATGCCTAACAAAGACCAAGATCCCCCAACGAGGGATCGATCGGGGGCATCATACCTCTGTGGTAGCAGAGTTGATCTGCTTTCACTTTGGTGCTTATCTCAATCGCAGCATATTTCTTAGGAAAGAAGGGCCTAAAAATATATTTAAGAAAGCAGTAATTTTTTAAATCAATGTATTGTCCTATAACTTGAAAACTTATATACTGAAATAGAAACATAAGGGCATGGATTGAGCCCTACAGATATTTTAGCTTGAGTAAAGACTTACATAGTAATGCAGATTAAGTGGAACTGTAATTGAGGTAACTGGGGCCATTGCTTTGTAACATTTAGAGAGAAGGGCTTAACATCAATGGTGATTAATTATATCAATATTTCCACTGAGGCACCCATGTGGCAAAGAGGGCATGAAGTCTTCATGGGATCTTGTGGTATTATCAACCTGTCTCCTCAGAGGGAAAGTTACTTTTATCTTTTACCTTAAAAATTTGTCACTTTTTCATTCTGTATATCATTTTTTAAAAGATTTACTTACTTGAGAGAGAGAAAGAGAGAGAGTGCTTGAGAGCCAGGGAGGGGGCGGAAGGAGAGGGAGAAACTCAAGCACTACCACCCCCCACCACCACCCAGCCCCGCTGAATGCAGAGCCAGATGCAAGGCTCAATCCCGCATCTCTGAGATCATGACCTGAGCAGAAATCAAGTGTTGGTCATTTAACCTACTGAGCCACCCAGGCACCCCTCTGTATATCATTTAAAATATATATGTGTAGCTATATAGGTGGCTCAGTGGATTAAGCAACTGCCTTCAGCTCAGATCGTGATCTTGGAGTCCCAGGATAGAGTCCCAACATTGGGCTCCCTGCTCAGCAGGGAGTCTGCTTCTCTCTCTGACCCTCCCCACTCTCATGCTATCCCTCTCTCTCTCATTCTCTCAAATAAATACAAAAAACTTTAAAAATTTTTTTAAAAATATAAAGACATATCTTACATATTAAACAATATAATATGAGCCAACTAGACACTCCCCAAAGCCTTTTAGTTCAGTCTTTTTGTCCCTTTTTGGTGTATTACTACTTAACTACTGAGAGTCTGAATTCCTGGTTGCAGAATTACGGAACTAGCTATCAGCTCTTTGTGGGTAGGGCTTTATACGTCCTTAAATCCATTTCCCTACTGCACAATGCTGTCTCAGTGTTTCAGCATTTAAAACTCCACTGAATCATGTCCCCAGGTCAGTTTTGCAGCCCCTTGGCCTGTTAGCTCCCGATCTACATATCTTAATTAATTTACAGGAACATTTTGGCAAGGGCTATAATTGTTTCCATATGTCTTTGACTGTGCCCACCAGCACGACCACCTAGTGTAGATCAGTCTTAAGTCAGGAAGGATAGGCTAGGTTTTGTTGACCAGAGAAACAACTCCGTAATCTTAGTGGATTAACACAACCAAGATTTATTTGTACTCACAGTTGACTGTAAGCCTACAGAACTCTCCTGAGCAGTTGTCCATTATACAAGGGCTCACTGTCGCACCTCACACTCCCACAATCATCAAGGTAAGGAATAACCAAGGACAGAGAGCTGAGCACCCCCCATTAAAGGTTTCCCCCTTGAAGTGATATGCTGCTCTTAGTTCATTGGCCAAGACAGGTCAGATGGCCATGACTCACCTCAGATTGGTAGGAAAGTACAGTCCTACTGTGTGCCTAGAAGGAGAGGGGAACTAGATATCAGGTGACAATAAGACTTTGTGCCATACACATGCCTATGTATTGACCGAATGAAATCAAACACATTTTTATTACAATTTCTGCTCTGTATATAATTACCAATCTTTTCTGTTATCCTGTTATTTAAGTCCTTTCTTGTTTTGATTCTACCATTCCCCTTCAGACATTACTTTAATAAACAAAAGGGGCAAATTGCTAATTCAAAAACACTCCTCGGGATAAATCAGTGGAATCACTTTCATATAACTGTGAAACCATCATGATCATGACTTCACATTAATTGCATGCTTTCCTTCATCACATTAAACAGGTCACTAAATCTTATTCCCTCCCTGCTCTCCTGATAAAATGTTTAGGTTTTACAAATGGTAACTTTACAGTTACCTACCTTGATGCCATCCAGGCATTCGAAAACAAAGACATTTCCAAAATAACCAGAGGACACGTTACATATAACACAGGGAAAAAACTTCCACATGAGATACAGAATGAATGAGATACCAAAAATTCTTTACTTCATGATTTAGATTGATTTATTTAACAGGCATTTCTTAGGGTAGATTTCAAGGAGGCATTGAAATGAGAGCTTTATTAGTATGAGATGAATAGCCTTGGTTTCAGGAGAAAATGGTTAAGCCTTCTAAAACCTTCTATGGCTTCTTGCTACCCTTACTGTGACCTCTCAAAGCACTGCGTGGTCTGGCTCCAGCACTGTTCTAGAGCCTCAGCTTGTACCTATTCCTCATGCTCTTGACTTCAGCCACTGGCCTCATGTGAATCCTGGAATCCCTCTTGTTCTTTCCCACCTTTTCCCCCCATGACACTGACTTTCTGGAAAACCCAGGTCAGTTGTCTTAGAGAATGTCACATATGCCAGATCAAGTTGCCCATATTATGGCCTGTTTTTGTACAGCACAGAGTTAAGACTAGTTTCTATATTTTTAAAGGTTGTGAAAAAGAGAAAGAGGAGAAAGAAGGAAAGGGAGGAGGAGGTGGTGGTAGGAGAATTATGTGATAAAGACCATATGGCCTGCAAAACCTAAAATATTTACTATCTGGCCCTTTACGAAACAGTTTTCTGACTTCTGTCCTCAATCTTTCTGTTTCCTTGTGGTATTAGTAGGTACCTTGGTTTCTTCGATTTTAAGCAAGTTGGAAATTAGATCTGGAAATGTGCTGTCCCATATGGTAGTCAGGCGGGTAGGTGTAGCTACTGGGCACTTGAAATGTGGCTAGTTCAAGTTAAGATGTGCTATAAGGGTAAAATACACACCAGATTTTGAAGACTTAACATGAAAACAAGAGTGTAAAGTATGTATTTTTTTAAAGATTTTATTTATTTATTTGACAGAGACAGAGATCACAAGTAGGCAGAGAGGCAGGTGGAGAGAGGAGGGGGAAGCAGGCTTCCTTCGAGCAGAGAGCCTGATACAGGGCATGATCCCAGGACCCTGAGATCATGACCTGAGCCGAAGGCAGAGGCTTAACCCACTGAGCCACCCAGGCACCCCACAAGTATAAAATATTTCATTACTGATTTTTATGTTGATCACTACCATGTGGAAGTAATAGTATTTTGGATATATTAGATTAAATAAAATGCATCATTAAAATTAATGGTACCTGTTTCTTTTTAAAATGTGGCTACTAGAAATTTTTAAATTATGTATGTAGTTCACATTGTATTTTTATGGACAATGCTCGTGTAGAGCCTTAATTTAAATCAGATTAAATGTTTCTGGCAAGAATACTTCTTAGCTGATTTTACATATATCATACCATGAGACATAAACATCAGTTCCTCTCATTAATGACACTAAATTTGACAACCTGATTCAGGGGTGACTGACAAATATCTTCATTGTAAAAGTAAATTTTTCCCTTTGCCTTTTGTAATCTTGTATAGCCATGAGATTGCTGAGCATGGTTCCCCACTGACTTCACTTAATGGTTTTAGTAGCCTTTGGTTGTCCTTGCTTGAATCAATTATGACGTCAGGGATTGCAAAATGGTGTTTTATACTTTTTGAGTTTTTTTTTAAATGTCTTACCTGGCATTCTTTTCTTCCTTTCCTTTTTTCCCTTCCATTTCTTTCTTTCTTAAAAAGGTTTTATTTTTGTTTTTAGTGAATATCACAACGGACACATCATTCTAAAAAAAAAAAAAAAAAAAGATTTATTTATTTCAGAAAGAGACAGAATGTGGGGGAGGCAGGGGCAGAGGGAGAGGGGAAGCAGGCTCCCCACTGAGCATGGGGAGCCAGTGTTGTGCAAGATCTCTGGATCTGGAGATCATGACCTGAGCTGAAACCAAGAGTCAGATGCTTAACCTCCTAATGAACTGAGTCACCCAGGTGCCCCCACATCACTTTTTATGTACTCAGTGTGTTACAGTCAAGTGCAGTAATTATTCTTTCTGATACTCAAATTTCCCCAAATTTGGCTAGTGGAAGTCCCTTCAAGTTGACTCCTGAATCCTTTCATCATAACCGCATTAGTTTTTGAGGGCTTCCTTGGCATCTGATTCAAGAAGTCCCAGGTCTCCCTTGTATTTTCCTTATTTTGGAGGTAGAAACAGCTATTCCTTAAGAAGCCTCTGTTTCCTTGAATGAGAGATGGTACTCCAAAGCCAAGATTAGGGTGGTAGATGTGATCAGAGTTACTGGAGTGACATTACTTTTAGGCCCTCTCAGTAGACAGAACTAGAAAATATATTTTAAGAAATCACAAGATCATACTGATGTTTCTAATTTAAGTTTAATATTATAGGAGTTTTTCCTATTTTGTTTGTATTTCTTTTCATGTACATTAAAAACCTTCATTTGATGAAACAAAAAGACATTTACTTACTTGCTTTCTCCTATAATATGTAATTTCAAAATTATAATAACATTATTAAAACTAACATTAACCATAGTGTGCGGTGAAGTTTAAGATTACTTTGTGGATCTTTTGTCCTCAGCATATACCCTACTAAAGGTATATAGTCAGAGTAACTTAAAATATTTATTTGAAGTGTTCAAAAGTTACTTAAAGTAATTATTTTCCCTGAAAGGTTATGTTATACATTTGAGAGACATTTTGATTTGTTTCTGTTTGTGTTCCATTTTAGGTTTGCTTTTGGTTTATTTATTTTTGAACATATGAAACATTCACATGGCTCAGAAGTTCAAACCATTACAAAAAGTTAAACTCAGGGCGCCTGGGTTGCTCAGTGGGTTAAGCCTCTGCCTTCGGCTCAGGTCATGATCTCAGGGTCCTGTGATAGAGCCCCACATCAGGCTCTCTGCTCAGCGGGGAGCCTGCTTCCCCCTCTCTCTCTGCCTGCCTCTCTGCCTACTTGTGACCTCTCTCTCTCTGTCAAATAAATAAATAAAATCTTAAAAAAAAGTTAAATTCAGCGATTTTTCCCCATCTTTGTCTCCTCTATCTTGTTTCCATTGTACCTGAGGTAACTACTTTCATTAATTTCTGTGTTCATCTCTCCTGTGTTGCTTTTCCTTCCTTCCTTCCTCCCTTCTTCACTTCCCTCCATCCTTCCTTTTCCCCAAAACAAGCTTACCCACATACACATAAATTAAACTATATGCACTGTTTTTGCTTTTTCTTATTTAATATATCTTGGAAACCACTCCCTATCAGTTAATAGGGATCTCTCTCTTTCTTTCTTTTTTAAAATTACTGAAGACTATTCCCTCGTGGGGATATGCCATAGTCTATTCAATAAATCTCTTAAACACGTTTCTGCTATTTCCAGCCATTTGCCACTCCAAAACTCACCACACAGTGAATAACCTCATGTCTGTGTTGCTTTGTGTTCATGGAAATGTACCTTCAGGGGAGAGCCAGGAATCTTATTTTTAGAAACATCCCAAATGATTATAATGCACAGCCAGATTTGAGTACTGTTGCTTACTGTGTAAAAAAGGTAAAAATGGTATTCAGGAACATGGAATTGCTAACATTTTTTATTTTTTTAAGTGAAGAAACAACAAGTAAGGACACAAAGTTCTCACCATCCTGAATCCTCACCTACACTACTTAGAAGAATGCAATTGAATTATATAAACAGCAGCTTAATTTCTGGAGTCTTGTGCCCAAATCACCATGTTGGTATCAAGAACATCCTAGGTAGACTACGTACACTTACGTGTATAAGTGAACTGGGTTTGGGGAGAAGATACCTTTTTGTTTAGATACACTGAGTCTGAAGTAGCCATGGGCCCTCCACAAGTGGCATCTAACAGGCGGTGGTGGGCACCTGTTTGCAGATCAGGTTAGGAGTTATGAGCATGTAGATGACAGAGTAGGTCAAAGATAATTGAGGGAAGGATTACAGAGTGAGAAGGTGCTCAGGATGGAACCCGGGGGAATAGTAGTACTGAAGACAACAGTAGAGGAGTGCAAAGGAAGTATCCATGGCTAGGGAGTTAGGAAAACCTGAGAACACAAGTCATAAACAATGTATTACAAGAAGAAAATAGTTACTAGTGTCAAAGGTTGTTGAGAGGTGAGGTAAGACACAGGCAAGAAGGTATTCACTGGATTTAGCAACAAGGAGACCAGTAGTGTGACAGAGCAGATTCAGTGTTGCGGAAACAGTAGCCATTAGGAGTGTTAAGAAAGGAATTCAAGCTCACATAGTGGATCTTTGGAAACAATGGTGTTTTGTAAGCGGCAACACAGTTTTTCTAAAAGCAACAAAGGGACATACTTGTACCCAAAGGGAAAAATCAATTTTAGTATTTTCTCCCACAATTTTTCTCAAACCTTTCGTGCTGGCTGTTGTTCATGTATATTAGAATCATAAAATGCTTTAGGATTTAGCAGTGTCTGCTTACTTATTTTGGGTTTATTACTAATAGAGTAATTCCATAATAAAAAATACAAAAATAGTGAGAATAATATATGTTATGGTGTTCCTCAAAGAGTAACAAGACTTTCAAACAGTATCCCCAGCAGGCGTGGAAACCATGGCTCCAGAACAACGTTTTTAAGCCACTGTGCTTCTCTTCTACTTCCCTTCCCCAGTCCCCCTCTATACTCTTGGCTATAATCAGTTTTTTGTTTTTGGGGGTTTTTTTTGCCCCCACTGTGAGCAGGTGTAGTCCAGCTTAAAGAAGCTTGGGAGACCAGTTTGTACTCAGAGAAGAAAAGATGAAAAGACTTTGAATATCAGGTAATCCAGCTGTTCCCAGACCTGGCTGAGCATCAAAATAGACAACCCTGGGACGTAAATTAAAAAGACAGAATCTTGGGTCCCTGCCCTAGATCTCGACACGGTGTGTATAGAATGGAGCCTAGAGAACTGTACCTTGATTAAGAGCCTTTGCTGACATAAATTCAAGTCCTTAAGGAAACGGAGGACAAGAGCAGTCCTGAGTAAACGGGTCTCCCGTCTGGAGATTCGCTGTTCTGTGCTTTGGGTGGTGGCCGTTTGCCCTGAAGTGCATCTGGGCTTTCGTTTCAGGGTGTTGGGGAGGGCTTTGCTTTTCCGGGCTCTCTAGGCTCTCTAGACATGGCCTTCCCTCTCATTTCTTTCTCCGGAAGTGCTAGAAGTTCTGCGGATGCCACACGTGACGCTGCCCAGCAGGCGGTGTAGTCCAGGTACAGCTCAGACCCTCTCTTCTGGATGCCGACTGCGCACGCTCTTCTCCAAACCCCCAATCGCCCCGCCTTCATCCCGCCCCTCCAGGGTCTTATCCCCGCCTTCCGTGGGAGTTTGGGGAGGAGCTTCGCCGCTGCCCCGCCCCTCCGCACGCGCTCGCCGCCGTGGGGGCGTTCCCGGAAGTTCTTAATTCGCGGAGCTGATTGGCGGATCGTGGCTGTGTACCCTGCCCGGGTTTTCCGGAATTTGGGGAGAACTGCAGGAGGAACGATATGGCTTTTTCGAATCAGCCCTTGCGGGAACTGCAGGGACCTCTGCTCCCACCCAAGGACTTGTTGGCGGAGGACGATGACTGTCTGAAGGAGGACGTGGAGGAGGATGAAGACCTGGAGTTTGTGGATGCCGAGGAGCTCTGCAGTGGAGGCGTCAAGGCTGGTACCCTCCCCGGGCGCCTCCACGGTGAGGAAGACCCCTATCCCGAGGGGATGGGATTGGTGGGTGAATTGTTTCCCGTTCTGGCCTTGACCTAAGTAAGACGCCCCATTGCTGCTAACAAACGTGTTTTGGGGATGGCCTAGCTGTTTCATCCTACTTAGGATAGGATTCGATAACTAAATAACAATAGCCGTGACTTGAGAATACCACGTGTTAAGCTTGTGCTCAACGTGTTTTATCTCATTCGATGTTTACAACTCTTTGAGGTAGTTTTATTTTTATAGTCGAGGAAACAGTTGGATGTCGAGCCTGTATTCATACCCAGAATTAGAGTTTTAAACTATTTCCCTATCCTACCCGGAGTCAAATATTTATTTACCAGCTACTTAGAAAATACACACACATACACACACATACACACACACACACAAACACCTCAAGGCATTGTGGATTCATTAACTTTGTGTCAGTAACGTTGTGATGAGAGCTTATCTTGTGTAGTTTCCTGTGCTATGAATAATACCTGTTATGTGTACGTTGTGAGGGATATCTAAGAAAATTTTAGGGGTGAGACCAGAAAAATGTTGTGTGTTGATGGCATTGTTCTGAATTTGCGCTGTCCAGTACAATAGTCACCAGCCTCACGTGGCTCCTGAGAACTTGAAATGTAGCTCGTGTAATTGAGGAGGTGAAATTTTAAATTTTGCTTAATTTTAATTAATTTAAATTTAAATGGTCACATGTGAGTGGGCAGCACAAGTTTAGACAGAAAGTTTTCAAGTATTTGTGGAGGGTTTAGTTATTTATCCTAAAAGTATTAGTGACTGCATACCATGTTCCAAGCAGGGTGCTGTTTGTTGCCAGGAGGGATACCCAAGAGCGGTAAGATAATGAGGTTTCTGTCTTAATGGGGCTTGTTCTTTGGTGAATAAAACAAGACATTTTAAAAAATAATTACAGAAGTAACTGTAATATTATTTAATGCATAGAAGGAATAATAAGTATTGCTCTGAGAGGTTATAACCTTGAGATTCAGGGAAGACTTTCGTGAGGAAGTGACAATTAAATTTAGAGGTCAGTAGTAAATAGGGGTAAACAGTAAGGAAGAGAACATTTGAGGCAGATGGAACAACGTATGCAAAGGCCCTGTGGTGGTAGGGGGGGGACCATGGGATTTTTTAGAAACTGCATGAAGGTCATTTTTGGTTTAGGTCAGAGTAGCAGAGAGATGGCTGTTTTCAGAAGACAAACAGCAGACTTGCCATGTACCATATTTACCTCTTGGAATACAAGGACAAGTGGAACATTATCTTATTCTAGAGAGCTTAAAGCACAGTGGAGGGAGACTGATAAATGGGTAAGTGGAATGTATATGTAGATATCCTAATAAACATCTGTACAGGGTGCTGTGGGGAGGAACAGAGTGGTAGATTTGGTAAAACATTGAAAAAGAGGTTTTAAAATGTCTTAAATTAACTTTTTTTTAAAGTTGTAATTTCTGATGAAAACACGCAAGAGCAATGTGACGTGTTTGGACGTTTTCCAGTAACGGGTCCTTGGTGGCGAGTGAAAGTGCACGTGAAACCTGTGGGATCAAGGAGCTATCAAGTTCAAGGATTTCCATCTTACTTTTTACAGTGTGATATGTCACCGCCAAATCAAAAAGAAATCTGTTCCCTGTTTCTTAAAGACTGCAATTTCTCCAGTGATTATATAAATAAATTTTTAGCATGGGTAAATGCTGTATCAAGCTATAAAAACCTCAACTTTGGAAATATTAGGGAAACATTAAGAACGTTCCAAAAGGAAACTGGAAAGAAGGGTCAAAAACAGTCTACACAGAATGAAGAGGAAGAGTCTCTACTGGAAAATGAGATGTGCCTCCCTGTGGAAAACACGAGTAGGTGGGATTTTATTATCCAGTTTTATTGTAATTGAAATACTTAATGGCTAATGTGTTTTAAGATATCACCACTATAGTATCTTGGCACACTATTCTTTTTTAAAATCTGTTTTTGAAAATGTGTTTCTGTTGCTTTTGAGTTCGTCATTGTAATTTCCAGGTTACCTCATCATTAAGGTGGAGAGGTTGGGGGAGAGGATCTTTAAGCTCCTTTCAGTTCCTCCCCAGCTCTAAAGCTATGTTTCTCTCTGACTTTTGTGTGAATTGGATTACCTTGAGTCATTAAGAAAAAGTTCAGTTGTTAACTATTCAGTTCCAATTATTATTCTGTTTAAGAAGGCAGAGGAGAAAGAGAAGAATACGAGTATTCCATTTTGGAAAGATTTCAGTCCAAAATGGTATAAAATAATTTTTTAGTATGGTGTTTTATCTGGACATTCACCTGAATGCAATATTTCATTTCTTAATTATATGAAATAAATTTGGCAGGACATCGCCGAATGACATCAGTGACAAAAGAATCATGATAACAGTCAGAAAAATGATTATAAAGGTTAATATGTCAATGATTTATTTTTTATGCTTAGATTTAAATTTATCTTTATAAATGGAATCACAAATTTTACTCTGATTATATTGTACACAAAAGTAAACAGGAGGCTAAGAAGTGGTTGTCTAAGCATTCGAAGAACATAAATTTTGGAGTTATACACAATGATGAAAACCACTTCAGTGCAAAATCAATTGTTGTAATACAATCAATTTTCTTGCCGGTTCAAGTAAATTTATTTATCTCTCTTTGATTTGGATTTTTGGAACTGGTTGTGCTCCAGGAGGACGTCTATCACATCAATGTTCTGTGAGCTCATCTGTATGTTTTGATTTGTTCTTTTCTGTTATCCTGTAGTTCCATTTATAAATGTAATGACAGCTTTGCAGTTTCCAAAAGTAATGGAATTCCTTCCAGTTCTTTTGCCTCGACACTTTAAACGGCTCATAAGCTCGGGTTCTATGGAGGTGTTGGAAGACATAGAAGAGATGTTAGGTACACATCCATGGAAACTTGGATTTAGTAAAGTAAGTAAGACACTCACCATTTAGTAATCTTGTGTAAGGGAGGATTTCTCAAACTTGACAGTTTTTGCATCTCTTTCAGAGGAAGAAAATTTGTATGGATCTCAATGTTGATTTTTCTTTTGTGTTAGAACCAACTATAAACTTCTTATACTTGTAGCTCTTATGCAGGAAATTTATGAAGGACAACAAAATAACAAAATTGATGACATTGAAATTGTCAATAATTTAATTATATAATTTAATTTAATAGAAAACATCTTTTTGGTGACTGGCCATTTGCAACGTGAATATAGATCTCATTGAAGACACAAGTTCTTAGGAATTTGGCAAATCCGTTTAATCCCTCACTTTTCTATTTGGACTTTTGAAAACTTTCATTACTCATGTGGTACATCATGATATGATTGGAATTTTTATTTGGCACAATAATACCACTTACATATGAATATGAATCCACTTCTGTTCTTACCATTAGAAACCAAGAGTAGGAGTGGCACTATGAGACTTCAGGGATGTTGGAAACCAAATTCAGCACTAAAATGTTGGCAGTACTTGGTTATGGGTGGTTTTCCAATTGAAATACAGTTTAAAAATTCTGAGATAATTCTTGGATCCCCAAGAATGCTTACCAAACCCCTTTCCCCCCAATCTGAAAAATACTGGAACGATGCATTTGTTTCCTATGTCAAATGATGATGACTTCAGTATATCTTGCAAAATGAAATTCTGGAGCATTAGATTACTATATATATCCAGTAGAGAAGAGAGACAGAACAATGCACATTCTAAGACTCAAGTGGAACAGGAGACTTGAAATCCCACTGTTGGGTGTGGAAAACACCATCAAGAATAAAGACCATTAGTGAGGTATTAGATGGCTGGGGCTACCAACCCTCTAAGTTGGTGCTTCACCCCATGGTCTGGGTTTAAACAGTAGAATTTTATTAATAGAAATTTATTTTAAACAATAGAAATTCATTTTCTCATGGTTTTGGAGGTGCTAGGTCCGAAATCAACTTGTTGGTTGGTTGGTTTCTTCTGAGTCCTTCTTAGCTTATACATGGTTGTGAGAAGACACTTCTCCCCAGGTCCTCACATAGTCTTCTTTTTGGGCCTATCTGTTGTAATTGCCCTTCTTATAAGGATACCATTCATACTGGATTAGGGCCAATGACCCCATTTTAACTTAATTACCTGTTTAAAGACCGTGTCTCCAAATATGGCCACATTTTGACATACTAGCAGGTTAGGATTTCAACATATGAATTTTGCGGGGACACATTTTAGCTCATAAAATGTATAGAGGGCTCCAGGAGGGATGTCTTTGTGGGTGGGGGAGAGAAATGGAGCTGGTGGAGAACCTACTGAGGGGATCATGGTGAAGGAAGTTTAGTGCACCTTCAGCGGAGTTTGGGCAGAATGGTTGAGAGGGATGTCAAAACCTAAATAAGTCAAGAAAGTGAGGCAGTTATGAACTTCACTATATATACAAGAGTTTGACACAAAAGTTAATATAATTATAGTATATCCTGTCACTCAGCTGTGACTCCTAACATCGATTTAACCAAAATTGATTAACAAAATGTATAACTTTTTTTCAGAGATGGGAAGAGGAGAAGCAGGTGTGGAGGTGATGGTATAAAAAATAGAGAGCTTAAAAAAAAAAAAAAAAGATAGAGAGCTTCCCTAGAAAAAGACTTACCATAGGAGGGAGTTAATATTGAATAGCGAAAATTTTTTTAAAAAGGCTAGTATAAACAGTACTTAGAACAGTGTTGACTTTATAAGCCATGGAAAGGGTGAGTCAGGGGATTCCTATCTTTTGTGAGAAGCTGCATAGTGTTATTTGACTCTGAAAACTGCATGTGTATTGCTTCGAGAAAATATAATTTTAATTAAAAATGTATATAGATCTTTAATTACAGTATGGCAAAAACTTGATGATGTCTTACGTACCCAGTTTTTTTCCCCCAAATTTTGTTGATATACATGTCCTCTGGGACTTAAGCATTACTAACAAATAATACAGTTTTATGTAATTCTGATAATATTCATCAACATTTATAATTTTTATAAACCAACTTGAACTTTATTTTCTTAAAGATAACCTACACAGAACTGAAGCTTTTGCAATGCGAGGCAAGTTGGACAGCATTTTGTCAGTGCAAGTCTCTTCTCCGGTTGATGAGTGATTTGGAAAAGAATGCATTAATAATATATTCAAAACTGAGGCACATATGTCGAGACCAAGGGCACACATGCATTGAAGAAGCTGACTTAACTTCTAAGTTGTCAGACCAGATGTCCTTCCAAGAGGCTTGGCAGTCTCTGAAGTTTTTGAAGGACATTGGTGTGGTGACATACGAGAAGGGCTGTGTCTTCCTTTATGACCTCTATCAGGCTGAGCGAGGCATTGCCTCTTCCATATGTGACCTGATGACAAGGCCTCCGTGGCATTTACGGGTGGATGTCAAGAGGGTGCTGGCATTAATTCACACCACGAACCCTGAGAATTCAAGAAGCGACGAGACACTGAACGAAAGCCAACCAGACAAATCAAGT
The DNA here is from genome assembly GCF_002288905.1 of Enhydra lutris kenyoni. Lineage (NCBI taxonomy): Eukaryota > Metazoa > Chordata > Mammalia > Carnivora > Mustelidae > Enhydra > Enhydra lutris. The sequence goes on along the minus strand of NW_019154091.1, from coordinate 33,786,560 downwards.
TTAGAAAACTCTGTGGACGTTCTGGAACCCCAGGACAGTGGTGACCACATTTGGGAGAACGGTGAAAATGACGTGAACGCAGAAATAAGTGAAGCTCAGCTGGACCAGGGTCAAGTGGCTGCTTTGGAAATGGTTTGCTCCAATGCCGTGACAGTCATCAGTGGGAAAGGCGGCTGTGGGAAGACCACCATCGTTAGCCATCTTTTTAAGCATATGGAGCAGTTGGAAGAAAGAGAGGTAAAAAAAGCCTGTGAGGATTTTGAACAGGACCAGGATGTCCCAGAAGAATGGATCACCTTTACCAAGCAAAGCCTTCAGAAGGCCGACAAGGCGCTAGAGGTGTTACTCACTGCCCCAACTGGGAAAGCAGCTGGCTTACTGCGGGAAAAAACTGGTTTTAATGCTTACACACTGTGTCAGGTAAAACTTTGCCCATTTTTAAATTTCTTCCTGATGGCACTCAGTAGGTACTTCTTGAATGTCGTAGGGCTCCCTTCTTTGTCATAGAACATTTAGATCAGAGCCACTCAGCAGCTGGTCTATAAACTGCAGCTGGTTTGCAGGGAGGCAGAAGCTGGTGTGGGAAGGTCAGTCAGTAACCTGCTTCTCTCATGGAGAAAGTCTTGCTGTGAAAAGGAAGTCGGCCAAACGGAAGTGTAGGCGTCACGTCATAGTTCGTGTATATTCTGGTACAAGCTTTATTCGGGGTGGGGCTGCTTACAGGCATGTTACCATCAACAGACCTTATCTGAGAAGCACTCGTGTGGGAAGGACAAGGTTTTATCCCATTTTATAGAAGGAAAGCTGCGTAGAAGTGAAGGCTTTGATCATCGGGTTTAGTTCTTTAGCTCCTTTACCCACAACAACGCATGGCCCACAGTCACGTAATAAAATTTTCAAATGAATTGATATGCTCGAAAAACATAGTTGGGGCTGTAGTTAGAACTCATGGAATTTTAAACTTGTCAAGAACTGAAAAGGTTTTTCTAGGTCTGACCTGTCATTTTATAGATCAAGGAACTCAGTTGTTGGAAGATTTCTGAAGGAAATAATCATTGACTTGGACTGTAAAAGACAGAGAGGTTCAGGTGAGAAGGAAATTTTATTTAGGGGGAAGACCTTTCCACAGGCATTGAGGAGAACGATCATAGTGTGGATAGATGGTTTTGAGGTGATGGCATTGATTAGAATGAATTCGGTGTGCTGTAAAATAATGGAAATCAGATTTGGTTTAGACTGGGAACTTGAGCTTTAAAGTATGCAAAGTATCTCATTAAATCCTTGGTAAACCGGTGAAGTGAGTAGGTGGTATCATCTCCATTTTACAGAAGAGCCCAGTTGAAAACTGGGGGTATTAAATGACTTGCCCAAGATCGGAACCAGGTGTAGAGCTACTAGCCCTTGGATTCAGGTTTGTGACCTCCCCTCTCATTGCGCTTCCTGTGGTGCCACAATTCCCTCCTTTATTATAGATCTCGCATACCTGACGGAGCTTGGACTTGGTTTACTGGGGAGCCATTTAGGATCCTAAGCAAGAGAATGAAATGAAGAAAGCAGTTTTAAGGAAGATTACATAGAATCACATAGCTGTGAGCCACCTCAGAAAGGACATTACACATTACCTTTGTCACATGAGTGAACATAGCCCTAGAGAAGTTCAGTGTAGCTCACTGATAGTAGAGTCTTCTGATTATTTTGTGATTTTTCTCATTATGCCTTCACATCTGGTTAGGCTGAAGGGTTGGCTTAGAAGAGGAGAGCTAGAGACGCATTGTTACCAAGTTTCATCTTATGTTCTAACTCTGATCAATGAGTAGTATCTTAATATCTGCCTGGGATGCTGGGAGAACATTTCCAAAGTCACATTTAGGGTTAGGAGAGAGTGTAAGGCCATAGGAAAGGCATGCCATTTATTTATCCCTCGGGCTTCGGGTTGCCAGATGGAGCAGATAAAAAATAAAAGTATTTTTTCAGTATAAGCAAGTAGCAAATATTGCATCAAACATAGTTGTACTAAAATGTCATTTATCATTTATCTGAAATTCCTGTATTAATCAGGCAATCCCATTTTGGGTTAGAATGTAGGGGAACATGATTGTAAGGCTGTGGGAGTAATCTAGGCTCATAGATGGGTTGGCATTGTATTGAGTATTGAGTTGGCAACACCAAAAATTCAGTGGAAAGTGTCAGCCAGGCATTTCTAAGATAACTGATTGAATATATAAAATCAAAGGAATCAGTTGGCCGTGATTCAGATGTTCTTTTGAGACAAGGCCATTGAGAGAATGGGGGTTTTGTTGAAGGGAATTGATGCATTTGGGTGGAAAATATGAAGGCTTTTACTAAATAGTAGACATGTTGAATCTAGCTTCAGTAGAAAAATTAAATAAAGATATGATACCATTTAAGAAATCTGTGTACATATATAGTTGTACATACTTGCAACGTAGAAACATTTTGGGAATGATGTATACCAATATATGTAATGTTCTCTGGTTTCATTTTCCAGATTTTTCTCCTCATCTGTATTTTTTATTTTTATTTTTTTTTTAAAAAGATTTTGTTTATTTTTGCAAGAGAAAGAAAGAGAGAGCACATGCGTGAGTGAGCTTGAGGGGGCGGGTAGGAGCAGAGGGAGAAGCAGGCTCCCCACTGAGCAAGGAGCCAATGCAGGACTCTGTCCCAGGACCCCGGGATCATGACCTGAGCCAAAGGCAGACGCTTAACCAACTGAGCCACCCAGGCGTCCTCATCTGTATTTTTTAAAATAGTAAATATTATTACATCTTTAATAAATACTTTTAAGTTGTTTTGTTGGTAGTGGTGGGTGGGTTTTTAAATGTTGGGGACGTAAGGGAACTAAGAATATTAGAAGAAAAATAGCATTTTCATCATTAGGATGGGAAAGCAACCTTATTTCCAGAAGGGAGTGTTACAGTTGGGAGGAGAGGAGGGCTAAAGTGACCGGGCCATCTCAGAAGGCCAAGAGGTTTATTTGGGAATGGGAAAGAACAGGGAGCTCTGTCTGGTCGAGAGCGACAAGAGAAGGGTTGAGATTCTGCCAGTGCAACAATACCGGGTGTGAAGCTTGTGAAAGTAAACACACGTAGTACTTATCAGGAAACCCTTTTTTAAACTGTTTGATCTTATTTTTGTTGTTGTTTTTAGATTTATTTGATCTACTTCTCTGTGTGTCCATCCCTTTAGGGTTTTAAAAAGTTTTAACTTGTGTGTCCTCCAGTTCTTTAGACTGTCTCCCTGTGTGGCTTTACCTACATCCTCCCCCCCCACCCCACCCCATTTAAGAGTTTTGTTTTAAAATTACATGTTGTTAAGATTTTGTTCTGTGAACTTTATAACCTGAACTTAGAAATGCCATACTTTGCTTGTAGGTCAATTACAGCTTTTATTTATGGGAGAAGAAAAGCCCGGCCAAGAACCGTCCATGGAAGTTTTCTTCAGTTAGAGTTCTGGTTGTGGACGAAGGGAGTTTGGTATCCGTCAGAATCTTCAAGTCCGTTCTAAAGTTATTGTGTGAGCACTCCAAACTTTCTAAGCTTATTATCCTTGGTAAGTTAAAGAGTGTTGGAATCCTAATTGTTTGGTTCAAAGCATTGCAGTTGGTAGCCGGCTTACACCATTTCACTGTTTTATTATCCATATCCTACAGGCAAGAAGCCATTTCTTAGAGCCTACCACCGGCCCCCAGCCCTCCTGAGTTCAGTCTGACCTCTCCCTCTATCAGCTCAGGTGGTTCTTCGTTTGGGCCGGGATATTAGCAGAGCAAGCTGCAAAATGAAATAGAGTTGTCAGGGGTTTCTGCTAATCACCTAAATGATGACTGTTAAAACAGTAAAAATGTCCCACACTTAGAGCAAATAATGATGTAGATCATTTGGAAATAATAAGAAGACTGAACTATAGACCACTTGGGAGTGCATTTATGATTTTTGGCTAATAACTCAAGTTGGATATCAGTAGCTTCTTAAATCCTTTCCCATTCCGGTGAGATTTAGATTCGGTTGGGTACCACTGGTCTGTAGACCGTATGATTTCTTGGAGAATCATACCTTGGAGAATCATACCGTGAGAAGCAAATTGTATGCAAATAATTCTCTTAGGTCTTTGAGGATGTGCTGTAAGCAGTTGATTCTGTTAATGGCTTAAGCATTTCCTCAGTTTCCATTGAGAAAATAGTTGTGGTTTGTTTTTTTTCTTTAAACTCCAGGGTTGGTTTGTTTCAAGAGATTTCTTTTTTTTTTTTTTTTTTTAAGATTTTATTTATTTATTTGACAGAGAGAGATCACAAGCAGGCAGAGAGGCAGGTAGAGAGAGAGGAGGAAGCAGGCTCCCTGCTGAGCAGAGAGCCCAATGCAGGGCTCGATCCCAGGACCCTGAGATCATGACCCGAGCCGAAGGCAGCGGCTCAACCCACTGAGCCACCCAGGCACCCCTGTTTCAAGAGATTTCTAATAGAGCCAAACATTATCAGTTTATATTATGGGAATCTATCTCTTATCAAATATGTAGGGCTTGTTTGTGTTTTATATGTTCACTCTATTTATTTGAGGCCATGGATTCTTCTAGGTCCACTAAGATGTTGAGCAAGATTGAGTAGGTGACTGAATACCATATACCTGAGATTCTAAGGCATGTTTTTCTCTAAAATGTATGCCCCTAGACAGTTTGCCCGGGGTTATAGGTATGAAGGAAGTTCAATTCAGATGTTACCTTACTGTGTTATCACTGTTTTTTATATCTCAACTGTTCCTTCTGAATGCTTCGTTGTTAAATGTTTTTAAAGAGTTGATGTTCTTAAGTAATTTGGGGGACGCTTTTTTCTTAGAATAACTATAATTATAGCATATGGCAGTAGGGAGAAATAAAAACAACTTCTAAATTTCAGGAACCCCGTTACCGAATACCTACTATATCTTATTCTCCTCTTAGGTGATATTAGACAGTTGCCCAGCATCGAACCTGGTAACTTGCTGATAGATCTTTTTGAGACTCTTAAGTCAAGAAATTGTGCTATTGAACTAAAGAAAAACCATAGAGCAGAATCTGAGCTAATTGTGAACAATGCCACAAGGTATAGTATAATGAAAATTTTGCATTTTCTCTCTGTTGTATTAGAGATTCAAAGTAAAAAAATACCTATTAGCTTTTCTATTAGGGCAGTTCAGTGCGGTACGTTTACTGTGCCCTTCTAGCACACTTATTCTGGCCTTCAGGCATATACGCACCCTTTGCCCCAGAGTTAGAAAAACAAGGTAATGTTTTTCATTACTGGTCCGGCATGAATTATTGAAATTTAAGAGCAAATGTATTTTCCCGATTAAAAAAAAAATATATATATATATATATGAATTAAAGTTGCATCAAGCTTAGAGACTAGAATAAGCCCAAGGGAAACAGAGACTTGGGAATGAGTTCATTAGACTTCAAGGGAGAATGGGAAGAATTATCCCCTAATTTTTGTAAGGGGATCCCAAGCCAAAAAAAAAAAAGGAATATGGTATTTTCCGTGATGAATCCTGGTGGTACCCATGGCATATTATTCCCCTTAGAGTAGAAGAGAATCCTTCTCTTCCCTTAGTCTTTGCATATGCCTTTAGAGTGACCCTCTGTAATTTATGTGATGGGATCCCAGAATACTAAGACTGTTTTATTCATTGGGCCAAGATTTATCTTTGTTTTTTGACACTCTTTTACAAAATGTTGTTTTTGTTGCTCGAACATTTTCATGGTTGGATTCAGCAGAAATGAGAACATTCAAAACTTCCTTTCTCTATGCCCCTGTCTGCCCTGGGTAGGACTATAGGAATATAAGAAGGATTGACAGGGATAGGGCGGATGTGGTAGGTTCATATTAATTCATTAAGCACAAGAATGCGTTGGATGTATAATATCCTTTTTGTCTAACCGGGGTCCCAGGATCGAGGCCCACATTGGCTCCCTGCTCAGCAGGGAGTCTGCTTCTCCTTTTGACCCTCTCTCCTCTCATGCTCTTTATCCCTCTCTCAAAAAAAATAGATAAAATCTTAAAAAAAAAAAAATCTTGGAGGAATCTAAAAGCACATTAGATTTCTTAGAAGTTAGTTTATCTGAAACTTAGGAATTCCTTTTATTAACCCTTTTAGTGTCTTTTGAGGTGTGCTGCTTTCATCATTCCTTCTTAATTGTCATCACCAAATATTTAATGTCACATAGAATCCCAGTGATAGCAGAGAGGGGCTCATAGAGTTAGAAGTGTTTCAAGTTCTGGGTCAGAAGCAAAACAGGAATTCCTTGGTGATTCTCAGCACCCCAAATTTAGTTCTGGGATATTTATATATCTGGGATATATAACAATAATAGGACATTGCCCATGGAACTGTTGTGAGGGTTGAGGGCATTCCTCTGTTTTGAGGTGCTGTATAACTTAGTTTTTTGTGAATAACAGATATTAAATGATCTATTGCAAATCAGTTAAACCTTTTGATCTTTGTCTTTTTGATCTTTGATCTTCTCCCTTTCCTCCCTTTCAACCCTATGAGGAAGGGTTGAAGATGGCAGTAGGATACCACTAGCTTTGAAGCAAGGTTGCCATTAGGTCTTTTCAGGGAGTTGGTCTTCTTCCAGATAACCAAGGGGAGATCTTGTTATGACAAGGCACCTGCCCCATGCTCTGTTTTCTGATAGGATTTGCTAGTCTTGGGAAATATAAGAACAAAAGAAGGAGGAGGGCATAGAAGCAAAGAGAAGATGTGGATACTTGGTTCAACTGAGAAAATGAGGCCACATGTATGATACACACAAAAGAAAGGTGGAAAAGAGTGTGATGTAAGCCTATGGAAAAGGCCCCAGAGAGTCCAGATTAATTGAAATAGAAAGGGCTATGGAGCCAGAAGGGCCCAGATTTACCTCCTAGCCCTTCTGCTTTCTACCTCTGTGTCGGGAGGCAGCCCACTGCAGTTACATAAGCCTCATGCTATTCATCTGTGAAATGAGGATAATACCTACCCTTGTATTGGTCTGGAGGAGACTAGGTCAAATTCTCAGAATGGTAAATTCCCTGGCAGTTTTATCTAATGCTTTTAATTTGTTGGGGGTAGGGGACTGACTGATAAATGTAACATTACAGTCTTGCTAATTCTATTTTCAAACCCATTTGCTTTTTATAATGCCTATATGGTAGCCTTTTCATCTTATTTATTGTCTATTAGCAGATATCAGTTATTGTAATGACATTATCTCTGATAATATATGAGGACACATTTTTGGATGCTAATGTACTTGCTGTATTATTTTATCTTCCCTTAAGAATCTCAAGACGCCAATTTCCAATATTTGATGCAAAGCTGAATATCTCTGATAATCCAACACTCCCTGTGTCAATACAGGATAAAACATTTATTTTTATCAGACTCCCAGAAGAGGATGCCAGCTCTCAATTATCGAAAAATGATCCTCACTCTTGTAAGTATAAACATCTGTATTATGTAGCGGTACGATTTCAGTTTTCTAAGATACTTACCAAATGACTAGTTGTAACTTTATTTGGTGGTAAAGATAAATATTGCTAGTAAAACATTTAGGCACTGTTAATAAATAAACTATTTATTCATCATCAAATGCAGAGGACCTTGGATTTTGTAAAGAAGTAAGTTCTCCAGCCCATCATATGTAACCAGATCTGCCTTAACAGATCATATGTGTAACATCTCATGCTGGAAGGAACTTGGAAGGACTAATGACCCACATATAAAGACACACATACCCAAGAAGTAAGCTCTTGACACATACATAGTAAGAGCTCAGTATTTGTTGAGTGAAGAGGTGGATGTAGATCATAAGTTTAAAATGAAGCAAAGCCCCAGGAATCCAAGTTCATTCAGGAGAAAGCATATCCTAATTAATGAAGATTTTCTTTTATAGCAATTGGAAAAGTAATTACATTTGCTATTGGGTACATTTGAGAATCAAAAATAATGGTTAAACTGTTGCCAAGTTGAGTTCCTACTAGTTCTTTCTATTTCTTATCAAATGGACACGCTTTGCTTCTAATTATGGGTCTTAGGATGACAACATAACAGGGTCAAAAAGAGCACAGGATAGGGAGTCTTTTCGCTTACGTGTATGACCTATGTCACATCACATAACCATTTGTAAAATGGGAATAATAGGACACTGCCCATGGAGCTATCGTGAGGGTTGAGGGCATTCATCCATTTCAAGGCACTATATAACTTAGTTTTTTGTGAATAATAGATATTAAATGATCTATTACAAATCGGTTAAACCTTTTGATCTTTATTTGTGTTCTAAACATACCTAGCAAGCTTTTTTAAAATAGTGTAATGGTTTCCTCAAAATTGGATTCATGAAGGTTTAAATGATTATTACCGAGCATTTTCTATAGTGTTGTCATCATTCTTCAGGGTATACCCTAACCACTTAGCAACTTTCACTCCAATGTGAAATCCAGGGCCGTGCTGCTTTATGTGTAAGCCTCTCCTGCTTTGTGGGTCATAGTCACAGTTCCCTTGGGTTGGGGTCCATTCACATGGTATAATAATTTTTTTCTCTTTTGAAATGGGATCATATAATACATAGTATTCTATCAATGCCCTTTTGATTTTTTAAATTATGGAAATAATTTCTATTCCTTAAAAAACGTTAAATAATTCAGAAGTGTCTGAAGTAAAAATGAATATTTCCCTGTCGTCTTCCTCTCCGTTTCCCCCAAGGCAACCCCCCAAAAGTCACATACTATTTTTCTTCCTCACCCACTACTCTTACTATGCCGTAAGAATTTGGTGTTGATCCTTTAAACCTTATTACAGCCAGACACAAACATATAGTATTTACTTAATCTTAATCCATGTGAATAGGATGATAAGCTGCATGTTGCTTTGTGATTTTTTATTAAATATATTGTGAATAATTAATAGGTAACATTTATTCTCACAACAGTTTAGTTAAGAGCAGGTACTAGTACAGATAAAAAGATGAGACTTAGCTGGTTAAGGAATGTGCCCTCCTTGCCACTCCATTTGAGGCTACCTAAAATATGGTTAGTTTTATTTCCGGTGCCCATTCTTTATGTTAATGAGAATGTACTTTAAGAAAAGAGCGGTCTGTTTCAGAATGACGGCAGAGCTCAGCTGATGCTGTTTTTCCATCTCAATTACAAACTTCAGCTGGGAAGTTAGTGCCTTCTTTAAAAGAACCGAATAAATATTCCTTAGAGAGAGGCATGTTGTGCTTTTCCATTAATAATTAAGTTACTGAGTCAATGATTCCCATTATTACGAAGTACAGAGACAGAAGACAGGCTTCATAGCTGGGCTAGAACTTCAGAGGTGCTGTAGTGTGAGAAAAATGCGTGTCTTAGAATCAATGAAATACAGTGTACGTATTGATCTGTAAGATGTAGAGAGGATGAAGAAAGCACGGGGCAGAACAGCGCGACCCTGTACGTGTAGAGGAAAACAATATCCTGCGAGACCTTTGGAAATTCCTGCTCTGGCAGGCCCGGGGTTGGCTGAGGGTGAGCTGAGTGGCCATTTGTTAGGGAGAATCTTCCCTTCATCCGAACGACGAAGGGCTCATAAGCAACTACTTTAATCTTCCTCGAGCAGGGCATCACAAGGCCTGGGTTTTTTCATTCCATGTGATTCATCTGCTAAAAGGGGAAGTCACAGAAGCCTAGAACGCTCTTACCTAAGTTTTTCTGTCTTCTCTCGTGAGAAATGTTCACTGTTTTGTACTATTGGTAAGACAGATGAGAGGAAGTCTCCTTCTCAGCGCTTTGAGGGAAGCTCTAATCATTGTCAGTGATCCGAGGTCTAAAAGGGAGGCCGGCCACCCTCTGCCATTTGGAAAGTGACTTTTACTTCCAAGAACCTCAGCTTCACATTTCTATCTAGAATATAATCGGTGTCTGCGGTCCAGCTATTTCCTAGCTGGCTAGGTATGGCCCCTCTTGGGATGGATGCCCCGGCCATCAGGGGTTAACCTTTTAGTTGCTGGCTCCTGGGGAGGTCTGGGCGTCTTGGGGGAGCAAGTGAAATCAGTGCCGAGTGGTTATATTACAAATTAGGAGCTGTCCTGGCTAGCGGTTGACGCCTCTGTGGAGGATAGGGCATCTGGGATCTTCATCGTCGTTCTCACTTCTGGTGCTCTGGCTGCTGTCGCAAATGACATTGGCGTCCCCATGGTCCACTTGTATTCCATTTCCCAGAGCCCCCTCAGCAGGAATTCTGAGTTGCTCCATCAAAACAATGTTGTACTTTGGTGCTTTTCTGTATTAACTTTCTTCTCTTGAATTACCAGATTTATATTCTGCAGTTAGAACCCTACTCAAAGAAAATGACCTACAAGACGCACAAATATCCCAATTTATTGCATTTAGAAGGTAAAGCATTTACAGCATTTTAATGTTCTCAGCCTTGCCTTTAAATCTCATAACTTATACAGATGCTGTTTAAATGGGAGACTCTCCTCATTCATCACTGCTAATTCTTGCTCTAATCTTGAGGTCTTTCTTTGTTAGACATGGCAGACGGCAGTTTTTAAACAGGGCTCTTTGGGTGGCTCAGTCAGGTAAGCGTCTGATTCTTGGTTTTGGCTCAAGTCATGATCTCGGGGTCGTGGAGTCCAGCCTGCATCAGGCTGTGCACTGAGCGCTGAGCGTGGAGCCTGCTTGGGATTCTCTCTCTCTCTCTCTGCCCCTCTCCCCACTTGCACTATCTTTCTCTCTCTCAAAATAAATAAATAAAATCTTAAAAAAAAAATAAATAGGGCTCTTGCTACGGAATATTATCTTTGGAAACTCCCATAAAATCTGAGCGGAACAAAGATTTACATTAAGATAAAAATGACAGAGGCCCTTGGCTGGCTCAGTCAGTGGAATGTGGCGCTCTCGATCTCCGGGTTGTGAAGTCAAGCTCCACGTTGGGTGGAGAGATTACTTAAAAATAAAAACTTCAGAAAAAGGAAAGATAAAAATTAAAATGCTTTCTCCTGGACCTCTTCCTGGAAACTTTTAGTCTTGTGTAGTACATTGACATCGTGGGTAACAGGAGTAAACACAGAACCGATACCATTATGGTGACCCTCGCTTCTCGCTTGTTCATGTGTTCCAGGCAAGACTGTGACGTCATCAACGCCTGCTGTTGCAAGCACTACACGGGCCACCTAATCAAGTGAGCACAAAAGATCCAAAAGCTCCAGGACAGTCCTTCCTTTAGTCACCGTTCTTTTATTTGTCTTGACCTTTATCATTGTAGCCACATATTTAAAAATCATTTTTATTCTCACTTGTGAAGTCAGACGATCTCTTCAATTAAATATAATGTGTATGCTTAGGCACTGAGTGTTTTGGCAATCCGTGTCATCAGAAAAATAAGGAATACAGTTTTCCTTGTGTTTTTCAAGTTGGCAACCTCCAGCTTCTCCAAGAGGAGTGTGGGGAATTCAGAATGTTTTCCAAATATGATATGTGCCTAGGTGTGTCTGGGAACCTTAACAACTGGATACCTGCAGAGAGCACTTTAGTGGACATCTGTCAGAGAAATATGAGTGTGGAAAATTTACTTTGTTTACACACAGGAAGAATTAACTCACTTGTCTTGCATTTATCTACACTTACTATTTAATAAGTGTAGAGAACATAGAGACATGAAAGTTCTAGAAGAAGCTCCCTGTCTGTTGAGGGAAGCCACAATGAAAACCACCTGAGGTAGCCTCACAGAGGGTTAGGGAACACCGGCAGAAGGTCATCCAGTCTGTGTTCCAGTGACTGTGATCTTGGCGGGGGTGGGGGGTCAGTTTCACTTTTCCACATATGTAAAAAGAGGTTACCGAGCAGCATTTCCCTTGTGCAGTTGTAGTGAGGGTGAAATGAAATAATATTGCTAAAGCACTTAGCCTCGTAACTGGTATATCACCAGTGTTTATTCAATTTGCTGCTGCTGTCCTGATAAAGGTCATAATTATTAGACTAGAAATATGCGTATGTGGGGTTAAGACATGAAATAGGGTAGTGATAGGAGAGATTGGAGAGGAGAGGATGAATTTAAAAGGTAGACTCAATAAGATCCTGGGTAGCTTTTAGAACATAGAGGAAAAGAGAGATGTCAACATTTATGCCAAGATTTCTAACTTGAAAAAAATTTGGCTGGGATGGGTCTTTGGGTTTGCAGTGCCGTGGAGGGGATAGGCGATCAGACCATGACCGTGGGAGCCTGATTTCTTGTTGACATTTGGAGAACAAAAGTGAAGTAAAGAGAGTGTGGAAATCATTTTGAAAATTGGATCAGATCTGAGTCGGGATTAATGCTTAAACAAAATGAAATTGAGTTTTTCCAAACCTCAATGACGTATTCTCATTTTCTGACCCAGAGACCATCGGAATAGGCTTCAGTTTGGAGTTGGTGATAAAATTTGTTGTACCAGGAATGCATATCTCTCGGAGTTACTCCCTGAAACTACCTCTCCCAGTCAGGAAAGTAATGAACGAGAGGCCAGTGGTGACGATTTTAATGGTACTCCTCATGGTTTTGCTAAAAATAAGCATGACTTTGAAAGTGATATTCGACTCTGCAATGGAGAAATATTTTTTATAACAAAGGCAAGTGATAACAGAAAAATAGTACCTTTTTACCATTAGAGATAGATGTGTTTTTTTTAATTACCCTAGGTTTGATTCAGAATCTAATATCAGAGTTGACATTCTTCCATAATTTTTTGCTAAAGATTTTTGTATTCACTTTTTTTTTTTTTTTTTTTTTTTAAGATTTTCTTTATTTGAGAGAGAGAGCACAAGAGAGGGTAGGGTCAGAGGGAGAAGTGGATTCCTGCTGAGCAGCGAGCCTGATGTGGGACTCAGACCTGGGACTCCAGGATCATGACCTGAGCCAAAGGCAGTCACTTAACCAACTCAGCCACCCAGGTGCCCTGTATTCATGTTTATGAGGGATATTGGTTTGTAGTTATCTAGTAATATCTTGTCTGGTTTTGGTTGTCTGAGTACTACTGGCTTCATAAAATGAGTTGGGACATGTTTCTTTCTCTTATATTTTCTGGAAGACTTTGTGAAGAAACATTTTTAATAAGTTCGAAGAGCTTGGGTAGCAAAAATAAGGGACAAATGACACACTTACTGTATGTTGCAAAGCATCATTTCCTTGGTTGCTGCTTCGGCTCAGGGCATGATCTCAGGGTCCTGGGATCGAGCCCCACATTGGGCTCTCTGCTCGGCAGGGAGCCTGCTTCCCCCTCTCTCTCTGCCGCCTCTCTGCCTACTTGTGATCTCTCTCTGTCCTTGGTTGCTGCTTAACTGTAGAAATGAGAAGTTTCGTTGAATTTGTTCTCATTGTGGAAATGCCCTCTTAAACTTTGAGGTTATTCTTTACAAGCTGTGAGGAAAAATCAACTTTTTGCAAAGAGTATATGCAGACTGAGTGCAAAAAGTGAAATGTGTAGACTTCAGAACAAGTCAGACAACAAAGACTGTTCTCCAGAGAGTCAAACTGAGATCAAGTTTCAAGCTGATTAAAATTTGGCTGTGTATGTATTCAGTTTGTGCTCAGGTATAGGTTTTCAGCCTTTTGAAAGTTCTTAATAATTGTGAATATACATGCTATTTTATGTTCAACACAAAAATAGAGTATCTCTACAGTGTGCATATTTGAAAACATACAAAATAGTTCTTTGTTTTGGTTATAGGATGTCACTGATGTAACTTTTGGAAAGAGAAGATCTTTGACCATTAATAATGCAGCTGGTTTGGAAATAACTGTGGACTTCGAAAAACTAATGAAATATTGTCACATAAAACATGCATGGGCAAGAACTATCCACACTTTTCAGGTAACAGTGGACATTTATAAAGCTATTTGGACAGGTTTCCAGGCCACAGAGTACCTTCAGTGATTTTCTTCTTAACCTTTGCTGTCTTTATTTGTTGAATGAGAGACAAGGTTACCAAGGTTTACATAAATGGTACTGGGATGTTTATTTTTGCAGCTCACTTTTTTACTGTTGTATAATCAACTTTATTGGGGTATAATTTGCATAGGCATTTATATTTATAAAGCTGGATGCATTTTGATAAATTTCTCCTCTTCCTCTGCTCTTGTGAGGCACCTACTTTCTACTTGGGAATTTTAGTTTTCTATAAGAGTTGGAAAGATAGCACAGACTATCCCCATGTACCCTTCCTCCAACTTTCCCTAATGTTAACATCTTATACAACTATGATGTTTTTGTCAAAACTAAGGAATTACCATTAGAAGAATACTATTAACTAAGCTACATACTTTATTTGGATTTTGCCCGTTTTCCACTAATATCCTTTTTCTGTCCCAGGATCTTATCCTGGACACAACATTGCACTTAGTACAATTTGCATATAAATTCTGGGGTTTTTTTTTTTTTGGTGCTGGGGGAGTACACGATGAAGGGCAGAAGGAGACTGAGAATCTTAAGCAGGCTGCACACTGGGTTTGGAGCCTGACGTGGGACTTGATCTCACAATTTTGAGATCATGACCTGACCTGAAATCAAGGGTTGGTTGCTTAACTGACTGAGCTACCCAGGTGCCCCTTAGCTCTATTTTAACACTTTTGAATTCTTGTAAGTTTTTTTGTGGTTTTGTTATTTAACTCATTGTTTTGAGCACCCCTCTTTGATGTTGGTATGTTGCTCTAATCATGAAGCTGCATCAGCCTACATTTGCATGGAGAAAAATTTAGGTTAGCCTGTATCCTCCACTGGTAGGCAAAAATTAATTAGCATAGGGATTTTGTTTTGTTTAAGTAGATGGTGTTTTATTTATTAACCTACTCCATCTCAGCTCCAAAAAGAATTTGAAATGACATACAAAAAAGCTCACAATTCAGCCTGATTTTTTTTTTTTTTAAAGACAAAGTAATGATGTGAAGTGGAAAATAAAGGTAAGGCTGATAAAAGGATTCTTGCTAAGAGTGGGATGGAATGCTGATCTGCGCACTGACCTATTTGCCTGCTAGTGTTGACGGCAGATTTGGCTCTAAATTTTCAAACCAAGAGAGAGGCAGTCAGTGGACTGTGTCTATGGGTTAAAAAATACAAAACAAAACAAAATGAAACAGTTGTTTAGAAGTACAAATGTTTGTGGCTGTGAGGTCCTGGCACAATTTCTCCCATGGATCTTTATGATGGGCTCTCTATAATTCTGAAAACTTGTATCATGCAATTTGGGGGAATTTTCTTGAATAATTTCATAAGATTTCTTGTCCTCAGTTTTCTCTGTTTCATCTTTGTAGAATTTCTTCTATGTTCAACCTCCAGACTGATTATCCAAATATCCTATCTCTGTCCTGTTTTCCATCCCGTTATCATTTTGCTGTATTTTCCGAGAGACTTTGTGAAGTTTATAATCCAGCCTTTTTTTACATTTCTGGACAAATGGAGTATGAAGGGGTCTTTTTAGTACTCGATTAAGGTTGTAGTAACTGTCTCTAAATGTTCTTTTTATTGAGTCTGGCTCTTATTTTGTGGTTGAAATAGCATCTCTTACCTCTAAGAACATTCACGATTGCTCTCTTGTATGAGTGTAGTTTGGTTATTCCAAGTTCAGTTCAGTTCAATGAATATTTATTGAGTCAGACTGTTCTTGGTGCTTGGTTTAGATCAGTCTATGAAACAAAGGTACCTGCCCCTGTGAAGATTACATTTGGTGGGTAGGAGGAAGGAGACAGACACAGTAGTAAAACACTAAGTAAACAATAGTTGACCCTTGAACACTGTGGGGGTTTGAGGCACCGATCCTGCCTTGTAGTCAGAAATCCATGTACAATTTTTGATTTCCCAAAGATTTAACTACTAGTAGTCTACTGTTGACCAGAAGCCTTACCAATAATGTAAAAAGTTGATTAACCACATATCTTGTATGTTCTATGTATTATATACTGTATTGTGGTTTTTTTTTTAAGATTTTATTTATTTATCTGACAGAGACAGCGAGAGAGGGGACATAAGCAGGGGGAGTGGGCGAGGGAGAAGCAGGCTTCCTGTTAAGCAGGGAGCCTGATGCAGGCTCAATCCCAGGACCCTGAGATCATGACCTTAGCCAAAAGCAGATGCTTAACAACTTAGCTACTCAGGCACCCCTATATACTGGTATTCTTAACAATAAAGTACAGAAGGAGGTGCCTGGCTGGCTCAGTCAGTAGAGCATGTGACTCTTGGTCTCCGGGTTGTAAGTTTGAGCCCCATAATCTTAAAAACAAAGTAAGCTACAGAGAAGAAAATGTTATTAAGAGAATCATAAAGAAGAGAAAATACATTTGCAGTACTGTACTGTATTTATCAGAAGGAAAAATTAATGTATAAGTGGACCCATGCAGTTTAAACCCATATTGTTCCACGGTCAGCTGTATGTGTTATGGTAGAAGTTGGCAAATGCTATGGAAACGGGATGGGGGTAGATGTGGGATGAAGCTGTCATTTTTTTTTTTTTTTAAGATTTTATTTATTTATTTGATAGAGATCACAAGTAGGCAGAGAAGCAGGCAGAGAGAGAGGAGGAAGCAGGCTCCCTCTGAGCAGAGAGCCCGATGCGGGGCTCAATCCCAGGACTCTGGGATCATGACCTGAGCTGAAGGCAGAGGCTTTAACCCACTGA
>NW_019154091.1:33760721-33769803 GCF_002288905.1 Enhydra lutris kenyoni | reverse complement strand
CTGGGATCATGACCTGAGCTGAAGGCAGAGGCTTTAACCCACTGAGCCACCCAGGCACCCCGAAGCTGTCATTTTAAATAGTAGTTGGTATAGGCCTCATTGAGAAGGTGGCTTTTTTTTAAATATAGTCTAAAAGTATTTTGAACTTTATTTTTTTAATAATTTCATGTTGCTATTTATTTTATTTTTTTATTATGTTCAGTTAGTTACTGTGTAGTACATCATTAGTTTGAGAAGGCGGCATTTGAGCAAAGACTTGAAGGAGGTAAGGAAGTTAACTGTGTGGGTGTCTGGGAGAAGAGCATTCTAGGTGGAGAGAATAGCTAAGGCCAAGGTTCTTAGGTGGGAGTCTATCTGTTATATTTGAAGAACAGGAACAGCAAGGAGGCTGGCATTGGAGAGTGAGAAGAGATGAGGTCAGAGAAGTAATGTGAGGTAAGGGAAGGTAGAAGGATTGGGGGCCGGGTCACCTCCTTCATCTTCTAGGACTATAGTATCTAGTATGGTATCCATATCTGGCCCACTGTCAATTTTTTGTAGATAAAGTTTTATTGGAACACGGCAGCACTGGTTCATTTACATATTGGCTATGACTGCTTTTGCATTGCAAAAGAATTGAGTAGTTGTGATAGAAAACATCTGGCCTGCAGAACCTAACATACTTATTTTTTGACCCTTTGCAGAGAAAGTGGTTTGCCCCCCCCACCCCCCTCTAAGGTCCATAGACACTTTCACATTCTAAGTCTATAAAATCTCAAAAGAAATGAATGGTTTGTGTTTATTTTTCCAAATGTTGAGTTTCAGGTCATATTTAGAGAAGAGAAGTAAATGTATAAAAACTTGCCTCCTTCAAGAAGTTCAGTAGTTCTAATGATTCAAGGAAGATATGAAAAGAGGACGAATGATTTCTAGCAGGTGATGGAGGCGAAATTCGGTGTCCCCATCCTGCTTTCCGAGCACATCTTTGGCATGACCATTTCATTTTTAGCATCATTCATTCAGTGAGACACTGGATAAAGAAGAGTGAATAAGGAGGAGCTTACAGTCCAGTGAGGAATACAGCTAAGAAGGTGGAGAGTTCTGTTCTGTTCTGTTCCAGCTCGGTGAACATTCTGTGACAGAGCAAGTACAGGGGGCTGGAGAGTGCACAGTCCACAAGTGGGTCCGCCCTGGTGGAACCACAGACAGGTTCCTTGGGTCCAGTGGAGCGTGGCTCGGGGGGAAGGAAAGAGGAAAGGAGAAGGGAAGGCAGCAGGCTCAAGGCTGGCTTTTGAAGGAGCGGGTGAGCCATATGATGGAGTCAGAACTTCGTTTTTAGAGCTTGGGAGCTGTTTATCAGCTCTAAGCAGAGTCCGATGCGATTGGATTTGCTTTTTACAAGTATCACGAGATGCTGCGAGGACAGAGGGTCGCAGCACGTGTGAGTGTGAGGGAGACCGACTATGAAGCTGTTAAGTTTTTCTGTGTTCGTTGATGATTAGGAACTCAGTGAACTAAGTTTAGGTTAGGCATTTACCTGCCTAGGAATACGCAGTATGAAGTCCAAGGGGAGAAGTGGTGCTGTGCATCTATAAAGTGTACTTAGTATTTGATCAGGTGTCATTTAGGTAGGTTTCTGAGACTCAGTGGTACCTGAAGGAAGTGCTTGTCACGCTTTTATCATCTGAAGACTTGGTTCCCGTTCTCTGTGTCTAGAGAGCTAGAAGTGCCTCCTGAAAAAGAGGGTTTTAACTGTGGATCTGTATTTTCTGCATGCTCTGTCTTGTCATTGGTCTTCCCACAATTCTTTGGTCTAGGGGGATGTGGGGACACGAGATAATGACTCAAAGCACTCCTTAGTTTATGTTGGCACTGAAAATACAGGGACTAAGAATAGCCCTGAAACTTGAAGTTGTTTTCTCACAGTTACGTGGTGACATTGGGCATTTTTCTTGCCTGTATAATTCTTGGCTTGCTAAACTTAAAAACCAAATGTTCATTGTTCTTTTGCATTGTTTATCTTGATGAAAGCGATAAATGGTTCAACAATGGGAGAATACAGAAAAGTAGAAGAAAAAAGAATCATCCGTAGCGCCCTCCCATTTTTGGAGACAGACTAGTTAAATTTTTTTTTTTAAGATTTTATTTATTAGAGAGAGCACAACCAGGGGGAATGGCAGGCATGGGGAGAAGCAGGCTCCCTGCTGAACTAGGAGCCTGATGTGGGACTTGATCCCAGGACCCTGGGAGCATGACCTGAGTTGAATGCAGACGTTCACTGACTGAGCCACCCAGGTGCCCCTAGTTAAATTTTTTTTTTTTGATTAAACTTTTTAAAAATATTTTATCTATTTATCTGACAGAGAGAGAGAGAGCGAGTGAGCAGGGGGAGTAGCAGGCTGGGGGAGAGGGAGAAGCAGACTTTCCACCGAACAGGGAGCCTGATGTGGGGCTCAATCCTAGGACCCTGGGATCCTGACCTGAGCAGAAGGCAACCACCTAACTGACTGAGCCACCCCGGTGCCCCACCCCTAGTTAAATATTTGATAGAATTTTTCCTCCTTTTTTGTGACTTGTCAGATATTTATGTTCATTTTGTATGTACTTTTTTGGATCAGAGTAGTTTTATTTTGTGTTACATAGTTGTGATCATTTTCTACGTGAAAGTATCCAGTTTTTAAAATGTTGTTAGATTTCAAAGCATCTTTGATATTTGCAGAATAGTTTATCAAATGTCTGAATACAGATACTTGATATAAATGTAAACAAAGAAGCAAATTTATCTATGCGCTTATTACTGAATATTTAAGGTGTCTATTTTTTGCTATTTAAGTACCAATGGGCTAACACATTTGTACATAGAGTCCATACTATCACTGAAAATTCTTTTATTAGGGAAGATTTGGCACTTCATACTGTCTTTCAAGTTTGTTGTTGGGTTTCTACACTCCAGTTGCGCATCTCTAAGACCTGAACCTAAGTGCATAATTAGGAAACATGAGTTTTTGGGTGATGAATAAACTGGAACTGTAAGGTGGATTTATAGGAACATTCTGGCCAGGTAGCGCTTTGGGGACTTCTCTCTTTTCTGTCTGGGTAGACGGAGGCTGTGTGAAGACATGAACCCATGACGCAACATTAACTCTTCTTCCTGCATTATCCCCTCCCAGGGGTCCGAGGAGAAGACGGTCGTGTACGTGGTTGGGAAGGCGGGCCGCCAGCACTGGCAGCACGTTTACACCGCGGTGACCAGGGGCCGTTGCCGAGTGTACGTCATCGCGGAAGAGTCTCACCTCCGGGGTGCAATTATGAGAAGCAGCGTTCCCAGAAAAACTCGCTTAAAACATTTTTTGCAAAACGAGCTCTCCCGGAGCTGTGCGTCTCCAGCAGATTTCGCCTCCCCGTCGCGGAGCTCTGGAGAGTGCAGAGGACCGAGCACACAGCCCTCAGGGTCCCCGTTCCCTCCAGTCGAAACCAGCAATGTGACCACCGATGTCCCTGGAAAGGGAAGCGAGGCCTCTGCGGCTGAGGACCGGACGTTTGCCTGTCCCGGAGAATGGACGTCATCTTTCTCCGTTGAAGTCGACCCAGAGGAAGATCCAGCAGAACTTCGCGGGTCCAAAAGGGCCTGTGGCCTGAGTGATGCTGAAAGTCCAAGCAAAATGCGGATGGTAGGAGTTTTAACTTTTTTAAAGTTTTTTAAGTTAAGCTCCAGTTTTAAGTGCCGCTCACTTCGGTGTGCTTATCTGTGGCTGTGTGTTTTTCAGTAGCGTCACCTTGTGCTGGAGCACTTAAAAACAAGGTGTTCTCATCTCTGTCAGCTGTCCTCTGTCCTGTGCCTGTTCGGTTCTAGCACCGTCTGTCACTTGGCTGGAGGCCGGCCACTCTAGGCTTAAAATTGGTCTGTTGATGCGAGGGGGTGTGCGGGAGAAACCGGCCACCCTGCACCTTCTTTCTGCAAATCTTCCATATCCCCCACCCCTCCCTTTGGTGGCCCCAGCCTCACGTTAATCCCCACTTTCCACTGGAGGGGCTGGTGAATTATCCGTGGTCTCCAAACCCAGTTCCGATTGTCGCTTAAGGATTGCTGTCTGTGCTGCCCAGTGGACTCGCTCCAGTGTCCTGAGGCTTTCAAGGCTGTGCCAGGGAGAAGGGGCCATGGTGGGAGCCCAGGGGAGGATGTGCTCATGAAACCTGCCAAGGCCAAGCGGAGTTCGGAAGAGAGAAGATGGATAGCCTCTGACCCCACGTGGCACGGAGACAGTGAAACAGTTCTCTAAGCGGGTGCACAGCCTATGCAGCGGTTGACGTCTTGGCGTCTTAGGCAGCCACAAGGATGGACTATTGTGGCTGGAGCACAGCGTGAAAATGGAGGTTGAGCGGACGACCCTGGAAGAGTCGGGATGGCACAAAGGCTCTTCCAAAGAGATCGGACATCCTCCTGAATGCGATGGAGAACACTAGATGCATTTTAAGAGCTCTGTGAATTGAAATTTATGAAGGTCACTTTGGAGTTTAGTAGATTATGTTTTGGGAGGCCATAGGGGCCAAGTTCCTTGCAAAAAGATGATTTCAGTAGCTTGAACAGAATGATTAGGTTCTGAAGTCAGGTAGTAGTGATAGGGTTGGAGAAGAGATGTTTGGGGGTGGTGCATGGGATTTAATGGGCATTTATATATTGGGGGGGGGGGGTGAGGTTGGGCCTGAGCGTGAGTCTTTGGCTTCCGGCTTGGGCATCCAGGGGGATCCAGGTACCATCAATCAGGATTGGGAAAAGAGGCTGAGACCCAGGTTTTGTAAGGAAAGTGATAAAAGCCCGCATAGTAAAAGAAAAGTTTCTTCTTCTTTTTTTTTTTTTTTTCCTTCTTGGAAGTAGTAGGATCCCTGCTGATTCTAAGGTCCATTCTTTTTTTGTGTTTGTTTTAAGGATTTTATTTCTTTTTCTGGCAGACAGGGAATACAAGCAGGGGGAGTGGGAGAGGGAGAAGCAGGCTTCCCATTGAGTAGGGAGCCCAATGTGGGGCTCGATCCCAGGGTTCTGGGATCATGACCTGAGCCCAAGGCAGACACTTAATGACTGAGCCACCCAGGCATCCCTCCAAGGTCCATTCTATGCTCCAGATCAACTCTCTGATATGGAATTTCCATCTCAGCACAATGTCTTTTTCTGAAATGGAATGTGTTACCTCTTCCAAAGACCCTGGGATAATAAGGCATTTGGTGTGGAACAGAAAATTCCAAAGAAAGTCGTTTCCTAAAAGTTTCCTGACTTTTATTTCTTCGCACCAGCACGGGGTGGGCGAGTTACGGTTTCTGTGGTAGTACAAAGAGACAGTGACAACATTATCCATCTTACCTGCTGAACTGCCCCAACGTTTGACATTCCGGCCGAGACCAACACTGCAGAAGGTCTACGAACACAAAGAGGCCGGTGCTGGCTGCTCTCACTGTCCAAAGGCTCCAGTGCGAGCAAAGTTTTCTAACTGAAGAGGATAAGTTTTCTCACAATGTTTGCCAGAAATGTGTGACAGCTACAGAAATCCCTAACAATGAGGAAATTAAGAATTCAAAGCCTCAGGCCTGGTAAATTAGGGACTTCTGTGTCTAGACTTTGTAGTTCATTGAGATGTGTGATTTCTAAAGGCTCAGATACAATGACCAGGGCTGTCCCCTTACCTTTACTTCATATCCACATGGCTACATCAGAGCCAAATCAGCATTTAAATTCTGCAGGTACTAAATGACAGAGCCCCTCCTAGATGAAAGCGTTTGCTTCAGTTCTGTGGGTTAACATCTTTGGGTTTTGAAAAAAAGTTTTAAAAGAAAATGCCCTGATTTTGTTTTGGGGGGTTGTGGGGTTTTTTTGTTTTGGTTTGGTTTTTTTGGCCTCATGTTCCACAACCAAAAAGGGAAACACAAAAATGTCCCTTTAAATAAAAGCTTATGTATAAATATTCTAAAGTTTATCATATAAAGCAGTGATTTCCAGAATTCTTTAAAAGAAAATTACATTTTGTCCTTAAAATAATCTAGGAAGGATATAATCATAACATCCCAAATAAAGATAGTTCTTGTGTTAGTCAAGGTTCTCTAATGAAACAGAACCAATAGGCTGTGTCTGTATTCCTATCTATCTATTTACCTACTTCTTATTTATCATCTGTCATCTATTTAGACTTTTTTTAATTTTAATTTTAATTTTTAAAATATTTTATATATTTATTTGACAGACACAGGGAGAGGGGGAACTCAAGCAGGGGGAGTGGGAGAGGGAGAAGCAGGCTTCCCACGGAGCAGGGAGCCCAATGTGGGGCTGGATCCCAGGACCCTGGGGATCATGCTCTGAGCCAAAGGCAGACGCTTAACAACCAAGCCACACAGGCGCCCCTATTTATTTATTTTTAAAGATTTTGTTTATTTATTTGACAAAGAGGGACACAGCGAGAGAGGGAACACAGGCAGGGGCAGAGGGAGAGGGAGAAGCAGGCTTCCCTCTGAGCAGGGAGCCTCATGGGGTCTTGATCCCAGGACTCTGGGATCCTGTGAGCCGAAGGCAGATGCCTGACCCACTGAGCTACCCCGGTGCCCCTATTTAGATTTAGTTAAGGGCTTGGCTCATACTTGTAAAGGCTGCGAAGTCCAAAATCTCTGCATGGTAGGCCACCAGACTGGAGACCCAGAGTTGATAGTGCAGTTTGGGTCCAAAGGCAGGCAGAATTCTCTTTTTCTAGGAGGTGGTCAGTCTTTTTTTTTCTGTTAAGGCCTTCAAATGATCGAGTGAGGCCCCCCTGCATGATGGAGAGTAATCTGCTTTATTCATCGTCTGCTGACTTAAATATTTAGCTCTTCTAAAAATATGTTCACAGAAACATCTAGAATGGTATTTGACCAAATATCTGGGTACCATGGCTTGGCGGAGTTGACACATAAAGTTAACCCTTACAAGTGCTCTAAATTGAGCAGATTTAGCATCATGAAAGATGAATTGTGCTTATTTTTCTCATTTCCCTATGATGGCGAAGCTTTCTCGTGACCATACTGGTCCATTGCCTTGTGCTTGGGAATCACCAGTAGTACCAGGGATGTGGGTCTTGCCCTGTCGCGTCTTACTACCTGACGCTGGCATCATGGGTGTGCACCCTGAGTACCCAGCCATACGGGGCTTTGTGCTTCAGACCACCCCATACATGTTTTAATGTTCTGTACTTGTCATCTTAAAGGTCTTACCTTTAAACAAAGGACACACATTTTAACCTTGAACTGGGCAGCCAAATTATGTAGGGGCCGCACCATTAGAAATTATATATACGTACTCATTCAACCAATGGTCACTTCTTCATGCCCGTCCCAGAGCTGAGTGCTGAGGATACCACAGGGAGCTGATAGCTCGGGTCTGCTCAAACCCTCCAAGGGGAGGGTGGGGGTAGGGGAAAGTGTTATGTCTTCCATAGAAGCTGTCAGACATAGAAGTACATAGGGTAAACTATATTTTCACAAAACTAACTATTTTTATTGCTGTCCTTACAGGTGGAAGAATCCTCTCCGCATGTGTCTTCCAGACTACAGAATTTGAGACTAAATCGTTTAACCCCCAAGCAACTTTTCTTATCCACAAATAATCAAGAAACTTAATTTTGTTTCAGATGGCTCAAAGTAATTCTGTCTTTTTTCCTACTCCACACGAAATGAACATCGTACCTTCAAACTCTCAAGACACAAAACAGGATGTCTGTAACTGGAGTTTTATTTTAAGGTGTTTGTGTTAGCAGATATTTTAAATTCACTGGATCCGAGAAAACCATAATGATTTCAACATCGGTCATCATGAGAATTGGTAGCCCTGGACATAAATGCAGGCAAAATTTGTTGTGTTTTTTAAAAGACTGTACTTTAGTAAGTTTTATTTTTACAATAATGCCTTTATTGACTTTGGTGATCATTGTGGGTGATCGCGGCCAGCGGTTTGAAGCCATGGTCGAGAGAAACCGTAATTACACCTCCTGTGTTATTGACACACATTTCAGGATGTTGGGTCTCCCGCTGGTTGTTCAGCTTTTGCAATGTGGCTGCTTGTTCCATCCCTGCTGGCCAGACCCACTTCACGTGGGACTGTTTTCCTGGAAATTGCCTTCCGAGTTGGGAGTACTTTTTTTTTTTTTGCCTTAATTGGAGATATAATTGACATATACCACTGTGTAAGTTGAAGGTGCACACCGTGTTGATTTGATACATTTATGTAGTCCGCATGATTACTGCTGTTGCATTATCTAACACCATCATGTCACATGATTGTCATTTCTTCTAGGAATACGTTGTTTTGAAAACACTCCACTTGGGAAAATTATTCTCTCTCAGAGTGACTTTTATTATTATTTAGAGTGTTATTTATTGCTAAATGGTAAAAGAAAAAGTTAAGAAAAAAATTTACCTGTGATTCCAATATTTGAAAAATAGCCTCAGTGGGATATAATTTACACACAGTTCGCCCATTTAAAGTGTAGAACTCCACGGCTTTTAGTATATTCGCAGAGTTGTGCTAGTACCACCACAATGGGTTTTGGAACATTTTGATCACCCTCCCCGCTCCCCCCAAGAAACCCTGTACCTCTTGGCTCTGATCCCCTCATCCTCTCCAGCTGTAGGCAACTACTAATTTGTTTTGTCCATACTCATTTGCCTGTTCCAGACATTTCGTAACAATGGGATCATATAATATGTGGTCCTTTGTGACTGACTCCTTTAACTTAGCAGAATGATTTCGGACTTTCTGTTGTGGTATTAGTGCTCTACCTCTCTCTCTCTATTATTATTTTTTTTTTACTATGTTAGTCACCATGCAGTACGTCACTAGTTTTTGATGCAGTGTTTCCAGGTTCATTGTTGCCCTATAAGACCCAGTGCTCCAGGCAATACATGCCCTCCTTAATCACCAGGCCAAACCACCCCCCACCCCCCGCAAAAAACCCTGTTTGTTTCTTAGAGTCCACAGTCTCTCATGGTTTGTCCCCACTCTGGTTCTCCCCCCCTTTGTTTTTCCTTTCCTTCTCATGTCCTCCATGCTATTCCTTATTCTCTACAAGTAAGTGGAACCATATGATAATTG
>NW_019154091.1:33553861-33760621 GCF_002288905.1 Enhydra lutris kenyoni | reverse complement strand
TGTGTATATGGACCACATCTTTATCCATTTGTCTGTTGAAAGGCATCTTGGCTCTTTCCACAGTTTGGCTATTGTGGACTTTTTAAAGATTAAAAAATATTGTGTAGAAAGAGCCAGCATTGTTCCTTTTATTGGGTAGAGGTCTTGGAGAGTCCAAGCAAGGAAGCTCACTCAGTCAAACCTGATGAAGCCCATATTCTTTGCGGACTGATGGGGAAACTGGCAGCGTCTATAGAGGCCGTATTTCTGGATCAGGCCCTGTGGGTTTGAGCTGATGGGGCAGAAATCAGGAACTCTGGCCGAATTCTTGCAAGTAGCCCCAGCAGAACTGCCACTGATCTATCTTGCTGTCATTATTGCCGTGAGGCGAAAGACCTTCCTCTCCTTTTATTACCAAATACTACGCTAATGTGTGGGTGTAGCACATTGAACTTGTCTGTTCATCAGTTGAAAGACATTTGGGTTGTTTCCACTTTTTGGCTATTATAAAACGCTACTATGAAATCCGTGTACAAGTTTTTCTGTGGACGTATATTTTCATTTAATTTTATACCTAGGAGTGGAATTGTTTGGTCATCTGGTAACTCTGTTTCACCTTTTGAGGAGCTGCCAGATTGCTTCCAAAGCAGCTATACCATTTTGTATTTTATTTTCACATTTCTTCACATTCTCTCTAACACCTATTATTATCTTTTTGATTATAGCCATTCAGTGGGTGTGAAGAGATATTTCAATGTGTGTGTTTTTTTAAGATTTTGTTTTTTTTAAAGTAATCTTTATATGCAGTGTGGGGCTTGAACTCACAACTCAAGAGTCACAATCTACTGACTGACTGAGCCAGCCAGGCAGCCTTCCCGCAATCTGGTTTTGACTTGCATTTCCCTTATGGCTAATGATGTTAATGATCTTTTCATGTACTTATTGGTCATTTGTAGGTCCTCTTTGGAGAAATGTCTATTCAAATCTTTTACCCATTTTTAAATTGGGTTATTTTTCTTTTTATCAAGATATGTGTTCTTTATATATTCTACATACAAGGTCCCTTATTAGAAATGTTATTTGCAAAAAAAAAAAAAAAAAAAGGTTCCTATTCTGTGGATTTTATTTTCACTTTTATTGATGGTGTCCTTTGATGCACAGATTTTTCAATTCTGATTATGTCCAGTGTATCTCATTTTTGTTGTTGTTGCTTTATGCTTTGGTGTTACATCCAAGGAACTTCTGCCGATCCAAAGTCATGAAAGTTGACTCCTGTTTTTCTTCTAAGAATTTAAATAGTTTTAGGTTTTACATTTAGCACTTGGATTCATTTTGAGTTAATTTTTGTGTATGGTGAAGTAACAGTACAGCTTCAGCTTCGTTCTTTTGCACGTGGATATCCAGTTTTTCCAGCTCCATTTCTTGAAGAAACTATTCCTTCCTCATTCACTTGTCTTGACACCCTTATCAAAAATCAATTGATCATAAATGTGAAGGTTTTTTTCTGGATTCTGAGTTCCTGATTCTATTCCATTAATGTATACATCTATTGTTATGCCAGCACTATGCCCTTTGTTAGCTTTGTTTTGAGATCAAGAAAAGTGAGCCCTCCAATTTGTTCTTTTAAGTGTTTTGGACTATTCTGAGTCCCCTGTATTTCCATATGAATTTTAGGATCAGTTTGTCAGTTTCTACAAAACATTCAGTTGGGATTTTGAGGAGTGATTGTATTGAATCTATAGATCTGGGGAGAATTGCCATCTTAGTATTAAGTCTTCTGAACCATGAACATGGGTTGTCTATTTATGTCTCCTCTTATTTTTTCAACATTTTGTTTTGCACTTTTTATTTTTTTAATTTTTAAAAAAGATTTTATTTACTTATTTGAGACAGAGAGAGCATGTGCGCACAAGTGGGGAGGAGGATCAGAGGGAGAGGATGAGGCAGATTCCCCACAGAGCAGAGAGCCTGATGTGGGGGTTGATTCCAGGACGCTGAGATCATGACCCAAACTGAAGGCAGACACCTAACCAGCTGAGCCACCCAGGTGCCCCTGTTTTGCATTTCTTAAACTTATTCCTGGATATTTTATTTTTGATCCTAATGTCAGTGGAATTTTTTTTTCTTATTTTTGGTCTGTTAATTGCTACTGTATAGAAATACAATTGATCATGTATCTTTCAGTATCTTCCAATCTTGCTAAACTTATTTATTAGTTTTAAGAGGTTTTTAGTTAATTCCTTGGGATTTCCTATATATGAGGTTATATTATCTGCAGATAGAGATAGTTTTACTTCTTTCCAATCTGGATACCTTTTATTTAATTTTCTTGTCTTAAGGCTCTGGCTAGAACCTGCAATAAATTGTTAAATAGGAGTGGTGAGAATCCTTGGATGGCGGTGGACATCCTTGCCTTTTTCCTGTCAATTTACAAGGCCTGCAAGATAGTCTGCAAAAATGAAAATGTTGGGACTACAGTGTAGATTTCTTTTTAAAGATGGCGTACATTAAATTTTGTATATTTCAATAGTTGATATAAATGTATTTCATAGAATACATATAATGTTCTCTGAGGGCAGGTGCTATTATGATCCTTGAATTAAAACCTGTCTTTTTTACCTAAAATAAATGTATCATTAGTCTGAGAGGGTCTCTGTCTGCAGGCTGTTTTGGGACTTAAACATATCTTTGACATCTTGTCCTTATAGCAGTCCTGGGGTGCAGATATGACCTTCAGTACCATGGGTGGGGAAACTGACTCACATTAACTAACTTTTATGAATGAGTACCAGAGCTAGAATTCAAACTGAGATCTGATTTTAAAAGCCATGCTCTTCCCATTCTTCCATGCTGCTTTTCAAATTGATGGCAAAACCTTTCCTCTTTAGAAAATTCTGTACAGTAAGCATTGTGTAGGGCTCATCCAGAATACTAAAATATAATCAAAGTACCCAAAAAACTGCTTGTCATAATTTTGACTTTTTAAAATCACTGTTTATTCCATTTGGTAGAGTATTTTTTTTTCCATACAAATATTTGCAACAATTTTGAATTCCCCAAAACCATACATAGACGATAAATACCATGCTATTAAAGTATTAAATTTGTACAAAAATACTTTACAGCTTAATACTTGTTTGTTACAAATAAAAATACATATTTAAGTGACTCATGATCTTCTTTTTCTCTTAACATGATTCTGCTTTATACTCTCTTGCCCTGGCGGGTTGTGAAATATGTCCGAAATAATATATTTCTCTGCACAAAAAGAAAGGTGAGCTTTCTCCTTAAACAAAGGACACAGTGTTCAAATGCTTTACCTAAGCAGTTGTTGGAACCATTGACCAAAATGAAAATGTTTGGAAAATAATCATTTCAATATGGAGATTCTACAATCAATATACAGATCTATTTTTTTTTAAATATTCACCAAATAACAGTTATTAGCGTAACTATTCAAAAGATCTGAACGAATGAGAACAGTTGCTGACGAACATCTTAAAAGCAACTGTCACAGTTTATTGCTTTGAGGGACGGTAATAATTGGCAATGCATTGTCGTGAAAAATGTATTTACAATTTCAGTAAAGTAGCATGGCTCAGAACAAAAGACAGTCCAGTGTCATCTCAAACGTACATGTGCTGTCCACCCCTCTATAACCAGTTTTCAAAACATGGCAAGCAAGATGAGTTTGATCTGCCTATCATTAAGATAAACCTCACTGTAATAGACTCTTCATTCTCTCTTAAATTCTTAGTCTGGAGGTTTAAAAATAACTACTTCTCAATGTTACTAAGCACGCTAATCCATTATCAGAGATTTGCAGCTATTAAAAGTGTGTCCTTAAAAAAAAAAAAGAAAGAAACAGGTCACAAGACATATCCTGTTTGTTAATTTGTTGCATAGGGAATAGCATACATCTTAGTTAAAATCATTCCTATATTGGGGCAAAACATTTACCACCACCTATTATGGTCTCCTACGTGCATCATCGCTGAAACGTTTCAAATAATGTTACACCTGGACCCCTCCCATGGCAGCAGTCCCAGCCACGTCTCAAACTCCAGTTCCCCTAGGAGAGCCAGCTTTGTGACAAGCCTTGTTGGTCAGGTTCTTAACGCTGACGGCTTCATAGTAAGAAACTGCGATTTCAAAGTGAATTAAGGAAATTGTCATAGAGAATATTTTCAAACAGACGTTTCTCTTTTTAAAAAGTGACTGGAAGATGAACTTGTAAAAAACTTCCTCTGATGTTAATTGGGGGGGAAGGGGCGGCCTATGTAGTTTTCCTTTTCTCTACATTGGGCCTGGCAGGGAACGGCCTGCCATCTACCACAGCGGTCACTAAGAAAGAAACCTCTTCAGCTTGAAAGGGGAAGTGAACATGAGCCATGAGAGAGATTTAAAAGACCCCTGTGCTTGCGGTTAATGCCACGTGATATCTGTGCTTTAAATGCCACAGAAATCTCAAAGGGATTTTTTTTAGCACCATGTAGATATTGTCTTTTGTCCTGCTTTATAAAAAGCATTGCTATAATGTGTTAGTGGGTTCTCGTATCTCCAAATTACCACCATGACTAGGCTGTTGGAAAAAAGCACTGTTCTGTTCACTCCATTCTCCTCCCGGTAGAGTCTGTTCTATAGACTTCTGTGAAGCCAGTGGGTTTCTACTAATAACCAAGTCCAGCTTATTACCAGATTCTGCTATGAGGGGCACAACAAGGCAGCAGTCAAAGTCTCTCGTTCGGACATGATTAACCTGAAAAATCAAGAAGAGCCATTTTGAATTACAGTTGTAATTCTCCACACCGAGTAACACTTCCCGTGTAACAAGTTCCCTGAAGGTGCCTAAAGGAGCAGCCTGTGCTGAGAGGTCTATCCCTTCTCTGACCACACGAGGAGGTGGCCATTGGCTGACTTATTCTTTGCTACTAAATCGTAAAGCCTTTGAGAGCTGGGAACAGGGACACCTCCCAACATCCCCATTCTGGGCAGGCTGCCTTGCTCATGCTCCAAGGGCTGAACGTTGCCCCCAGATTCCAGATGAGGTAAGTGAGTCAGAGTGGTGAAGAGATTTGTCTCGGAACAGCGGTTGTTAAGTGGCCCAGCTTGGATGGGCTCCCAGGCAGTCTGGCTGACTCCAAAGTCATGCTCTTGACCGTGATGTTGAACTGCCTCTCGCAAGTGAGCCCATCCCCGTCCTCAGCTCGTACATGTGCTCGTCTTTCATTTCTCCTTACTCTTCGCCAGCAAGGGGTTTCAACCCATCTACAAGCTGCTTCCACTCTTTGCCTTTCACACTCAATCTTCTCACGTCTGGAACCTGACACTTATACTGTACCACTGACCCCAAATGTCCAATATCCGAATGGTGTCTCCAGGTCTCGTCCGCTTTGGCCTTTAGCACTGGCCACACTTCACGGCCACTCACCTGAAAACTCCTTCCTTGGCACTCTGTGACACCACTTTGTTTTGATCTCCTTACCATTCTGATTCACGTTCAGTTCTTTCCTGCCTTTATCTCTCCCTGTCCTTCAAATTTGTTCTTCTCAGGATTCTAGCCTTGATTCTCTCCTTTTTCTTACTGTAAGCCCACCATAGGTAACTGTATCCAAACACATGCCTTCAGTGTCCTCAATCTCCTAATTCTGGCTCTAACATCTCTGCTGGGCTCTAACAGCTCTTCTGAGCAATGGCTCCAAACTGTCCCCTGCCCCCGAGGCTGCTCTGCCAGGATGTATTGAAGGAAAAAGGACTCAGGTCTGACACAGGCATCTGGTCTCCTTCCCTGCGGTCTCCCCTCTCCCCATTCTACTCCAGTCCACCTATAGTATTATTCTACTGTCGCTCTCAATTACGAACGATGTCATTATTCTGCTTAAGAAGTTGATATCCTTGAGGGTTAAGTCCAAGAGCTTTCTCATGGCATTCAAGGCCCTCACAGTCTGAATCTACTTTTTAATAGTCTCACTGTCTATGGAAGGAGGGACAGCACATCCCCAATTTAGCGATTGGGAAGAGCCACATAGTGGTCAAGTAACCATTAATTCAGCAAATATTTATTAATTCAACAAATATTAGAGTATCTGTGAAAAATGAAAGCATCCCATAATGCCAAGATAAGACCAACTGTTCTGCTGCCATTGTAAAAAATAACCAGAATTTGTTTTAAAACTACCTAACTGATCAATGATAACGTGCCTTAGTGAACACGTGTTGGAAAGCCAACCGCCCTCAGTACAGCCTCGTGCTCTGAAAGTCAACTCTTTGGTTCTAGACTCATTCCAGCTAAACACACTCTCAAGACTGATGTCACCCTTCTCTTTTGCCTACAAAATGCTATTCCTAAAAACTGTGAATAAAATCAGGGATGGGCTTGGTTCACTGAAATTTTTCCTGACCATGACAGCATTCTGCTCACTAAACAAGATCTGGCTTTTCGCTTTCAGAGAAATTGTGTGAGACAGTGAGATATCAAGTACTGTATAAGGGGAAATGGGAGCATAAGTTCTCAAGAAGTTTATAATCTGCTGGGGAACATATACAGGGAACCAGACAATTTTGATAACTGGTAAATTCTACATAAGGAGAAAGTTTCTACCCCATATAGGAAGGGCCCCTAATCTCATCTTGAGGCCAAGAAAGATGGGTAGGTATCGATCAAGTAAGACTTTGAGAAGTGAAATTAAGCAAAAAGGTCACCTGCGGTCTTACCTGTAAGAGTCTATCATAGGGCTTTAAGCCACCAAGATCTCCTGGCCCAGCTGGGCGAATATTTTTGACATACACTCCTTTTTCCAGCAAGCCATCTGCGACGCTGAACCCAAAGTCCTCCATATCAGAGCTCTTGTACAGGGTCACCTGGAAAGTGAGAGCATGGAAAGGACGCATTCAGCGTGGCTGCAGACTTTTGTGTGTGAAACTTCTTGTCCAGCAATCTTTACAAATTAATTTATTCAGTAACATCACAGACTTGTAATGTATTAGGCAGCTCCTTTTTCCCTTCTCGGAGAACAGGCTTGGAATTTGTAAAGTCCCACCCAGAACTGAGAAGGAAGGAGAAGGGAAAAAGCTGTTCCCCTGTCCCCGCCCCACGCCCACCCCGGGCAGGTGTACTTCTCTGTTTCCTTGGAGCGGCATGCTGCTGTCCGAAGCAGCCAGTAGCAGCCCCATTGCACCTGCTGGGTGTCAGGACAAAGCCAAAGGCCCTTCCTTCCTGCCCACCCTGCCTGATGCTGCTCTGGGTACAGTGCTCAGCATATCACCTTCCTTTGAGCAAATGCCAGCCTGGAGTCCATCATTTTATTTGTTATGGTATTCCAATGAGAATGTCAGTACTGACAGCAAACGGAGTTAAAACACCTGAAAGTGTTCTTGTAACCAACATGTTGCTCTGGGGTCCGGCTTGACTAGCAACCAGGCTTTGGTTTAGCAACTCAAGTCCTTCACCCTTCTTGGCTATGGGCCTCACTGGTGCCCTCCGCTCCTATGGCCACCTGCCAGCCAAGGCTTCCCCTGATCCTCGTGCCTCCCATCTGACCACCTGGAAGAGTTAGTCTGAGGCTCAGACATTCAGCCAATCATGCAAACATTCACCAACTGTGGACTGAGTCCCTACCCTGTTCTAAGGACGGCTCTGGGTGCTGGGGGACAGCAGTGAATGAGAGAGAGAAAAGGCTGCCTTCCAGAGGCAAACACGTTTCTGTGTAATATTTACAGATCACCTGCTGGCCGGGCCCTGCCAGGAGGCATATGAAGCACTTGGTGCTCATTTAATGTCTTAAGCTGGTTACTGATGTCACTAGGTTTTGCCTGATGCCCTCCATACAAACAGATACCCTCTTCAAGTACTGATCTGGGCTGATACATTGTTTTACTCTAATTGCTTTTAAAAAAGGATTTTATTTTCACCCAACTACATGAATATTTTCTTGTAAAATAGTAAAAACTTCAGGGCTCCAGAGGGCCAAAGGTAAAGATAAAATAGGTCCATTTTTTATACCCAGATATTTTATTTCAGAGAAGTAGAGAATATTGAAGGAACTACAAAAAATGGTGTTAGTGGTTTTTTTTTTTTAATTTTGCTAGGCTAAGAGCTAAAATATCAAGCTGGCCGAGTCTATACTACTCACCAGGCAGCCCTTGTGGTTATTGCCATACTAGAGGTGAGGAAATTCAGTTTTACAGAGGTTAAGTCATTTGCCCAAGGTCATAAAGGTAACAAACAGTGGGGCCCCTGTTTGTCTGATTCCAGACACTAAACACTTAACCATTCTACACTATTGCCACTCAAAATGCTTTATTTTCTAGGTTCTAAGATATGCTTTATTTTTCATATTTTAAAATCTCTGAAATCAGGTGTGTTTCATAATCCATGGCCCCTTAGAGCCTATGAATTAAGATATATAAATGTTCTACTGCCACCTGCCTCTTTCCTACAAGGGCACTAGAAGGAAACGGGCCACAAGTCTGTTGCAACTTTGCTTTAAGAGGAAAAAAAATGTGCTTTGCAAGTTCAAGTGAGGTCCAGAAACAGCACCATCTCTCAGGAGCATGTTAAAATGCCAAGTCTCAGACCTTGCCCTGACTCACTGACTTGGCCACTGCAGATCGCTGGGTATCCCTGGCTGGGTGTGGCTCTGGGCACACAAGGGGGCTATCACATGCTCTGAAAAGACGAATCAAGGGAACTAACGTTTAATGGGATGATACTCTTTGCAGGCTCATTCCGTCATTGTGTGTGTAAATGTGTGTATGTGTGTGTCGCTTAGTAAAACCCATCCCCCCATGCGACATGGACTGTGATAACGCATGAGGAGAGATGTAGGTTCAAACTGCATGAGTGAGAGCATTCCCTCCCCACCAAAACTCAGGAGGGGAGGAGGAGTCTTTTGGTGATCTGGGCTCAGATGGTCTTAGAGAGTATGTGGAAGAGGCACCCAGATCCCAAGCTCCTTGAGGTGAGGAAAGAATCTTTGCTTAGTTCACTGATACCCTGAATCCCTAAAATGATGTCTGCCACATAGTAGGGTTAGTGCTTGTCAAATAATGAAATGACTAGTTTTTTGTTTTGTTTTGTTTTGTTTTGTTGACAAACTTTTTCTTAAAAATTAGTTTTGGAGGTAGAGTTTAGTGATTCATCAGTTGTATCTAACACCCAGTGCCTTCCTTAATGCCCGTCAACCAGTTACCCCATTCCACTCCCCCCACCCCCCGCCCCGCCACCTCCCCTCCAGCAACCCTGTTTGCTTCCTATAAAGTCCAGCATCTCTTATGGTTTGTGGTTGAAATTATAAGCCAGTTCGAACTGGCCAAGATGTGCTGTGAGCTTGAACCAAGTGGGATTTAATTCAAGCGGCGCCCCACCCTCTCCCGCCCCAGGGCTCTGCCGGGAATTCTCAAGGCTCCCCCAGGATGGGGGCTGGGGCCCGGGGCCCGGGCCAGTACGAAGCTCCAACGGCGCCACCGTGTGGTCATCGAGGTGAAACATCGCAGCCAAGCCGGCCCTGCCTAAGGGCTGAGGAAGCTCAGGGATATGAAAGCTCATGGAGGGTTAGAAACTTCTCCACGGAGAAGTGGTTCAAACCCAAGTGGTAGTGGCTGAGAAGCTCAGATATTCCCACGGCACACCTTCTCTATATCTAGAAGGTGGTTGATTAATAAGCACTCGTTATAGAGAAGAATTTTGAGGTTCCTCTCTAGTTATGATTTGGCCTCAGGCCACGGGACAGGAAGAGTCCTGCCCCTTTCCTAAGGCGGGGCGGGTGGTTATTGGAGAGGACTATTTAGAAAAATTTTTTAACGTCCAGTTTTGTTGAGATATAACTGACATACAGCTCTGTATAAGCTTAAGGTAGACCGCATCATGATTTGACATATATATATTGCAAAATCATGACCACAGTAAGTTTAGTTAGGAGAAAGCTATTTTTTAATGAAAAACATTCAAAATGTATTCAAGAGCAGAGAGGCTAGAACAAACAACGATTCCCCATGTGCTCAACTCCCAGATCCAAAAACCATCAAGAGCTTGCCCCACAGGCTCCACCCCCCCTTCTTTCTTCTTCTTTGGGGGATTATTTTAAGGCAAATGCCAGTCCTTAAGTCATTTCACTCCTACATACCTCAGGATGACTCTCTAAAAAAGAAAGATCACTCTTTTTACATACCTTGGATGTACGAATTCATTCACAAATTCGCCCTGTTCCCTGATATCCTCCAATACCTAGTCCATACTGAAACGTCCCTGATTGTCTCAAAAGTGGTTGTTAGAGTTGTTTTTTTCAGATCAGTATCCCAACAAGGTCAACACAGTAGCATGAGGTTTCTCCATGTCCTCTTGTCTAGAGCATGGCAGCATGCTGCTGATTCATTGCGGGAACTGTATTTGTCCTGCACTGTGTTCTTCCAGTCCTTGTGTCCCTCTACGTGGAAGTGACCATGGGTCCTTGACTGGAGTCAGAGTCAGCTTTGTGGAGAGGGATGTGAATGGATCACAGATGTGACAGGGTGCTCCCTATGACATCACATGATTCAATGTCTAGTTGTTCCACTTTGGGTGGGTCCAGGGGAGGACAGCTTAATGCCTTCATTGTAAGGCTCCCCATCAACCTCTCATCTAAATGTTTTTGACCATTGATGACCACTGTCTGAATAATTTCATTAGGGGTTACAGAGTGATAGTCTTTTTCTAATCCTATAATATCTTCTGTATTTGTTAGCTAGAATTCTTTCATAAAGAACTCTCCTCTCTTCAGTGCTTTTTATTCTGATGTGCACACTGATCTGCCAGAAAGGCAGAATGAATGTTAATTCTTTTCTTTCCTTTTTAATATAGGGCATTAGTACACTAAACACTTCTAATGGTGTCCCAAAGACATCTTTTGTGTGTGGGGGGGGATGGCTTTCATTAAGTATCACTACGAACACATGGGTTTACATATAGATGTTTGTATTTCAAGTAATTTTCATCATTATTCTTTTGTGTGCTCAAATTTTCTCATCTTTGGCTAAGGGGAGTCTTTCATGTTAACTTCTGTGTCCTTTTGATATGACTCATTTGTTGTGATAACTTCTTTGCTTTCTGGCTGAAGATATCATGACTCATCATGAATATTCCTTGCTTCCAGTCTGGAATCAGCCACTCCTCCAAGGCACCTTTATTGGAGGAAACATTTTTAGGTTATATTCTAGTCCCCCCCACCCCCATCCTCATGCTCCTTTCTCAAAGGAAGGGAGGGAGGAATGGGAAAGGAAGGCCAAATTGGAGGCAGGAGGAGGAGGAGGAGAACAAAGAAATAGCTAACAGGATTGGTGATAGCCTGCCATTTGGGGGCCCTCTTTATTGGTAGATGAAATCTCTTTGCTCAAAGTTGCTGCTTCTATGGCCCTCTTTGGCTTTGCCTGTGCCTTCTCTGTGGGATTTCTTGTACTTCTCCCCTGCATGCATCTTTGTTTCTAGTTGCGTGCGTTCTCACCATGTGACAAGCAGCCTGCCTAGGGCAGGGGAAATCACTGCTCCTAGAGGGTGGTGCCTCCTACTTCTCTGTTCACTTGCTGCTAGATACAGGGGAAGGTGCTAGGGCCACTGTGCTCATCATGGCTGGATGGGTAAATGGGTTGGCATCTAAATGCCCTACAGCCCCAGCCACTCTCTCTCAGTGCCTCCGAAAGTGAGGGTTGCAAAGCCTAGGGTTGCGATGGACATTAAGGAGCTCACTTCTTCGATCTGAGACCGGTTTTCTGACATAGTGAACCAGTAGCCTTGCATGGGGTGGGGGGTAACATTTAGTGTGGGCCTGGAATAACAGTGAAGTTCTTCATTGCTCAACTGGCCTGGTTCTAGGATGTCAGC
Source organism: Enhydra lutris kenyoni (assembly GCF_002288905.1). NCBI lineage: Eukaryota > Metazoa > Chordata > Mammalia > Carnivora > Mustelidae > Enhydra > Enhydra lutris. The sequence goes on along the minus strand of NW_019154091.1, from coordinate 33,748,788 downwards.
TCCATCGCCAGAACTCAGGAGGGGCACCAAATACCGCCAACACCAGTCAGGGGGTAATACATTAACGAAAGTATTCGGAGTTGGATGTCAGCCGCAGCAGGTTAACAGATTAGCTCACTGAAGGTCACAGTTGCTGGCTGAGAGGCTTGGTGTTTCGGAGCTTTAGACCAGATGGCAAACTCTTCAAGATGAGAGGCTAATCAATGGTTTACATTTGAGATGAATCTGTTTCTCTGGAAAGATTTCCTAAGGTTAGGGGAAACTGAATTTTCATAGCCAACTCTATTGATCTCCTGGAGAGAGCCAATAACAAAAAAGAAATTATTTTAAAGTGACACAACAGATAAGATTCCTGGAATCAATAATTCACAAAAATGGGGAGTACAGCTGGCCGCTCTCACAGCAGCGACAATAAATTGTGTCGTGTCACTGCTGCCCTCCTGCTTGTGTGGGGGTGTGGAGATTGGTGGGAGTTACTTCTGATTTATTTCCTATCTAAAAAGAATCCAAAGGATTCCAAGGTTTAAGTCTTTTTTTTTTTTTTTTTTTTTTTTTTGCCACAGATGAATTCCTTACCCAGGCACTTTCCTCCATATGATTGCTTTTGAACTCCTGTAACTCTGTGCAGCAGAATTATTCCCTTCCTGCTAATGAGAACACTGACTCTTAAAGGTGATGGACGTACCTGTTTAGTTGCAATGCAGAAGCTCTGGGAGGCAGTACTGGAAAAGTATCTGACCTCATTTACTGTGTTCTTTCCACTACATCGTCATTTTTTTTCCCCCTGGACATATAATCTCCTAACTGGTCAGGCAGCCTTTATCCATTTCCAACTGCCCAACCAGCTAAAGATGAAAAATTGATCACGCCTGCTACATTTCTTCTGATCGGGGCCCCTTTGTGGCTTTCCCTGAACATCTGCAAAAACTCCTGCTCTGAGAGCTCTTCGTGGTCTACTCTGGCTCATGGGAATCAAGATTCTTCATGTGGGGTCTCTGTTTTGTGCTGACCGAAGGATTCAGCTGCAAAACCTGGGCTATGAACCCAAGGCTAGATTTTCCTGTTCTGAAAAGGGCCAGTGAGACTCTTGGAACATTAACTCTGGGCAAGAACGTGGTTCACAAAGCTCGGTTCAATTTTAACTGTTCGCCAGTGCACGGTACAATTGCTTCTAACCCTCCCGAGAACAGAAGCTTTAACGGGAGGCGAAAGGGTTCACCGCAATTCAAGCTGTGCCTTGTTTTCTATTTCTAAGCAAGTCTATTCACATGTCTGAACAATGTCCTCAAGGCAAAGAGTAGAATCCTAATGTTCCTGTTTTCAGTTTTGACACACGTGAAAATCTTTAAGTAGCAGAAGCAGTTCTCCTCTCTTGGATTTTAAAGGCGATTGTGTCTACTGTCTTGAGCAAGTCACAGCAAGTGACGGCTAATGCAGAAGCAGTTTCTAAGCCCTGGCCGCCTTCCTACCATTCAGCCCCTGGCCTGATGCCTTAAGGGCCAAACCAACACCTATTTCTCAGAGATGGTACTAGTTTCCCCATAAATCACCAGGCACTTGGATTTATTTTTACAGACACCACTGGGGCAGCTCTCTTCCTTTAAACCTGATAATTCAAGGAATGTTAGCTTTGAGGATAATCCTATATTCCTTGTGGGGCTGGAAGAAAAAAAAAAAAAGGTATGGCCTTCCCAACTGCATCCTTCCAGCCCAAAGGAAGTGACTTCAGTCTTCGCCACTCAAAGTGGGCATCAAGACAAGCTGGGTCGGGAAAGGCAGCTGCTGCCCTCCTGTCTGGGGAGCCTCGTTGGCAGAGGAGAGCAAGGGACAGCTGCTTCAAACACTGCCTCCTGCTGCTTCCGGGCAAGCGTGTGGCACCACAGGCTTGAAAAGTAGAGGCTCAACAAGGAGAGATTCAGTAGCTTGGAGTCTGGCTCTACGTAGGAGCAAGGAAGGGCTGACTTGGCCCTTGGAGAGCTGAGTCCTAGGCAAGGGAGTGTCGCAGTTCTTAAGATCTGAGGTGGATTTATGTGCTGCTTCCCCCATTCATGTCAGAGCAACTTCACCTCACCATTTCACATCACTTCAAACAGAAAAGAGCTAGATCGTCTCCAGGTTCTCCAGAAGATCAAACCGAGCCATGGGCACCTTGGTCTCCTAGTTATTGCCAACTCTGTGGTCAGAGAAGGCAGTTAGTTAGGTTCTAACAGGATGTCTGGAGGCCAGTGCCGAGGCAGTCACGGCCAGCTATCGGGAAAGTCAGAGGCCCATCCTGGCAGCACTCTGCAAGAAGCTGGACCAAACCAGACAAGCCCAAGATGGCGGATGCCGTGACAGGAAACCCCTGACCAAGGAAGGAAGGAAACACATGAAACTCTGCATCTCCACCCCCTGTTAACAACTGTCAATAAAAGACAAAAACCCAAACTCCAGAGGGCGCAGCAGCTCTCTCCTCTCTCTCTCTCTCTCTTGCCCAATCTCACATCTCCGGAGTATACTTTCACTTTAATACACTTCAATGTTTGTGTCACTTCTCCACCATGCTGTGTGTCATCTATTCTTGAATTCTTCCATAAGGAGACCAAGAAACTTTGGCAAAATCTTTGGGATAAACTGAGTGGAGGCCCCAGGGCCCAGGGTCTCTTTCCCCAGTTCACCCAGCAACCCTGCCCCCGGCCCCTTCCCCTTGCCACAGCCACCGCCAAGTTAGTTGGCTGGCAGAGTCTCTGTTCCAGGGTTTTTCTCAGGACTGCCCACTGGTTTCTCGGCACCTGCTCCTTCTGCTTCTGCTTTCAGGCTCCCAGCTCTGCCCTGGCCTGGCTCTCCTCCAGTTCTTGACCCTTCCCGATTCCCTCTGCACCCCACCGACCTCCGTTCTCCTCAGGTCTATGGGTCTCCTCGCTCCAGGGGCCACCTGCTTCGCTGGGTGGGAGGCATGCCTTCTGCTCATCCCCTGGCCCTGTGGGAATTCAGGGCCAGGATCTCGCTGCCATTTAGGAAGCATGACAAGTTACATACAACAGACCAGACCCCTGCTGCACTGAGCGCTGACAGTCTCGATTTTATTCCTCGTTCCAAGTGTTGCTGTGGTCAGACACGTCAAAGATCCTCAGAACAAGGAGAGAGCTCTGTGTCTATCTAAGGGAAAGAAAGAGACAAGCCCTAGGCAAGACCATTATCAATGTACTCCTTACGATAGCCAGACAGGTCAGAGGACAGAACAGTGGGGGAAGGAAGACGTTGGGCAGGCTACTCTCCAAGGCCCAGGGGACCAGAGTGACCCTCAGAGAGCATGCCATTTGTAAGTGAACATCCTAGATAAAATACAATATCTTATAACCTATAAATGAATATATTTGATCACCACAGAGAGACATAAAAACATCAGGAAGATATGCATGATCTCCGGCCAGAGCTAGACTTAAGGGAAGCTATTAACATTTCTGAAGAGGTCCTTGACCAAGTGCCAAGATGAAGATCAAAAACTAGGAATTAAGGCACACTGGAGCCCTGACACCGCCTGAGGGTCATCTGGGTCTGGGGGGCTGTAACTTTGTTGGGATTTACATTTCTAGTGCTCAGAGCTCAGGCCCAGCCAAGGTGGATGGCAACTTGCTAAAAGGTAGTGAGATGCAGACTGAGTAGGCCACGTAGAGTTGCAGATGAAAAGATGACCTCAGAGGCTTGGCTTTTATTTCTCTATAAGTCATTGGGCAGATTTAATCCCAGCCCGGAAATCTTATTCTAGTGTTCTTCCTTCCCTCCTCCCCTCCACCACCACTGACTGAGACATTATCATCCCTTTGGACAAGCTTTATCATCCCATGGTCATTCCCCTTCATAGGGTTAAACAAGCATAGGGAAATTTTTGACATGAGCTAAAAATTTCTCTAAGAATTATATTGGGGCCTCTGGGTGGCTCAGTGTTAAGTGACTGACTCTTGATTTTGGCTCAGGTCATGATCTCAGGCTTGTAAAATGGAGCCCTGTGACCAGCCCCAGGCTCAGCTGGGAGTCTGCTTAAGATTCTCACCCTCTGTCCCTCCCCCCTCAAATAAATATTTTTTAAAAAAGAACTATATCTTTTACATTGCATTGCCCCTGTATGTTTTAATAGGATCATAGACAAAGGAAGCTGAGGGAATCCATTCTGAGGACTGTCAGGGCTGAATACCGTTACTTATTTAAAGCATATAACGTAGACTCCAACCCTTATTCTACAATTCCACGTTCCCCCAACAACCTTCTGATGATCAGCTGGCCCTGGTTTTATACAGGGAGAGCATATGTTCATCAGACTGAGGTAGTGACTGGTAACTAGACACGCATCCATCTGTCTGCACACAGATTTCCATTCTGGTTTACATCTCCATCTCGGGGGCTCTGAGGCTGAATCTGCTCTTTAGGCTGGGAGGCTGTGGAGACCTCATTTTCTGGGTGTCTGCCTGACTGAGGCGAGACTCTGAGGGACGGCGACTTCCCCAGGGGCAATGCTATTTGTGAAGGCTCCTCACCTGAGCAGGATCCTGCCCCCTCCTTTGCTAAAGGAGAAAACCAAGGTTCCGAGAAGGGACATGGCTGATGCCTGTCAGACTGTGACCAAACCTCGGCCTGCCTGACGACAAAGTCTGTGTTCTTTTCTAATTTACCCCTCTTCACCTGGAGGAAGAGAAACTGGAGCTAGCAAAAAAGGTAGGCAAAAGCAGAAGGTGCGTCTATCCAGTGTGTCATTTTTAGCTTCTCGTGACTTCCACAGTAAGACAATTCGACACAAGCTATTTGGAGAAGGTCGAGGCCTGCCATGAGGACTCATCTGATCTAGAGTACCAACTCCAAATATCTGGTGAAGAAAGACACTTGTGTCTGAATAAGATACGTTCTGCCATTTCATATTTCCTCCTGTGGCTAAGCCTCTCTTCTCGACTGAGGGAGAATACTGCAGAAGAAGCTGCCATCAGGCACTGCAAGGGACACTCCTTACAAGGACAAGAAGAACTTTCTCATATCAAGAAAAACAAAGCTCCCCTCTCAAAGCATTCAGATACATTGAAAATGCAAGTTGAACTTGGCTAGGGGAAAAGTTGACAGCAGCCAAAGCAGCTATAAGAAATAAAGGGGGTCCTAGCAGGTGATTTCAATGTCCCTGGGTCGTGCCACCAGCAGCCATAAATAAATGTAGATGCTGAAAAAGAATTTTTAAAAACCTTTCTGTAAAATGTAAATACAAATAACTATATACAGTTACGGAAAAGGATTTTATTTAAAAACACAAATGACAGGGCAAAAGGAAATGTTCACATGACCAAAAAAAAAAAAAAAAAAAAGGCCAAATGTTCTGAATGTGGGGAACTTTCTACTCTACAGAAGAAAAATCTTTTTTGCTTCAAAGTATGCAAAGAAGTAAGGCGAGACCTCATCTCAGAAATAGATTAAGTGGACATAAAGGATATTTAAGCATCAGAAGGGAAAGCAGGGTTATCAATGAACTATAGCCAAGATCACAGGCTCCTTATCTGTAAAGAAAAAGAATCTGGCTGGGATAAGCTATAGTACAAACCAGAATTCATTTTGAAGATAAAACCCAGAAGCTGCAGAGCCAAAGATACAACCTCATTTCCTTTTTCCCCTGCTACCCAGCTGCTGCCCATGATTTCACTGAAACAGAATCATCACCTTCTTTAGCAAAACCTAAAGGCGTGATCCTCAGTCCCTAGGGCACAAAAGAATCCACTGCAGTCCCAGAAAATGCTGAGCAGGCAAGTCTGGGTGGGGTTTAGAAAACTGAATTTTAATAAGCATGCCATGTAATCATGGGGGAGATCATCAGAGGTTTTTAATTGCAAACTACTGTCTAAGGGAGTAGTCTGCCAACTTTTGATTAAGACCCATTAATAAATTCTGAAATCAGCTTAATATGATAGCATTTGACAAAAGAACAAAGAAAAAATAGAAAATGTTTGGCATAAACCGTGCAATCAAGTTCTGGATGCATTCATATATGAATGTGGATGTTTGCATGTCCTGAATTGGGAGGTAAGATCATCTCAGCCAACAAATACTGAGGGAACCCGAGTATCAGTTCCCTGTGACCCCCTCCGCCCCCGTCCCCCCACCGCCCTACTAAATATCATATCATCTTGCCAGCTCTAACTTCCTTCCCCATCCACACAGCCGAAAAAGGAAGTGGGGCTGTATTTCCACGTTGGTTCCAATGTCATGGAGGACAACTAGCTTTTGGGGTCCAGGAGAGAATGCAGACACTCGCCCAGACCTGGAAGAGCCTCAGATACAGCAGATGACATGAAATGAAAGAAAACCGTAGAGACCCTGACCCAAGCTTTGGACTTTCTGAAGGTCTGAAGGAAGAAAAGGAATGGAGGCCTGAGCAGAAAGTCACGGGTAAACCAGGGAAAGAAGTTGAAACTCAAGAAAGTGGAAGAGAAGCCCACACTGTGTTCTTCATGTTTGAAGATGGTGTTAGTAACCCGTCAGCCAGAGTTGGAACTGCCTTTGCTTTTTGTTTTTTTTTCTCCCCAGGAATGAGTATGGCTACTTGCCCATTCATACACATCTTCTTGATCCAGCTTCTCATGAAACACAGTATGAGTTTGGAGGTGCCGGCTCAGACAGGAACAGATCTGCAACCTGTCCTTGAGGAGACAGGTTTCACCAAGCAGCCAACAGCCATATTTCTCATGACACCCAGCCTGGTGTACCGTCAACCTCATCCGGCCCCTCGGCCTTGGTCTCTGCAGTCCCTTGGGAATTCCTCTACCTGATCCATTTGGAAATGTTCACAAAGGGGGCTCAGGGAACTGAAAACCAGCCCTCATTCCACCCATCAAGCTGTAAACCCAGCTCGGGATTATCTTCAACTTGAAGAAGGAACGTTTTCTAATTCCCTGGCCCTTCCCCATGCCACCACCCACCAGAGTGCCTTTCCCTCATTTTTACAAAGGAAAAATAGGCTAAAAAACAAACTCTAGGCTAGGAGCACCCCACTGGGAGGATAGTTCAAGTCCATCCACAAGTCATTGCCCTTTTTCATGGCGTCAGGCAATCCCGCTGTGTTCAAAAGTCACCCAGGTGCAGAGTACAAGCACAACCAGTGGTCCGAGTGACTTCTCTCACACACTTCAGCACTGGAGAATGTACTTAACAGCCAACACGTGGATGGCCCGACAGAGTAACTGAATCACTTACAAAAGGAAAATATACCCAGGACGTGAGCAGACAGCTACTCCCAGAATTCCATGTTGCCAGCTCGTACTCCCCCGCTGCCTTCACTTCCCTAGATCTTTTTTTCCTTGTGCCTTAGGATGCCCAGGACACCATCTCCTTTTGAGAGTCCTCTTTTGTTAGGGACTGATTCAGAAGGAAAGCGAAGCTACATGGGAGACACGCTTATTGTCCCTACTGAAGGGACTGTTTGAAGTGAAGGCAAAAAGAAGCATCCCGCGGATTAGGTCTTGGCCCATCTGTGTGTGTGAGCCGGTGGCCTCCTGGTCATACTCTGCCACACAATGTTCCCCCAGTCCACACGCTGCCACCCATCGTGTTGGGATGTGGAGGAGGCCTTCTTAAAAACAGGACATCGATTTTCAGCACAGGCACTTTTTTAAAAACCTAAGCTCTAACGACTTGCACACCCAATTTCTCATCATTATTTTTGCTAAATGCTTTCAGTGCAGGAGGGATGGGCTGACGGGTCTTTGTACTGGTGGCTATCAATATTCTCCCTTTGAGGCAAGTGCCTCACTCTAGAAGGATAAATGACTCTATTTTATGCCTGCTATTTCCTGATCTTATAGATGGAGATAATACATAACTGCTAGAAGGGCTAAACATATAAAGAAAATAGCGTATAATAGGAACTCAATACATGCTGGTGTCCTTTCCCTTTGGGGCTGAAGGAGGGGCCTGAGCAAGAGAATTGGAGAAGAAGGGTGGGCAGTTTTCTTAGACACCTGAGGGAATCGGGTGAGGCTCACTTCTTCCTGGTATGGCTGAACTCACACGGACTGGATACCTTCTGCTACGTAACCCCCAGAGAGGACCTTACAGCCTCCTCGTGGGCTTTGTCAATTAGCATCTTAGGTCATTTGACAGGCAGTGGTGGCTGGTGTGTTCCAAACAGATGCCTCAATGCAGGGAAACTGGATAAACTAGGTAACCTGTGACATGGGTCTACACCTGCGTCCCCACCCTAAAATATCTGACACTTCTTTGTTTTTCTGTAATTCTGTAGAGTCCCTGAATGCACAAGGCTCTAAATTCCAGGCTTTGGTCACTTTGGGATGTTTGCATTCCCTCAACATGCCACCATCCCTTTGCACAAGCGCCACCATCCCTTTGCACAAGCGTCTGTCTGGGCTTGGAATGCCCTCCCGTCCTCCACGTTCCTGCAGGGTCCACACATACTCCTAAGAAGCCTTTCCTGTTTCTTCTGTAGTGGGTGAGGGTCTACCCTCTGTCCCCCAAGGCAGCTGAGTCTTGCCTCTCTCATTGTACCTACCTCACCCTCTTCCTACTATTTCCCAGACTGTCTCCGCATTAGACTCTGGGCCCCTCGGGGGTGCACAATACACTGGGTCAGTGACTGAATGTGCAGAATATGTAGGAAATGAGCGAATGAGTGGTAAAAGAATCAACCCAGGATTGGAACACAGGGTTCAGAACTCCCTGTTCTAGTCTCTCTTTTACTACATCCTTTGTCAGCTGCAAAATAAATAGCTTTAAGAAGATATAAAGTATCTTTTATAGGGTGCCTGGGTAAATTGAAGACTTCAAAGAAAAAAAGGAGGGGCTGGCCTGTTACCTCCTCTCAATCTAACATTTACTTGCTTTTCTGTGTAAGACATAACTGATTACTTGTTAACAGAGTATCAACTACAGAGAGGGTCTTGGTTCTCAAGAAAAGTGGGGTGAGATTATGGCTGTCTATACATCCTTATGTATTAACTAAAAATAAAACATAAATTTCATGGAAAAAAACCAGAGACATCCCTGACCACTGCTTTCCTCGCCCCAGGATTCTTACATCTGCCTTGTCTAAACGCGGCAGATTAAAGAGTAAGCACTCCTACATTCAACCCGAAACTCATTTTCAATGAAGCTACAAGTGTAGGGCACTGAGAAAATCCTTCTCCCACTTCCAAAGAGTTTGGAATGACAAACCAGTTCATCTAAACTCCATAAGATCCTGAAGCCTCCCACTTTTCAAAGAAGAGTCTGGCCATAAATCAACTTTTAGTAAATTCACTGCTCCAAAGCAAATTGTCCCTGCTCTACAGGACAACCTCCTGAAGATCACATTTGGAGAACAGAGTCTCCGATGATCGGCCTTTAGGCTCTGGCTTCTGTCCCTGGCCGAGCCCTTGGTAGAACGTCATTCCCATGCTTGCACCCGGGCACTCACACAGGGCAGAATGGCCACTAAAAGGGATGAAGGAAAGGGAAGACAGCATCCTGACCTTGTGCAGCTCCACAGGAGTCGGGGACATGATCTCCTTGATTTCTTGTTTCATTTTTCTCAGGGGGACAGACTTTCTGCCCACATCTGTGGGCAGGGTGTTGCTCCGAGTTGTTTGGCTATAGTGTGGCCGTGAGCTGCTCCGTTCCTGGAAGCTGGCCTGTCGCCCCAGCTGACTGCGAGGTGATGGGGCCTCATGATTCAGACTCATCGTGCTCCCCGACATGATTGTCGCCTGTGGCATTGACAATTTTCAGAAACAATTAAGCCAAGGACTGAGGAAAGGGTTTGATTGTTTGACACTAAGCACATTTCTCCTTCTGCCCAGTCAAAATACAGACTCTTCGGGGCACAACCAAAGGCCGGAGAATGGACGTACTAACTGACCTATGAAAGTCTGGGAACATGCTTTCCAAGTGACTTTTATAATGCACATCTCAAATCCAATTTAAGTACTTAAGCCACTGGGTTTATTTAATCAAATACCACCCCTGGCAGTTTTGAGGCAAATTGAAAAGCTCTAACATTTGCTTACTGCAAACTACATTTCAAGCATTAACTTTCCACTGAGTGGGCTCTAAAGATGGGATTCATGAAGCAACTTCAATATATCTTACAGAAATGGACCAAGGACTTTTCAATGGAACCAGGCAGTCTCTTTGGCAATGCTGCCTCTAGCCCCACCTAGAGGTAACAATGGGCTAAAACAGGACTATTGAGAGAGGCTACAGTCAATGAGGCCGGCCGCCCACTGGTACAGGGTCTTTCCTTTGGCTACGTGGCCTGTCTCAGAAGCTTGTAGAACCAGCTAGGTCTCCACACCATTTGGTGTAGGTCCACAGTTTTTAGAAATAGTCTTTGTGGGAGATCCTCAAAGGCCAAAGAGTAATCACTCATTGTGCTGCTGGATTCAACCCTTTGCTCAAAAGCTGGGAAACTTGGATTGGATTTTACCAGTGAACTGGGAGATTTGTTCAGTTTCAAATATGTTCATGTGTGAGACAACTGGGTGGCTCAGTCAGTTAAGTGCCTGCTTTTGGCTCAGGTCAAATAAGTTCATATGCGAGGAAAGGCAAGATAAGGCCCCAAATAGGACTGAATCTTGGAAGTGAATCTAAAAAAGCATCTGAAATTAATGTCATGTTGAGGATGTTCATTTCTCATGGTTAGAAAATGCTAAAATTCTGAAAACATGTCTGTAAGGCAGCTCTACCCTCCTTGGTAGGATGGTTGAACCAGCACTGGTGAGTCCGTCTGAGGTCAAAGGACCAGAAAACAAACTCTGCATCTGTGTTGCTGGCTAGACTGTGAACTGGTGGTTTACATTCATGCTGATGCTGACAGTAGTAGAGTGTCATTTGTTGAGCCCTTGTGTTCGCCCATTTAAGCCACACAACAACTTTGAGATGGCCACTGTTGTGACTCCCAATTTGTAGGTGCAGAAACTAAGGCTGACTTACCCAAGGTCACCCAGGTAGTAAATGAGCCAAGGGCACCATCTAAAGTTACTGATTAGGAGGGAACACTGCAAAGTGGTCGAGTTCTCATTTGTTATCACTCTAAGATTTTGTAATTCCAAGTCACCTGGTGTTTGGCTACACACACACTAGTAATAAGATCTTTGACTTGTAGCCAAGTATGGGCACACACGTATGTATACCTACGACTCCAACGAAAAAGGAACAAAACCAGTTATTTTATCAATATCCTGATTAGACCAGTTATTGTATTGATAATTTTGAAAAAGAATATTTTAATCGTAAGAAAAACCTTACTGGTCATTGACCATTTACACATGCTCAGTACCACATATATGTGTCTACAGAAGGTCGTTTAATACTTGTGATGAGTCTCTATGATATGAATTAGAGTTATCATACCTCCCCACCTCAGTCATGGAAAGGGATGCCTGGATAAGGTGAGCAAGCTGCCCAACAGTCGGGGACTGCAGCCCTCACACTCTGATTCCAGAACCCTATTCTTGCTACCAGGCTGGATTGCTTCCCAGTCAAGTATTTGGTTGAAACATATAAAATTGACTTTTTAGGAGATTAAAAAAAATAAACCAAATGGATTATCCATATTATGGTTTATTTCAGTTAAATCCCTTTTTAAGATGGAAAGCTTTTGACTACTGGCTTTGTTGGGGGTCATGGGACATCCTTTATTTTATGGCACTTAACTCACCGAAAGCATATCTCTGTCCACTGTAAGTGACAGCACCCAGTGACTATTTTCTTGCAGTGGTGACCATCCGTCTATGGTTTTTTACCTACTTAGACAAATTATCGGTTTTGTTAACATCTATTTTTTAATATTCATTTTTCATGGGACCAGTGGGAAACATGTTGGAGGTAAAATACTTCATTATTATGGTAGGGAGATACTGGTTTGAGCCTTGGCCACTAGAAAGAGTTCTGATGGAAGTAAGGTTTCAAAGCACAGATTGATTGCTTTGTTTAAAGTGAACTTCAACTGAATTACTACAAAGGAGTATAAAAATTAAAACACAAATATAAAAACTAAAATAAAGCTTAAAATAATTATTTTTTAAATTATCTAAGATTTGTTTTCACTTCAGGATTATCTATTGCCTGTTCACATTTTGCACAATTCATAATTTATAGCTATAATCCTCTCCCCCAAATTATCAGTGGGATAACTGATATTCATTAAACTTAGAGGGATATATTCAAGGGCTTTCTATCTGATATTTAGCTAAGCCTTCTCCCTATATTAAACAAACAAACAAAAAAAACAGTTAAGGCAGTGCTCATTAATAAAAATGGCAAAAATAATAATTTCTTTTGAACAATTATTAAGTGCTATGTTCTGTGTTAAGTGCCATATAATCATTAATCATTATAATCTCCTTATTTTACAGAAGAATAAATATCTGATAAGACAGATTAAGTAACTTGTCCAAAGTCTTAGTTTGAAATTTTCTCTTTTGTTAAAACTATACATTTTTCAGTGTTAAAGTTGAATCTAAATAATTGCTAGCTAATGGGGAGAATGCCGAGTATAGTTTTCATTTCCATTTCAGTTATAATCATTCTTTATCTCAGCTAATCTTCTACACTTATGATGGTTAGAGTACGCTGTAACTTTTAATACTGGATGTAAATTTCATATGCAGGAAACCTGCTCCAATAATATTTTTTGCGTCGTAACATTTACAATCAAGCCATCAGAGTTCATTTAAACTAGTAAATGAGTTGTCCTTGCAATACAAGTATAAGTAAGACTCTAATTTACAGATTTGCCAATCATTCTTCCTTGTTGAGGGCTTTAATTTCCTTTTGGCTTATAAATTCAACCCACTTCCTTTCTGGAGTTATAATTTCAAGGGCCACGCCTGCCCGAAGCTATGTTAGAAATAGTTTCTGGGCTACTGCAATGTAACTTCTATGCTCACAGATGCCGTTTTCATTAGAAAACTCAACCTCTGGGTGAAAACCCAACCTCACTGTGTTACTTTTTACATCACCTTTGTTTTGCCTGCTGTAAAAGAAATTATCAGAAGAATGGCTGCTTCTTTAAAAGAGAAATATCAAAATGCAAAGCGAGGAAGGCATATGAGCCAAACATGCTTTCAAAAGCAAGGGTATGTTCAAGAATTGTGAATTGAGCTCATTATCCAGTTGGGGCCTCTTCTGCTAATCATTCTACATACAGGAGGTGGTAAAAGTTTAAATAAGCCAGCTGACTTAAGCATTTTACTCGTTTTGAAAGTTGCCTGAATCAATTGCTAATGTCTTAGTTTAAGTTTTATAGCAGTATCCATCTCCAGGCTCTTCAACTGTGCTCTGAAGTTGCAGTTCATGCCAGGTAATACTATGATATTTATAAATTCAAACTAATATTTTCCTTCATAATTGTCTTTGCGGATTCACAAACAATAGAATCACATCAAATATCCACACATGCAATTGAGAAGCAAAATAATATAAAGATGAGTATTCGTTCTAGAATTGCAATTTCCCCCTCTTATGCCATTCACATTCCTTATGGTGACTCGGAGACCTCAAATGACATCAAAATAAAAATGAGACTTTTGCCACTCTATTTTTTACAGCTCAGAAAATTTAAAAGAACATAAAAGGAAACAGTCCAGGACCTCCTAGACCAAAGAGTGAATATCGTCAGCAAATTCATGGCTTTGATTAAAGAACTCACCAGGAGTCCAGCTATTATGTTCCATCTCGCCACAACTCCTAGAATTCACACTAAGTTAATACGGAGTCAGGATTTGCAATTACCAGCAAAGCACTGTGTAATATTTTGGCTGCTTTTCACACAGACTGGCCTTTTTCACCAGCTGCGTTGTCATCTACTTTAAGGGCAAAACAAAACAAAATAAAATAAAATTTCCTCTTATGTTCCTCTTCACGATCAAATTAATTGCTATACCAGGTACAAATGAAAACATGCCAAAGAAACCTTTCTAAAGCAGCTCAGAGAATGAGATGCGCCACAGCTGGGGGGCTTAGCTCCCTCCCCAGCGACTCAGTGGCAAACAGGGACAGTCAAGGTTAGCACGGAGCGATGGCAGAAGCCACAAGTCAGTAAGCTCGGGGTGGGGGGTGGAGATGGGGAAATCAATACTTCCAGCTGCACTGAATAAAATCAAATTGCTGTCCGGAAGGCAAGGGGGCAGGGAAGGCAGCTTCACAAGCAAAAATATAAACATAAAGGGTAGCTACCAAGAGAGTCATGTTTCTCAAAGACACACGCCTGTCAGCTTTCTCCTGTGGAAAGGGGTTAAAGCTTTTAAATGGACTGATGTGATAAATGCAAACTCAAAAGGACCAAAAAAAAAAAAAAAAATGAATGTAGAAACAATAAAAGTAAGTAGCAGGACCAAGGCTACCTCGAGTTCTCTCAGAATTCCCGACTGTCCACAGGTTTCCAAATCCTCCAGTGCTTGGGACCAGAAGTTCTCCTCTTGCTCAGCCTCTGAACTGTCGGGAGCCCCTGTAAAACTGTCATCAGAAAGCACAGTCCGGGGTGAGAACTTTCCAGACATAATCCCAGAATCAATCTCTTCTCTCTCTCACACACCCAAAAAGTGGGAGATCCTTTTTGGATCTGGCTTTCTTCAGCCGTAATCTCCAAGTGAGGCTGCCTTCGTAAAGGCAAAGTATCTACAAAGAACCAAGGGAAGGACCACGGTCTCACTAACAGAATCTGCGTGTTCCGGGCCACTGCCCCATGAACCACGTCAACATGGCGCCCTGGGGGAAGAGCTTCGGGCTGCTCTGCCTGCTGAAAGACAAGCCAAATTTCAACAGAAAAATGTTTTCTCACATATAAATATCAGTGTAGATCATCTAAGAGCTATCAATTTTTTTATCAATTTCCTTGATATATTTTGATAAGGAACAAAATGCTAAAATACACCTCAATTCAAACTATGGGATCCTTGATATATTTTTTTTTTAATGTAAATTAACATGAAGCAACCTTTTAAAGGAAAAGAGAGGAGACTAGTCAGAGAGTGAGGACAGGGTTTACAGATACAGATCTTCCGTGTGCTACTGTTGTTTTCATGAAGGGAAACTGAGTTCTTGCCGTGCTGTGGGGTGATGCCCAGGCTCCTGTTGGGCAGGCAGAGGTAATGGAACCCTGCCGCGGGGCCGGTGGGGTGATGACAGTGGTTCCTGTCATGCTTCCGATACTAGCAGTAGGTGCCATCGGAAGTGGAGAGAGTCAGGTCTGGGCTAATGGCTGCAGTGTGGACAGGAAGCGGCTGACGAAAACCTTACCCACTGACTGTGGACCGGTCCCAGTCTTCATTACTCAGCCCCACGTCTGGGTAGGTCTGGCTTCGCGGCTTAGTAACTGGGGACAGGCTGCCTCTCTGTTTCGGACCCCTCCACTCATAAGTGTTGAAGTTGTAGCCTGAGGCCTGAAAGCTAGAGCCTGAAACAAAAATCAGGTGTCACCTTCTGTTTGGTAATTTGTCTTTTTTTGTGGTTTCCATTAGCACACTCAAGGCAGATGATGTTGACTGAATTTGGGCTCAGAAAGGCCATCGAGATAATACTCAAGTCTTACATGCAAAACACGTTCACACACGTTCTGTCAGCAGATAAAAACAACGGCTCTGAGATAAGACCTTCACACCCAAGTGGGAGAGCCCACCGCACTGGACCTGTCGGGAGCAAGTTCTAGAAAGTCAGAACCCTGAGCTTCTTGCCCAGATACCCTGTGTCCACCTACAGGACGCGTGAGGGCTTCTTACCCAAGTCTGTCCTTTTGAGAGTGGAATTTGCCACCCAGATGTGGGTTCCAGGTCCAACGCACTGGTCCGACCAGTGGCTAAGAAGTTGCTGGTTGCAGGGGTGTGGATAGAGCCTGTCTCTGTGGAGCTGGGGCCCACAAATGTTAGGGATGGGCCCGAGGATGACTCACCCAATGAGAAGTGACATCGTTAGCAGAAAAGGGGTGGAATAAGAATGGTGACAGCAATAACAATAGGGATCACAGAGTGGGTACTTACGCACCTGAAACTTCACTGAGTGCTTGATTTGCATCGCCTTATTTATTCTTCCTAACTGTCTTTGAAGGTAGTACTATTATTTGCATTTTACATATGAGCGTACTAAAGGCTTAGAACAGTGGTTCAAGTATATAGGGGTATCTGCAAACTCTTTCGAGGGGTGGGAGGTTTCCAGTCATAACCTTAGGAGAATCAGTTCTTAGACCCTCAAGTTCCTTAAGCACATCTTCCCAAAATCAACCCCACTGAAAAGGACCAGCGTTCTGAGATCTGTTGGTTCTCCCTTCTTACTTCCCCCTTCACAGTGTTTTTCTGTCACTTTACAAATGAAGGACCTATTTCTTAACCATCTCAAATCTTTTGAAGGAGCTTAGCCCTGGGATGCAAACCCCCCCAGTTGTCAAATCAAAGATAATTTGGGAAAGCCTTGCTCCTGCGAGAAGGTCTCCCGGGAGCAGCGCCTTAATTCAACCAGGCACAGACTCCTGGCAAGGCTTTCCCCTTCCATCGTCCACCTGTCTCTCTGCATCTCAGAGTTAGAATTCAAAACAGTTGTTGGGTGGGAGGTGGGCACATTATTATGTTTATTTGAATTGCAAAATGGAGATTGACTTCCTTTCTGACAGGGAGTTAAGTCTGATTAGCTTGATGGGTGAGGCAGGGAGGAATGGCTTTGGCAACTGGGTCGTATAACAGACATTTTCCACAAATTTGAACTAAATCCGTGGTTCCAGATTTTGACAAATATATAGTTACGGCATATTAACAACCAACTGGAAATTATAGTCTTTGCAAGTATTTAAATTTGGGGAGAAAAAAATGAGATGACATTGATGGGGTATGCGGTTTTTCAAAATTATTTTGGGAGGTTTAAATAGGAGAACAGGGGCTTACAAGCAGGTCTGTCTCCACAGAGTGTTCTGTAATCATGATACACGGCTTCATCCACCATTTCGGGTTGTGACCCACTGTGTGTGTGTGTGTGTGTGTGTGTGTGTGTGTGCGTGTGCATACGCGTGTGTGTCTGTATGTGTTTACATGTGTGTACTAGGTTGCAATACGTGTGTGTGTGCATACGTGTGTGTGTCTGTATGTGTTTACATGTGTGTACTGGGTTGCAATATATTACATATTTCCTACTGTGTTTAAAAACTGTTAAGAAAAGACAAACAAGAGACCCACAAAAAAGCCAAAATAGTTAACACAGCGAACAGGCCTTGGCCACCATTTTCACATACCATGAAATGAGCGGATCACATAAGATGACGGTCACCACGGTATTCCTGTTTCGTCTTACTTACTTTCCCTCCGCTTGTTAGAACCTACAATGCCATCCTTACTAACAGAGCATGGAGGAAACGGGACACCCAAAGGATAATGCTCTGATCAAAAGGACTTGATCTCAAGAACGCCGAGGAATGCCACGGCTGCAAGAAGCTTCTGTGAACCTTCTGTTTTAGGATCCCAAGCATTGGGAGTTCTTGGCACAGAGAAAATACTTACAGTTTGGTATCTCATTTTCTTCCTGGGTAATGACAGAAGTATGGCTAGCCATTTGAGAAGAAATTTTGTGTGATCAATGTACTGTTTTCTGTCAAAAGTATTGAATTAAGGGGCGCCTGGGTGGCTCAGTGGGTTAAGCCTCTGCCTTCGGCTCGGGTCATGATCCCAGGGTCCTGGGATCGAGCCCTGCATCGGGCTCTCTGCTCAGCGGGGAGCCTGCTTCCTCCTCTCTCTCTGCCTCTCTGCCTTCTCTCTGCCTACTTGTGATCTCTGCCTGTCAAATAAATAAATAAAATCTTAAAAAAAAAAAGTATTGAATTAAGGAAACACACAGGTCTCTTTTTAAAGGGGAATGACTACATGTGACACCATTTCTCCTGACTTCCTCTTCACAGGCTACCCATTTTCTCCTTCCCAACCAAATAAACCAACCCATCAAGTAAGTGAAGTCTTACTTCTTGTGATACGAAAAAAGTTAGGGGAAGACTGTGCCTCACTCGCCTTAACTAGCCTTCAACTTGCCAAGGGAGACAAATGGTAAATGGTGGTATCCTCGGGACAGTATCCTTTTCTGGTAGGCATTAGCCCGTTGACCGATCAGTTCCCTGGGGAAATTCTAACATGTTTTAAACTGGACAGATTAACTTTTCGATTTTCCCTCCAACTGTTGTTTGCAAGTACTTCTTGGTGATTGGGCAAAAGAGTGGAAGGATAGCCTTGAGCAGATGTGCAGAATTGTTTTGTTACTGGGGAAACGCCTCCCTTGAAAAGCGTGTCTGTCTACACCAATGGTGCCTTGTGTTATTAAGCAATATTAAATGATTATTGTATTATAACAAAGAAGGGCCTGAAAAGGGGGTAAATTTCAAATATTCTTGGGTTAAGGGTAGGCTCAAAAGACCTGGGTCCACCCCTGGAGCTAATAATACATAATATGTTAATTAAAAAAAAAAACAACAACAAAAAAAAAACCTTGGTCCAGACCACGCTGTGCTGGCACAGGGACTGAGTAAGAGACATGGGTTCAAATCCCAGCTTTGCCACTTCCCTGCTCTGTAGCCGTGGCCAACTCACCTCAGTGTAAAATGAGGGATAACCATACATACTGACATGAGGACTGAGAACAACATACACAAACTTTCACACATAAAGAAGTTTTAATAAATACAGGTGCCCATTACTTTTATTGTGTACCAAGCCATTCAGCTTCTCCAGATCTCAGTTTCCTGCTCTTTCCTGCTGCCTGGGATGTAGATGAAATAGCTGGTGCTCTGTAGCCACCCTGGGTCATGTGGTAAGCCCAAAGATGGAAGCCAAGTGCTGGGCATAATAAAGAAGAAATATTGAAGAGCTTGGGTCTTTGAGGACCCTGGAGAGCTATATGCCAGCTCTGAAATGCCTGTTTTTTTTTTTTTTAATGATTTAAGTCACTGTAATATTAGAGTATTCAGTTCTATTCAGCTAATTCAATCCAACTGATATGCTGGGGTACAGTTAGCTGGGAGACAGTTTGTAGATCTGACTTCCTCCTCATTTAAATCCTAGCATCTAGACTTGGATTATGAGGAGTGAGACAAGAACTGATTCTGGCTGCATGTCCAAGCCAGATTTTCTAGAAAAAATAAATAAATAAATAAATAAACAAAAACCCGCCTCTCCAAAAAACAAAAATAGTTGATATTTTAATCCATAGCTGACTCCATTTCTACTTCTCTACTGATTGAGAATGGGTAAAGGTGGTGAATAAATTGATGAAGATATTAACATACTGATGAACAGACCCAGTGCTGTGTGGTACCAAAGAGCAAAGCTTGCTTGGTGAGGAGTGAGCAGCTCAGGGTGTGTAGACGCAAAGGTCCTGGAAGGAACTGTCTGGAGATGAGACTGATAAAGCGGTTGGGAACTAGATTACCAAAAAACTCTGATTTAAACTAAGCATCTTTGATGTTATCCTAAAACAACAGAGAACCATCCAGAAGGTTTTGTGTGTTTGTTTTTAAGTGGCAAGATTAGATTTAGGTTTTTTTTTTTAAGATCATTGATGGTAATATACTCAAAGCAAGCAGCTGGTGAGGAAGTAAATATTTCAGGCCTGATGGAAGTTTTATATCAAAGGTGTAGTATCTAAATGTGGTGTCTCTTCTGATTGGGTGTCGGATGAGGGGCCCCCAAATGTGGGGGGACAACTGGGTGGTGTGGTCAGTAAAAGGATTCACACTCGGAACAAAGGAGATAGAGGTGTACTGAATACATTGCAAGGGAGTGGCTGGCAGGACAGGAAGGGAGAGGCTGTCTGCTCTCCCTGGGGACTGCTGGGGATTTGTGGGTTAGTGCTGCTTTTAAAAGGGGGAAGGTGAGGAGGTACGGGACACATGGAACTCTCCCTTTATTTTAGTGACTGTGCCTGGTTGGAGTAGTCCATTGGTCAGTTAGGGCCTATGGATATCTTGAGGCAGGTCAGGGGACCTGCCTCAAGATATCCATAGGCCCTAACTGGGGCCGGTCTGTATCCAGCCAGGGGGTCACTGTGGGCCCTTTCTGCATTCCATTGCTCAAGTCTGTGGGCCTCCAGGCAGCCTGTAAAACAGGCAGTGACAATGAATGGAGAGACAGGAGATATGTGAAGCTGGAGGTAGGAGAGGCTGGGTCCTGATGACACTGTGGGGCCACCTGCCTCGCCTGCCTCTTTGCTACAGTGGGAGAAAAATAATTAACCTTGCTTAGACACCATCATTTGTATTTTCTTTCATATGTAGGTGATCTCCATCCCTCCCTGGTGCAGGTGGAGGACGACTGCATAATGTAAAACAGGACATGTCTAACAGAAATTAAGTGAAGACAAGCTGCTTGCCATAGCTGAGAATTCAGAGTTCAGAAGTTCCGAGGAATATCCTTTTTCACGGGGAGTCAAACTTAAAAGCCATGGGAGGAATGGAATCAGTGAGGCAGCCCACGTGTAAGAAAAACCAACTGCCAGAAACAGAATTGTTTTTACTAAATGGTGGGTGAGCACATAAAATTAAAATGCAGGGATGAGCTAGATTTTAAATTCAAAATTTATAAAAGAAACACCTTGAGAGACAGGTGTAATTTTAAAAAATGTATTTCCTAAGTAATTACTCCTTTTATTTAGAATTGGAAACCTTTCTTTTTTCCCCTCCCTCTTTCCTTCCTTCTTTCCTTCTTTCAATCTAGGTTTCGATATCTGTTTTTACCCTTTGTATTATAATGTGAGGTGTGTTACAGACTGTATCATACCTGCACCTAAGTTCATATGTTGATGCCCTAGCCGTCACTGTGACTGTATTTAAAGATAGAGCCTTTAAAGAGGTAATTAAGGTTAAATGAGGTTATAAGGTGAGGCCATAGTTCAATCTGACTGGTGTCCTTATAAGAAGAGAAAATTTGGACACCCATGAGAGATACCAAGGATGAGCACACACAGAAGAAAGTGCATATGAGGAAGGGAGAAGGCAACCAACAGTTTGCAAACCAAGGAAACAGACCTGAGGAGAAACCACATCGGATACCTTGATCTTGGATTTCTAGCCTTCTGGGCAGTAGAAAATGAATTTCTATTGTTTAGGCCATCCAGTTTCTGGTACTTTGTTATAGCAGCCAAAGCACACTGATACAAGGTATAAAATTCAATCTAGATTCCTTTCACTGAGAGTAATGTTTAGTTTTGTTTGTTAGTGTTATGGAAAATAGGTCTTCACAAATGTGGGCACTTCTAATAGCGTATGGAATCTTGGTACAGTGATTTTTATTTTGAGGGTAACCATACTTCAGATACTTGTAAAATTCTCATATTCCAACATTGTACTATTTGGTTTTCAGTACCACAACATTGTGAAGGTTAATATCTTATACTTGTAGCTCTTAATTCACACTCTGTATTAGTTTTAAAAAGCGAACTAAACAATGTATGTTCATATGCATAAAATTTGGAAATCAGAGAATGATTTTGGAATTCAGTCATCAACTCTACAATTTTGGGACTGTAGCTCCTGCCATTACTTTCATTTTTGGAAGCCAATTTTAGTACAGGAAAGCACACCAGATAATTCCCTGCCAAACTTGTTTCCTAAAAATCCAGTTTTGTTAAGAATGAGAAAAATCACATCATACATTTATGTAACTATTTGTAATTGTTCTAGCCAAGAAATACTCAAAGTGTTTAGATGAGAATGTTGTTTTAAAAAGGCAGAGCCTTTTTACCTTCTCTAGAAATCACCTCAAAACAGGAAGGGTTGACAAATAACATAACCTACATCTTTAGCAAAACTAGAAGCTCAAACCATAAATACATAAGAAAAAGTTACCAAATTCCATGAGTCAAAAAGGAGGTGGGAGGCAGTGATAAAAAGCCAAGAGGAGACACCTATAACCAGCAATTTCAGAGAGGGCCCAGTCTTTCAAAGCAGGGGCCATGGCATAAAGCAAAACAACAATGCTTTGTTTGCAACACTAGAATGGATCTTATAGGCTGGTGGCAGCAAGTTCCCCAGGACTAGTGTATTAGGGTAAAGCCAGGGAGGTGGGCAAAAGACAACACCTACAGATATACCACCACTGCTGGAAGCAATCTGTCAGAGAGGCAGGCTAGTAGAGAAGAATTCTGTATTGTTGGCAGCCTACAGTTATGTCTCTGGGCTGAGGAAGAATGCACTCATCACAGGTTACTGTGAGCTGCGGGGTAATTTTTGCTAGCCTGGAGCACAAAGTTAAGCTCTTCTGTCTCAGACTTCCTTTCAAACTTCCAATTTAGAGAGAAGTCATCTCATTCAAAGATGAGCATTTATTCTAAAGGAACTAGCATAAGATGTATACCAAGTTAATATTAAAAAAGAGAAAAGGAACAGGAAAACAAAACAATAGATGATGAAGGATACTCATGAGTAAAAGACTGCCACAGAGCAAATGATAAATATGACCAAACAGATCATCACAAAATGTTAAAAATATACACTGAAACTATCATCTCTATAAAGCAAGAGGTCAAAGCAGATATATAAGAGCTCACGGAAACCTGGACAAGTCAACATGATAAAAGGAGATAAAACATGAGCTTGTAGAGAACGGAGGGGAGATAAAGGAGAAAAATAAAAACCCCCACACCCGCCCTGGCCACCAATGGCGAGAATACTGCTCAGGGTCCTGCTCTGTTACTCTCTTTATGTACTATGTTGTATGCCTTAACTACATTAAGGAGAAGTCAGGCTCTTTGTACATATTGGTGTCTCTTTTTTTTCCTGTAAGTTCTAATTTAAATTCTAGTGTAATATTAGTTTCAGGTGTACAAGTAGTGATTTAACACTTCCATAATGTTGTCCTCTTCTCAGTCATCATTATCTTTATGAAAACTACAAGGAAGCACGGAAATAGATGAATTATGCATCAAATTCTAGTTACAAACAGAAAATCTAAGAATAAAGTTAATCAAATTAAAAGCAAAAATTTATTTTAGAAAACAAGACTAGAACTGATAAATACATTCAAGGGTCAGTTCTTTGGAAAAACGCTAAATAAAAATAAACTATTACCAGTATACTCATGGGAAAAAAGAATAAAAACACAAATGTACCAAATATGAAACAATATTTGGGATATAATTCTAGAAACCAAGAAAATAAAAAGAAACAAATTCCTTAACTGTGTGCAAATATATTTGAAAACCTGTATGAAATACATTTTTTCCCTGAGAAAATAAAAATGATAAAAATGACCTCAAAATGGATCCAGCAATCCTATTTCTGCATATATATATCCAAAGGAAATAGAGTAGTTATCTTGAAGAGATAGAACTGTGGCATTATTCACAATAGTCAAGACACAGAAACAACCTAAGTGCCATTGACAGATGAACGAATAAAGAAATGTAGTAATATATACACAACAGAAAATTATTCAGCTGTAAAAGTGAAGGAAATCTTATTTGCAATGACATGGATGAACCTGGACAATATTATGTTAAGTGAAATAAGTGAGAGACAGAAAGACAAATACTATATTAGCTTAGTTATATGTAAAACCTAAATTAAAAAAAAAAAAGTCAAACTCAGCTCTTAGAAACAGAAAGTAGAATGTGTTTGGTGGGGGCGCCTGGGTGGCTCCATGGGTTGAAGCCTCTGCCTTCAGCTCAGGTCATGATCCCGGGGTCCTGGGATCGAGCCCCACATTGGGCTCTCTGCTCGGCAGGGAGCCTGCTTCCCCCTCTCCCTCTCTGCCTGCCTCTCTGCCTACCTGTGATCTCTGTCTGTCAAATAAATAAATAAAATCTTTAAAAAAAAATAAAATACTTTAAACAATACTTCAAAAAAAAAAAGAATGTGTTTGGGGCCAGGGGGTGGGAGAATGTTGGTCTAATGGCATATAGTTTCATTTATAAGATGAATGAGTTCTGGGAATCTAAAGTGAGCATGGGGACTATAGATTAAAATAAGATTGTATTGTATACTTGAAAAGTGCTAAGCAAGTAGATTTTTTTTTAAAGATTTTATTTACTTATTTGACAGACAGAGATCACAAGTAGGCAGAGAGGCAGGCAGAGAGAAAGGAGGGAGCAGGCTCCCTGCTGAGCAGAGAGCCCAATGTGGGGCTCGATCCCAGGACCCTGAGATCATGACCTGAGCCAAAGGCAGAGGCTTCAACCCACTGAGCCACCCAGGCACCCTAAGCAAGTAGATCTTAAGCATTCTCACCACACACACCCACACACACCCACACACAAATGGTAACTATGCAAGTTGAGGGGTGTGTTCATCAACTTGATGGTGGTAATCATTTCACAATGTGTGTGCATATCATAATCATCACATTGTACACGTTGTCAATTATACCTTAATAAAGCTGAAAAAAGTGAACTGAAAAGAGAGAAATATCTAAAGCTTAATGTGGGATAAGACAGAAAACATAGCTACCTGAGTTGATAGTCAAGAATTACAGACGCCGAAAGAGCTAACCATCCATGAGAATGACAGAGTCCAGGTACCAGCAAACTGTCAGTCTCCCTTGTATTGAATGACCTTTGCTAAATCCAAGGAAAGGGTTTTCTGAGTTAAAAAGAGGAATAAAGGGTTGCCTGGGTGGCTCAGTCGGTTAAGCATCTACCTTCAGCTCAGGTTGTGATCCTGAGGTTCTGGGATTGAGTCCTGCTTTGGGCTCCCTGCTATCTCTCTCTCTGCTTCTCTCTCTCTCTGTCCCCCATAAATAAATAAATAAAATCTTAAAAAAATAACAGAAAGAGGAATAAGACAGAAGGGGGCCAAAGCATAAGATTTTGATAAATCAGAAGGGTATAGGTCTAAGGGTCCGGAGAATGGGAAGAGAATAAGCTGACCCAGAGGCAGCGGAGAAACGTTTTGCATCCTAGAGTTGCGCAGAATTGAGAGTCATCCCAGCGTGAGACTTCCGTAAACACCCACCATAGCCCCCAGCTTGGGTCACTCCATCCTATTTCTCTCTGCATTAGCTAACAGTTTGCACCGTAGGTACTTGGTAATTGTCTGGCCCTTCAACTGGCTTACATCTTCCATGAAAATAGGGACCACAACTCTTTAGCTGATCGTTGTAGATCCACTGGCCTTCTATTGTGCCAGCCATTACATATTTGTTGAATGAATGAATGAATGAATGGGGCAAATTTGACATTTTGGAGAAGCAGCAGAGAACAATAAGGAATGTGGCTACAGAGACACTGGACCCGAGAGGAAGATGAGCATCACGGAGGTGTGATAGCTTGCTGGCAATGGGACAGCTATTGTGGACCACACGGTGTGCTAAGAATGGGCAAGGTCTTTCTGGTAGATGGTATATGGTAGAGTCCCCTGAGAGGCTGGAGCCACAGGTTGAAGAGATCACCTACATGTCACAACATAGTATTTAACGAGGAAAAAAGTGTGGTTCTGTGTCTTGGTTTTATTTATTTATTTATAAAAGATTTTATTTATTTATTTAGCAGAGAGAGAGAGAGATCACAAGTAGGCAGAAAGGCAGGTGGAGGGGGAAGCAGGCTCCCTGCTGAGCAGAGATTCCCAATGTGGGGCTCCATCCCAGGACCCTGAGACCATGACCTGAGCTGAAGGCAGAGGCTTAACCCACTGAGCCACCCAGGCGTCCCACATGCCTTGCTTTTAAAAAAGTCAGTGTTGCTCACGTAATCTGGAAAGACTTGGTTTAACCTAATAACACAAGTAAAAAAAAAAAAAAAAAGATGGACTTTGAGAACTTGGTAAGCAATAAGCAAAAAATGAGTGACAGATGGGATTCAACCACCACAATTCAGTCAAGGTAGATAGGCTACTTTCATAGGGTCTGAAATTCTCAGTGATGAAAGTGACAGGCTTGAGTTGCTCTGGGCTGTCAGATTGTTGTATAACCTTTCTTTCTGAGTGCTACATTTTAATAAGTAGGGAGTTAACCTTGAACATACTCAGAAGAGAGGCCTTCAGGATGATAAAGATGCTCAAAAGTAAGTTTTATGTGAGGAACCGTTAAGGACCTGGGGCAATTTTGCTTGGAGACAGAAAGACTTCAGAGAGGCATGAGGGCTCTCTTTCAGTTACCTGAAGGGCTGTCAAGGGGAAGAGGCTTTAGTCTAGTTCTGAACGACCTTGAGGGTAGAATGGAGACTAATAGGCAGGAGCTACAAGCAGAGAGATTTCCACTCAATACAAGTGAGAACTTTGGGCTCCTGGTGTGGGGTGGGGAGATCTGTCTCAGCCCTCAGGGAGCGCCTGGTCCCTGT
Source organism: Enhydra lutris kenyoni (assembly GCF_002288905.1). Lineage (NCBI taxonomy): Eukaryota > Metazoa > Chordata > Mammalia > Carnivora > Mustelidae > Enhydra > Enhydra lutris. The sequence continues at coordinate 33,722,559 of NW_019154091.1, read as the reverse complement.
GGGCGCTCGGGTCTGCAAGCAACCTGACTTCCAAACTCTCTGCTAACACTGAGCTCCTGTGATCAACCAGCCTTTCGACATCCACATTCCTTATAAGAAATGAGATGAGTGCTTGGGATGGGCTGTTTTACAAATATGAGGTGTTGTTACTGCGTTTTCATCGTCCTGGAGGACTTCGATTCTCTTACAATTGCCATCTTTTCTCTTTATCTTCATGAAGATTTCTAACTTATTGATGCCCAATTTAATATTATTATGACTACTATTCTCTGTCTAGGAATTCAAATTTTCAAATGCCTCATGAATAATAAATGGTTCTTCATTTTATATTCATGTGGGAAAGGCTCTTATTTAGTGTGCTAATCAGGGTTCTCATCCTATGGTGTAAAAGGTCAGAGTAGCTAAGCTCTTTCTTTCAAATTATTATTTTTAGTTTTTAAATGTATTAAGTCATTTTAAGTATTCTCTACACTCGATGTGGGGCTCAAACTCATGACCCCAAGGTCAAGTGTAGCTCGATCCACTGACTGAGCCAGGCAGGCAGCCCTGAGAGTAACTAAGTTCTTACAGATTACCTTATGGGCAGAACTCATTAAAATCAGTAACATCCTTATAAAAGAAAAATCTTTTTAACAAGAAAGTCTCCAAATTAAGAAGCAATAAATAAGCACGCACATTAATAAACAAACCTCGGAGTTCTACTCTGAGAGAATCTGACTTCTTCTGTCTTTTATCAGAGACCTCTGGTGGCTTGTCAACTCACAGGCAATGAGAAATCAAGAATTTGATCAATGACAAATTGATAGACAAGTTATCTGGTGGCACAGCCAACTTGTCACAAGATATTATGACTTAGAAACACTAATTACCAGATTAACAAAAGCTCTAATTTTATTTTGGGTCTTCAAAATATTTCCTCCAGTATAATAATAAATTCCAGTATATATATATATATGCACATATATATATGTATATATATATATATGTATATGTACATATATATATAAAATAAATTCCAGTATCATCTCTAACAAGTAACTACTTGATGATTTTTGAAATATCATTCCTTTTCCTTGTCCTCCTCTCTTTGTGGGACTTGACAAAGAGTGACCTAGGCGAAGGCAAGGTGAGAGAAGAAAACTAGCAGAACCAGAAACAGAGTGAACTGGTCACACAGAGCCTTCCAAAAAGCAGTTAATTAACTAAGTTGCAAAGCAACCCCCAAACTTCTGGTTTACGTATTTTATTCTCCCATTGACTTAAATCAGAGCAGAAAAGGGATTTGGAGGCTGGGATTTATACCAGGCAAAAAAGAGAAGGTAAACTCTGTTTTTGTTTTTGTTTTTTTGTACAGATTACCTAACTTTATTTAATGTCCTGTCACTTGATATTTTTGTTTCACTAATATTTAGGCATCGCAAGCAATGTGGGAAACAACATCTTTGTCTCTCTGTCTCTGGTATAATTATTTCCTCAGGATAAAGTCCTAGAATGGAATTGCAAGGTCTAAGAGATGATGAGCATTTGGAAGGCTTTACGCTATCGTCTTTAAGGTGAATCTGTTATATTTTGCTTCTAAACAAAATCCTCTGTGTCACTCCCACGTTTGGCACATGTGAAGATGGCCAGGATGCCCCAGTCAACACTCCTGCCCAGTCCATCCACCTTCAGTTAGGTAAGCAGCTGTGGCTTGACCTGGAATTCAAATATTCTCTAGGCACACATGGGCAATCTGGAACATCCTTTTCTTGAGGGATATTTTCACTGGAGATCCAGATGGGGGCAATCACATCTCAATCCCATACAGGAGAAATACGAAGAATTTCTGACACACTTTTCTTTTGATGCCAGGTATCATTGGAAGGAGACAGATGTTTAAAAGAAGCTTTTAGTTTATTAGTCCGCATTCAGTCTAATACTTTTTGTGTGTTTAGGTTCTGTGAGTGAGGTTTAACTTCTTTTTTTTAATTTATTTATCTGACAGAAATCACAAGTAGGCAGAGAGACAGGCAGAGAGAGAGGAGGAAGCAGGCTCCCCACTGAGCAGAGAGCCCGATGTGGGGCTCGATCCCAGGACCCCGGAATCATGACCTGAGCTGAAGGCAGAGGCTTTAACCCACTGAGCCACCCAGGCGCCCCGTGAGGTTTAACTTCTAATGTAGGTTACACTTCTTCACATGAAGCTGATGCCTGTAAAGAAAAATCTACTCTATACTTTTTTTAAAAATTTTATTATTTATTTGACAGACAGAGATCACAAGTAGGCAGAGAGTACTCTATACTTTTATATATTGTGGCCACAACTCTCTCATCGTGGGTACTCAGCAAACCTGTATAAGTTTCAAGTCAGGAGGAGGCAGGAATAAATGGGGTCACAGATCATCGGCTCACCTCTCAAAGCACACTTGCGGCACTCCCCAGTCCATCTTTGTGGAAAGCCTGCTTACAAAAGTAAGAAAGGGGCCTGTCTTCGGTGAACCACTGTATTGTATGGTTTGTCTCCTATTAATCTAAGCAGGAAGGACAAGCTCTGAATTGAACACTCAGACATCAGCAGACCTAAAGCGGGCTTACTAGTGTTTGATAAGTGTTCAGGACTTTTCAGTATTAAGGAGGAGAAAATGCAAGGTCACCATATTCGGCAACCATCCGGTTGCACTGAAGCAGACACAAGTAAAATAAATAAAGATTTGTTTTCTCCCCTAAGAGCAGAGGATAGATCTTTGAGGAGCACAGGCTTCAGCTGTAAGCCCTCTCTGTTCCCCGAGGCTCGGACGTACCTTGATTCCCATAGCTGCTGTCTATCCCAGAGCTGTCCCACGAGTCCACCGCACTGTCCACACTGGGCACAGTGGACGGGTATGTGTCGGTAAGCTTGCCTGGCTTCTGTCCTGGAGAGGGGTCCTCCTCCACATCTCCCAGGTCACTCAGGTGGCTAGCCATGGGGAATTTCTTGGGACTGGATGCTGATTGGGCTGCAAAGACAGAGAAGGAGTTTAAGTCTGAGGGTAAATGTCAATAAGAAGATATTCTAATACTCCCTCTGGAGAGTCATCTTCCCTAGAAAGATACAGAGGGATAGAAATGCACTGAAAATCCATAACTGTGGCTCTCGACCCACTCACCATCTGTCTGTTTCTTAATTTTCAAGGTGACAGTCTCTCCTGCCATCTGTAACAAATGGATGGCTTCACTCAGAGGCTTTCCTTTCAAGCTGCTGCTGTTGATAGCCAGGATTCGGTCTCCTATGTGGATGGCGCCAGTTCTGAAACACCAAATAATAATAGGAAAGGTAGAAAAATCCCTGTGTGCCACTGAATAGAAATCCCCTGCCATACTTTATATATTCATGATAATAAAGTCTTGGCAAGGGTCTCTAGAAGCCACTTTTTGCTTTCTCCTGGGCAATGTTACAAGATAACGGCATCTTTTGTGAATAACTTTTTAGTTTCAAATAAAATTAGAAAAATTGTTTTAATTAGGGTGTAAAATGGACTTGCCGTGCTTTTTGAATTCTAAGAAAGCAGAGGCATTTGGTAACCCTCTTAAAAATCCCAAGGAAACGGTGCCTGGGTGGCTCAGTGGGTTAAAGCCTCTGCCTTTGGCTCAGGTCATGGTCCCAGGGTCCTGGGATCCAGCCCCGCATCAGGCTCTCTGCTCAGCAGGGAGCCTGCTTCCCCTTCTCTCTCTGCCTGCCTCTCTGCCTACTTGTGATCTCTGTCAAATAAATACATAATTAAATAAATAAATCTTAAAAAAAAATCCCAAGGAAATAAACAATGCTGGACAGTAAATGCAGTGATACTTGGGATGGAGCATTGCTTCTTGCACAGATTTAACTGTAAATTACAGGTTGAACACAACCGTGACCCTAGCTCACTAGAAGTGAGGCTCAGAGAGATGGGGACCTCCCTCAGACCCTGGTGTGGCAGGGTTCCTCTGTCGGTCATTCTAAGGATTGAAAAGGCTCAGAGAATCAATTCGTGCTACGTTTGAATCCAACTCTGCCACTCTTGGGTCGAGTGACCCGGATTTCTTATTTTAACCTCTCTGGGTATCACTTCCCTCGTCACTATAATGGGGCAATCACCTCTCAGGGGGGCCTTGAGGATTAAATAGGAAAACATATGTAAAGGGCTTGGCCCACTGCTTGAAATGTGGAAAAAGAAAATTTCTTGATCAATGAACTAATTGACCTTTGGCCTTTTCTCTTCTCTTTCCATCCTCACCCAATTCTGAGAAGGCAGACTGGAATTTATAGCTCTGCTGTTCACCATACCCATCTTTGGGAGCCCTGAGTGGGACATTCATCCATTCATAAGCATTCAGACTCAGGGATGGTCTAAAAACTCGGATCTCTCCAGCCGGGTCGCAGGCTGTCGAAGGGGAGTCCCAAGCACCAGCCTCTTGTCCTGGCTTAGTGCCCAGGACAGTGAGTGAAGGAATGAGCCCAGCTCACCGGGCTGCCTGTGGCTGAGTACGCTGATAGCAGCTTGCCTCTGGGGTAGTGGCAGCAGCAACTGGGGTAAGAGAGGTGACATGGGGTCACACCGGTTACCAGGGACCACTACCACATCCACCCAAGCACCTACTCTCAAAGAATATATTTTCTTCGGAAAAAAGGGAAAAGATCACTTCATTCATTCATAAAGGATCTCCAGTTTAGAAAACTAGGTTGTAAGCCAGGGAACACCTGACCAGTAGGTTGCTGAACTGGATCAACATGAAACTTTTCTTGTTGTTTCCCTGATAGAGATACCTAGGACGGTCTCCCTAACAGAGGAAGCTAGGAGAGGAGGATATCTGAAGAATACCCCATCATAGGTGTCTCTGTTAATATCACAATATGACTCCCCAACAGGGTAACCCTTTCTCAGCTGCCTTAGTGCCCTCATTCAGCAGATGAAGATCTTGGATGAGCTGATTTCCAGGGGGTCTTGCAGCTCCAAGATTCTGCAGTGCTACAGCTCTGTTTTGCAAACCATTATCTGCGTCAGCATGATGTGTGTGCATTCCTGAGCTAGATTACTGGAGGGAAGGTTTGGAATATGCACCACCATGTGTCTCAGAGAGAAAGGTGATTTAATGGGGTTTGGGGGGTGGGTGTGCATCTTGGCGAAAAGAACAAATGGACATTCTAAATCACATTATGAAGATGGGTCACTGTGCTTTGTCTCCCCAAATCTTTGAAGACAAAGCCTGTGTCATCCCCTTTGGAAAACAAAGCAGCCAAGCCCAGTACCTGTCAGGTAATACAGGCTCAGTAAATGTTTGCTGAATTGAACTGGACAAGCCTTTTAACCTCCCTGAACTTCAGTCTCCTCCTCTCAAAACGGACATGATATAAATCCACCTCCAGTTCACTGTGGTCAAGTGTAGACATTTCCGGAGAGTAATATCAATGTTAAGCCCATGACATCTTTTACCGCCTGTAAGATGCCCCTCGACGTCAAGTTGGAGCTCTGCCTGACAGTTCTCAAGCTCTAGGATCGATCCTTTGTGCAGATGTGAAAAAGTTAATAGGTAACCAAGCAGGGGAGGGGAGCATGTACTCTCTGAAGCTGTGAGGAAGAAAACCCAGCCCAGACCCAGGTAATTGTAGCAGTTTCTTGAAATGTTACCTTTCAGCTAATCCCCCTTTAGTGAGGCTTGAAATGATTATAGGATCAAAGGGCTCTTCAGTTCCTGAAATTGTGATGCCAAGGGGCCCCCCATAGCGCTTGAGCTCCACAGTGTAAATAATGGCTCCAGAACTTTCTTGCTCATCTGCAATAAATGCCAAGGAGTCATAATTGGTTTCTTTGGGGGGAAAAAAAAGCAAAGTAATAAGACACATATACTCATACATAAAATAAACTCAAGACATCATCATTAAAGCATTATGTCTCAGAAATTATTTGGGGAGGTAGATTCTCCTTCGTAAGATATTCATTCTAATACAGGGATGTGGTTGTCATTAGTGTTGGGGGACGGGTCCACTGCCTAATGACCTATGTTTTAAATCAGGGAGTGACCCGCCCAGCTGGACCTCGGGCCCTTTAGCCTGTGTCCATGCCTAGCACAGGGCTTGCCCTGTACTTCCTTAGAGTGTCCTAAATACCTGTGAGAGGAGAGAGTCATGTGGCGACAGAGACTGGGACAACCCATTTCTATTTCCAGCCCTTCCCAAGCAAGCTAACTTTCAATACAGAGAAGATCTTACTCAGGGTTGGAGCAAACTTTAACATATCTGTGGTTAAGTGGGGCTTAGAGAAGTTGGCTTGGAAATTTAGAATCCTTTCCACATTATTCCACTGATCGTATCTTAAAACGTCAATTCTGTGGATGAATTCCCAGATACTGAAGTGCAGGTTTTAATGGTTCTCTGTCCTCTCTTCTAGAGAGGAAGAGCCATGTCAAGTACGTTTCAGGAGAACAGACCAGGCTGCTACACGGCCATGAACTGATCTTCCCTGTTTCACACCGCCATAAAGGAAATCGTCTGTTAATACGGTCTGCCTACAGCACTGGGCCGCACCATGTCGTGGGACACCTTCGACACGGCTGGGTGTTTGGACTGTCAGGATTACAAATACGCTGTCTCAGACTTCAAAGTGTTATATTTGCTTATGACATGCTTAAAGTTCTCGAGCATTTCTTGTTTTATTTCTTGAGCCCGGGAGCTGTGAATGGTTAGGGAGCAGTTTCATTTCTGTACCTAAGGATACAATGAAATGGTCCAGTAGCTACTTTAACTAAACAGTCAGCTTTTACAGACAGACTGCATCATAGCTAAAGGTTGACACAGTCACATTTCAGCAATGAGCAGCTGTTCGTTTATGACATGAAACCCTGAAATAAGGAGGAAAAGCAAAGCTTGAGTTAATAATTCAATTATCTGTGTGTACAGTGAACAATTACAAGGAACATAAAATGAAAGGTCTATAGAGTAATGTACAAAGCGATGTGTCCTCTCCTACCAGCATTTACTTCATTTCTGCCACAGAGCAGGCTTTTGGAATGTACTGGTCACTTCCCCTTCCGCAATCCTCTACTTCTAATAAGCTACACACAGAGAATTAAAGACTGTCTACCATACCATACAATGTTTAAATCAACCTCTTAGGATATAAAAATATTCAATATTACACTCAAGTTTATATATACGTATATATATAATTTTTAAAGATTTAATTTATTTATTTATTTGAGAGAGAGAGAGAGAGAGAGAGAGAGAGAGGGAGCGTGCACATGTGGGTGGGGAGGGAGCACAGAGGCCCCAACACAGGGCCCAATCTCAGGACCCTGAGACCATGATGCTAGCTGAAACCAAGAGTCAGATGCCCAACTGACTGAGCCACCCTGGCGCCCCTACACTCAAGTTTCTATTGACAGCTGAGACTCCTCCACATCAAGGTTCAGTAATTCGTTTGATGGTTCGCAAACTCCTTACAGGTTTCTATTTGTGGTGGCCACTCAGGTTGTGATAAGCGGCTATCGAGCTGCTAGGAGAGGCCTGAGGATACAGTGCAGGGTGGAGGCTGGGGAGGCCCAAGGATACGTGCAGTGTGGAGGCTGAGGTCAAAAGTCGAAATTTTTCTACACTATGATCTACCATCACCCTTCAGAGCTGGCTTTGATAGAAGTGGATAGGGTGTTATTAGATCAATTACATGTGCTTTGTAGACTGTGCCTCCTACTATATTCTGGATAAAATCCTAGGTGAGTCCTTTGATTAGTAGACCTTGGCATAGTTAAGTATCGGCTGCCACTGGGCACTCTGCTGGTCATTCAGGGTGGGTGTTTATGCCAGGGGAAAGACCCTGGCCCTTTATTGATCTCCCTTATAGGGCAAACAGGAGGCCTACCCTGTCAGTGGTCACCAAGCATCCTGGGTTTGGCCATCAGCTCTTCATGGGAGTTGTGGAAAGTAACAACTCTCTAGTACCTGGAACCAGCTGCCCAGAACCCAGGAGACTGTGGGAAGTTTCAGTTGCAACTTCTGTCCAGATGAAAATAAACACTGACCTACAGGATGCCAGACCAGGTTCAGTCCTACTCAATGGGAGAACGTGGAGAAACTGGTTCTAATTTGCTCATTCTTTAGGCAACCCAGAGTGCGTGCCCAGGGTTAGTTTTTGACCATTTGGCAATTTGCATCACAAAGATGACACACTAACATCAGAAATGGAGTGAATGGGTTTAAGTTCGTTTCAGGTGGGGACATTTTAAATTAGGCAGCTGAGGCCTCACAGTAACAAGAAGGCAATTCTTAAGGCACTCAATGAGTTTAAATAGTGATGGGGATACAAATAAAAAAAATAAATAAAAATTTTAAAATGGCAGTATTTTAGTGAGGAAGGACACATTCCTGTTACAACATTGTGATGGAAACAGGAAGAAGTGATGCTGTGTTTAAATTATGACAGGGGCCTCTGGGTGGCTCAGTTGGTTAAGCATCTGCCTTTGGCTCAGGTTACGGTCCCAGGGTCCTGGGATGGAGTCCCATGTCAGGGTCTCTGCTCAGTGGGGAGGCTGCTTCTCCCTCTCCCTCTGCCTGCTGCTCTCCCTGCTTGTGCGCTTTTCTTCTCTCTGTCAAATAAATAAATAAAATCTTAAAAAAAATTATGACAGGAATAGAAGCTGATTTCTGATTACTTCAGTAAACAAATGATTAGAACCAAAAATCAGGGAAAATTTAAGGGACATTACAACCAAAAGCAATGAGTAGATCTTTTGGACCCAAATTAAAATCAACTTTATAAAATATCTATCTATCTACCTATCTATCCATCCATCTCTATCCATCTGCTACCTAACTATATATGTATATGAAAATCAGGAAATGGCACGATGAGTAAATATTAGATGATATTAAGAATTATTGATAATATTTTGAACCATGATGATATGGAGTTATGTATTATAGAAATCCTTTTAAAAAGTAGCATTTAGGGATACAGTAATATTTACAAGATGGAACGATATGTCTGGAATTTCTTCCGTATAATTCGGTGTGGATGCGGTGGGACAGTTAGGCTGGGAACAGAGCTGAAGCAAGATGGATCCTAAGTTAATAACTGTTGAAGCGAGGTGATGTATGATGGCTCCTAACACCATTTTTCTCTACTTTAAAAATATATTTGAAGTTTTCCTAATATAATTTTTTTTTAAGAGAAAACATTGGGGTACCTGGCTGGCTCAGTTGGAGGAGCATGATGTGCCTTTTGATCTCGGGGTCCTGAGTTCAAGCCCTACCTTGAGTGTAGACATTACTCAAACAAATAAACTTTAAAAAATAAAAGATATTAATTCCCTTAGAAAACCCTAGAGGATGCCTTGGGTAAATGGCTTACTTAATTAGCTTGGCTTCCTTTCTTTCATAGATGATGGTGGTGGCTGCGTATACCCAGTCTCATCCAGACCCTCCTGGTCCATCTGCCCACCAGGCAAGGTTCCCAGAGATTCCCACTCTGGAAGAGGCCCCCACCTCGGCTCTGCCCTGTTTTTCACAGCAACAATTTCTTCCTAATTTGTTTTCCTGGTTGGGCCCCAGCCTTTGCCCCTCCTATTTGTACCCCCACCCCCGCCACCCATTTTCACCAGTGCCTGGCAATATACAATTCCTTCTCTTTTCCTCCCAGAATACTTCTAAAGCATAAATCTGAAGAGCTTACTCTCTTACTTGAAGCTTTTCAGTAGTTCCCAATTTTTTAAGAATAAAATACAGCCTCTTTGCATGAGCTGAGCTGGAGCCTCTGTGTCTCCAGAGGGCCAGGCCGTCCTCTCTCCCGCAGTCCAATCTCCTACCTTCTCTCCTTACTGAACCGCTGCAGTCCCTTAAAAAGCACTTTTCTCACATGGCTAGCCTCGCATGCGTTACTCCCTATGCACAAATATCTTTCTCCTGCGTATTCTTCCAGTGTTCTCAACTTCTCTTAATTCTTGTTTTTGTTCCCCTCGCCAAGGGGGACAATGAAATGAAACAAAGTCTTGTTCCCCTCGCCAAGGAGGAAAATGAAATGAAACTTAAATTCCCCCTAACAAGAGAAATTAAATATGAAGGGATAGATCCAGTCAGGTAGGGTCAAGCTCTGAAGAGTGACAAACCATCGTCACATAATATCTAGGGTTCTTTTCTTCTGGAGAACCAATCTTTGCCCCACAAGAATGCCTGTTCTAGTGCCTGTTCTAATGGCTGTTCTACTTTTCACTCTATGTTTGAATGATTTCTCTACTTGTCTCCTTCATTCGAACAGGATCGCCTTACAACAGACATTTTCTCTTCACATCCCCAGAACAATGCTGGCACCAAGGAGATTTTGGTAAATGCGTGGATAAATGAGAGAGGGGGTACATGGGGATTGTTAACCTGAGTCACAGTTCCAAGGGAGGAGGTCTCTGAGTTTTGCGAGTCACCCTCCTTGCTCCTCTGAGGTCTGGTTCCCTCCTGCAAGGTGACGCACACCCAATATGGCTCGCTCAAAGACGGACACTCAGACCTGGGCTGCCACTGTGGGAACCAGCTACGCTAAAGTGCTCTTCCTCCACAGGGCCCAGAGCATCTGAGTCAGCTTCAGGCTGCACTTCCAACTCCATCTGCCTTCTCGGGCATTAGCCCAACTGGCAGTGGGAGGGCCTACAGCTTAGGAGGGTGATAACTTCCGTGTATGCTCACACCATTTTGGGGGTGGAAGCCCTCCAAGACCCTCTCCCCCTGAGGCTGCTCCAGCTTAGAAAGGAGCAACTGAGAGTGTTTAACCAGAACAAAAACTTTCTGAGACAGAAAAAACGCAGGATCACCACTACGTTTCAAAATGAGCCCAAACAGATGTTAATGATATTATAAGAAGCTTTTGTAACCCAACAGAAGGTTTACAACTCTTAGTGAAAGACATGAAAAGGGGCCAGCCTACTTGTTTGCTCTGCTCAGCTCTAGTTAAGAAAATTAATGGGACCACAGAACAGATGCAAAATTGCAGCATTACTTATCTGCAATGTTATTTTCGGGCTTCTTGAGTGCTGCCTGTTTAACAAAATGAACGCTATCTGGCTTGAATCCATAACGGCAGCTGCTTATGTGGACCAAATAGGAGCCTGGATTTGGGAGCGAGCCTTTGGAATGCATACATGTGCAGGTCAATCAAAGTTCACTTCAACTAAAAGCGATGGACTTCATTTTACGCAGTACAGCTACATTTCTTGGGGGACAGGCCAGAGAAGATGAACCATATAGAAGAGCGCCCTTACAGCTTCCCACTACTGTGTGGTCTTTCTATCTGGCCGTGTCACAACCGTGTGCCAACAGAGTTCCAAGGAGTTGCTGAATGTCTAAAAAGAGAATTTTGAATTTCTTTATGTTACCGATTATTTATTTATTTATTTATTATTATTTATTAGTCTCCAAGTAAGGCTGCTTTGTGACAGTGCTTCTCAAAGTGTAGTCTTGGGACCAGGAACTTCAGCATTATCCAAGTATGTGTTGGAAATACACATTCTCAGCTTCACTCAGACCTGTAGGAACCCTAGACCCTAGGGGAGGGGCCCAGTTACCCATGTTTTAACAAGCCTTCTGGGTGATTCTGACTAGACTTTGAAACCATTACTTTGAGATCAAGCATTAAAAAAAAGAGAGAGAGAGAAGAAGATAACCTTTCTTTTCCTTCCTTCCTTCCTTCTTTCCTTCCTTCCTTCCTTCCTTCCTTCCTTCCTCTCTCTCCCTTTCCTTTCCTTTCTTTTTCTTTCTTTTTTTCTTATTTTAAATCTTTATCATACGTTCTTTTTTTGGAGACAGCCTTTTGCCAAAACCATCCCTACTATTGCCCCTAGCACAGCTAGGATCATTCTTGCTTGCTTACAAGGAGGTCTTTCTGCTACTTCAACCTAGATTTAGGGGGTCTGGGGTAAATTGTTCAGCTGGCTTAGCAATGATGAACTGAAAAAAAAATACAAAAGCTCAAATCTTTGAAGGGCAGATTGAACTGGTACTAAGGCTATACATGCCTAAGACTCTATTTGGAAATGTGTAATGGTAATTTGCTTTGGATGGGACAAATTGCAGCCTGTAAATGTTTCTCTGCACAAATTAGAGCCAATGCAGAAAAAATGCTGAATTTAGAGTCTCTAAAACATGCTCTATATTAGAAGCAAGGTGCTCTAAATCAAGAGAGAAATCATTAGCAGCTATGTATTTGATTGGCACAAAGACAGTCATACAAAGCAGAGAGGTCCGTAGGAATTTTTTGGGACAGGTTTGGAAGGCCCCTCTACTTCTTTCTACAAGTCCCCAAATTCTCGACTGTTTTGTCTCAGGCTACTTCTTAGCAGTCCAATATCTCCCTCTTCATTTACATTGGATCTAGAAGCAATAAAAGAAAAACAATAGATTTTATGTCAAGAGGATTATTTGCCTCTTTGGGGAACTAAGGTTTGGGTAACAGCCTTGTTCTGGAGCCTCAGACCCAGGCAAGAACCATCTGGCTTTACTTGACTTGTCTTCCTATGGTAATGAAAGATAACAAATGCAAAAGCTCCTGAAGGCAGAATGGTCACTGAATATTGGGGGGTGTAGAGGTGGGGGGGAAATCCCTATAATTCCAAGTGTTCCAAAAGATTTGGAAAATAAATAAAGCTAAAATTAATTTTAAAAGCACTCTAATAATGGCAGTTAGCATTTAGGATTCATTGGGCCTTATTAGGTGCCAAACATCATCGCTGAGTGCTTAAATATATTACCTCCTTTGATCCTTCAAACAGCCATGTGAAGTAGTCATTAAATGGACATTTATGGACGAGAATTTCATTTTCCCATTTCCCAGCTTGTTGGTTGTGAAGCCAGTTCGTGTTCGTATTCATTTCATCCTACTGCTCCCTCAGCCAAGGCTAGAAACAGAGTGGATTCTGACTCTTGAGTGCCTCACTCTCCAGTAACCGACCGCAACCAGTCATCACCGACCAAACACTTTGGCCTCACTCCCCTGCTTGACGTCTTTTAATGGCTCCCATTGGCTTCTGGAGTGAAGTTCAAATTTCTTAACACGGTTTAGGACTGTAATGATCTGGCTTCACTGTATCTTCCTACTCACCTTCTATGAAGTCCTTACACATAATTTTTGCCTCAGCTACATCTGCTACTAGGATGTGCCGTGCTCTCTGATCTGCTTTGGCCCATTCTCTTCTGGTTAATTCTAACACGTTTCCAAATGCTTTCAAGACCAAGGTTGACAGAAGCATCTCCTTAGCTCCCCCGGCTCAAATGGATGCCTCTACATTCTCTTAACATTTTGTGCTTACACCTAGGACATTCATCATATTACTTATTTTCTTCTGTATCTCATATAAGGTAGTGACTTGACTTGGGGGCAGGGATTGTATCTTTTCTCATCTAAGACCTGGTTGACCCTAACACCTCATAGAACCAAATAAATGCTGGTGGCATGACCAAATGAAAAACAAAGACTTTAACAACTTTGGAGAGTGGTTCTACCATCTCCTTGGGTAAGGGACAAGGCAGAACAACGCCATTAGTATGACTAGAAGATGAGCTCATGTTCTGAAGCAGCATCTATTAAACCAATTGCAGTATTGCTAGCTTAGGAAACCAAGTTATACTGAGTATGCTTATCAAGTTTCTGTAACTGATGAGAGAAGCAAGATGGAGAGGGCCAGATGGTTAAGGAAAGAAATGGAAGACTCCTGGAGTACAGAAAATCCGGTATCAGTATGAACAACATTTTAGGGAGTGAAGACTATACACTGAGTATTGCCATTTTAAAATATTGAGACGGGGCGCCTGGGTGGCTCGGTGGGTTAAAGCCTCTGCCTTCAGCTCAGGTCATGATCCCAGGGTCCTGGGATTGAGCCCCACATTGGGCTCTTTGCTCCGTGGGGAACCTGCTTCCTCCTCTCTGCCTGCCTCTCTGCCTACCTGTGATCACTGTCAAATAAATAAATAAAATATTAAAAAATAAAATAAAATAAAGTATAGAGACAAAGGATGGTAATAATTCAAATCATCAGTTTAATTTCAGATGAAGCACAGTATCAAACTTCCAAAATCAGTGACTGTTGTAATGATTAATGGTTATTTCCCATTCATTTAAATCTTGATGAAGGATAAGAACAATGGTGGGGAAAGGCTTTTTTAGGATGTATTAGTAATAAAAAGAGTTTCCATGTATTGCATACGAACTGTGCTGGTAAACATTTCTATTAGTAAGTTACAGCTGCTCCCTAAGGTGGGTATAACTATGTGTACATGACTGCAAATGGAGCTGGATCTCAGACTGGTTAAGTAACTTTCCCAAACTCACATAGCTCAAATGTGGTAGAGCTGCCTCGAATGCATTCATTTTGAATAATTTCCTCCCCCACTCCTTGCTCTGCTCTGAATAAAAGAGAATTCAGTTACCCAAATTATACTTATATTCTCATTTGGAAGAGGATAGAGAAACACTCAAATTCTTCCAAATCAATGATCAGATGGTAATTTTCAAATAGTGCTCTGTTATAAAAACATGTCTGCATGAGTATATTATTTTCATATATCAATTTAAGGAAATCTGGTTTGGGTAAGTATGAATCTCACACCTATATATTAGTCTTATTTTGGGTAGGTGCATGGTTTTCAATGGAAGGATTTAGGATTTTTAAAATAGCACCTCCTAGAGATTTAAAAAAAAAAAACTTAATAAGCAAGAGAATTACCATAGGATTAGGCATCAGGATTGTAGAGGGAAAGGTCTACAGGGGAAAAAATAAGCTGAAGGGTAGAAGCAATTGAAGTAGGACCGGGCTCTCCAAGTGCTCGGTTATTGTTTCTGAAACTCCTTCCACCTGACATATCTGCACAGTCTGGCTTCAGTACTGGGAGAATGGCCAACTGTGGGCACTATGCATATTCATCTCAGGCTTGGCTCTTTTGTTCTGCACGAAAGGTAGCTGAGATCTGCGTAGTTTGGCAAATCATGCAAAATGGGTTTCTCCACAGAGCTTTGCCTCTTCACTAAGACAGAACCCAGACTGATGCTTGAGGCTTTATCCTTTTTTGAAATAAATCCCCCAAAGAAAGTGCAATTGAAGCCTGCTTGTAAGGAGAAGAATGCAAATGTTGGTACAGAAGATCAGTTGCTTGAGAAATAATGAGTGGAAATTTTTAAGCGTTGGTTATAAAATACATTTGGATACAATCATCCTTACCAGCTGTGCCAATGGATGCAACTACCAACTTGTTTTGACTGTGAACAGGAATCAAAAACACATGGCCTGACATGACCATAAACTTTAGATCTAGATGGCTTAATTATAGAAGATTCCAGAACATTGACAATAATTCGTCATCAGTGGGAATTAAGTTATACACAGTAGAAGCTCTCTTAACCAATTTCTCTTTAGCCATTACTGGATTAATTGTGGTTCTTTATCTTCTTTGTAAAATATACCTGCCAATGCCACTGAATGCCCCAGAGTAATAGGTCTTTCTTTCTAGTAACTCTGTGCACCTCTGTGTCTGCTAACAATTGAGTTGTAAGCTTAAAAATTTAGAGTCAGTTTTGTTTATTCCAAAGCCTGTTTATGTCAGTTTTACTAGTTTTTGTAACTATGTAATTTAATGAATCTTACATAACCTATGAAACAGGAGAATAATGGTTCTATGAAAACAAAATCAAATGCTTTGGAAAAATCAGTAAGGAGAGTCATTAGGCAAAAATCTACTAATTCTGTAGAGAAAAAAGTTGAAAACATCGGGCAAATAAAAACCTAACTGGAGTGAACACTCAGATTACTTTAAATTCTTTAAATTTTCACTGTATTAAAACAAAATAAAAACTGGGAAATACAAACTGTATATCATATATAAGGTTTGGGCCAACAAATAAGTAAAAAGGCTTGTAACTGTGATCAGCAGGATGAAATTCACAGCAAAGAAGTTGGCTTCACCCATAATATTGGCAAAATTTTAAATTAAATGTTCATGCTATCCATATCTATCAATTTCTGTAATTCCCTACATTAGCTGCATCTTTCAATTATGGACTTTTTTCAATTACTTCTAGGTTTTTATTGTAATCAGATAGAAGAACTTCTACTGCCAGGTTGCTCAGATTGGGTTTCTTGGACCACAGTAGTATCATCAGGAAATCTGTTAGAAATTCAGAATCTCAGGCCTCATCTGGGGGTAGTGGCCAGGAACTGTGTTTTAACAAGCTTTTCAGGTGATTCTGAGGCCTAAGAAAGCTTGAGAAGCACTGCCCCACTATATTCATCTATTACTGGAAACCCTACAAATGGATATGGCCCTTTTAGAAAGCAGCATGGTACAAGACTTGTCAGAAATCCTGAGAAGTTCCTTCTTATTCGTACTCAGCAATTCTACTTCTAAAAATATTTCCTAAGGAAATAATTCAGAAGAAGAAGAAAAGTTGATTAAAGATATCCATACATAGGGGCGCCTGGGTGGCTCAGTGGGTTGGGGCCTCTGCCTTCGGCTCGGGTCATGATCCCAGGGTCCTGGGATCGAGCCCCACATTGGGCTCTCTGCTCGGTGGGGAGCTTGCTTCCTCCTCTCTCTCTCTGCCTGCCTCTCTGCCTACTTGTGGTCTGTCAAATAAATAAATAAAAATCTTAAAAAAAAAAAGATATCCATACATAAAGATGTCCATGATTACACTATCTGTGATAGTCAAACAATTGGAAGCAATCTAAGAAAGAAGAGAAAAATGATAAATAAGTTACAGGCAGTAAATAAAAAATGTTTGGTATTAAGCATTTGGAAAGTGGTAATGTCCTTATAAAGTTAAAACGTGCACTATGGCTATAATTATGTAATATAAATATCAACTAGAAAGGGGTGCCTGGGTGGCTCAGTCGGTAAAGTGACTAACTTCAGCTCAGGTCATGATCTTGGGGTCCTGGGATAGAGCCCCGTATCAGGCTCTTTGCTCAGCAGAGAGTCTGCTTCTTTCTCACCCTCTGCCCTTCCCCCCCTGCTCATTCTCTTTCTCTCTCTCTCAAATAAATAAATAAAATCTCTTAAAAAATGACTGGTTCCATTGTATCAGGGTAGTACTGGATGATGATTTAATTTTCTTTCTTTTTTTAAATTTTCATTTTTGAACATTATTTTGATACAACCATAGTCATGCTTTATAATAAAAATGCCTTAATTATATCATTAAAAGCACCATTATTTAAAATTCATCCTACACTCTCAACACACAATTTAAAGACCCTCTGTAAACTATGCGAAACACTGCTTCAGTGTCACTAGCCAGCGGTCGTATTTAAAACATCAAGATCTAACATCTGCAACAGATGGGCAGTTAGAGAAATCAGTCTCAACTAAGGAAGCTTTCCGTACCTGAATTATCTTCGTCTTTGCGGATTTTGAGCTTCACCAGGTCTTCACACTGCTGAAGGATCTGAACTGCATCTTCCATTGAACAGTTGTCCAGTCGGATGTTATCGATTGCAAGTAATTTATCCCCGAGTTCCAGGGTGCCAGTCCTGTTAGCCAATGCAGAGCAACACATGATTAATGAGCACTCACCCGCGTCATTTAAGAGGCATTAAGAATAATGTAGCATTATGGCAGTCTTTAGAGAAGAGACGTTCTTCAACTCTTTTTAAATTGCATTTTATTAACAAATCCCTTTTTTCTAGTCTTAGTTTGGATGGCTGCCATGACATTACATTTCAGAGTTATTAAAAACATTTTTTTAAGATTTTTTAAAAAATGTATTTGACAGAGAGAGATCACAAGTAGGCAGAGAGGCAAGCAGAGAAAGAGGGAGAAGCAGGCTCCCTGCTGAGCAGAGAGCCTGATGCAGGGTTTGATCCCAGGACCCCGAGATCATGACCTGAGCCAAAGGCAGAGGCTTAACCCACTAAGCCACCCAGGTCCCCAACATTTTTTTTTTAAACTAGTTTCTTGAACTAGTCCAGGACCACTATATAAGCTTCACTCAGGAATTCAAACTTTCCTAGGAAGGGAGGTAATGGCGCAGGGTGTACAGACACTGGGTGTCCTCATGCTTCTCCACACTGTTGCACTACTTGTCAGGTACTAGGAGAGAGTTCGGAGAGTGAGGGGAGTCATGGTGGGTTAACTTCGTGGGGGTCTGAATCCTGGCGTCCCATTTCCACCTGTACCGGGAAACCCAGGGCCATTGAGAATCTAACACCAGCACTGGACCTCTGCAAGTCTGTTGAAGATTTTTAAGGTCCATCATGAGATGAGAAAAATAATAAGAATGTGTATGTGTTTGTTGGTATATATGTGTATACACATACATATTTGTAAAATAATGAGAATGTATATGTGTTTGTAGGTATATACATGTATACACATACATATATATATGTATACACATACATATTTGTACACCGAAGGTTATGTTTTGGTAAGAACTATCCTTGAGGAATTATGTCTGTGACAGATTGCTAATTGCTTTCAGCCTCTGTCCTCCTCGCTTTTCTTCTGGGTCATTCCCTGAAGATGCACAGCCCGGACTCTCTCAGCACCACTCCCACTACCCTTCTGTGGCTAGAAAATTGCAATGACTGGAGCAAACTGGTGAGGATAACAGAGTTGCCTCCCCAGCCTCGAATTGCCTGCCTACCTCCCAACTGTTACATGAGAGACACACTGCAGACTTCTTTGTCCCAGTCTATTTATGAATCTCCCTGTCATGGCATCTGAGCTTATAGCTATATACCTAGACGCATACAATGTCCTTTCTACTTATTGAGTATTAAAATATTACTTTAATGAAATGACCATGATAATGGATGGAATATTTTTTAAAAAGTCCTTAATTGGACAATAGAAAGTTAATAGTCTTTTATCAGTATTCCCAAAGATTTGAAAATATTTTTGACCTAGGAGCACCTGGGTGGTGCAGTTGGCCAAGTGCCTGACTCAGAACCTAAGGGTTTAGACTCAGGTCATGATCTCCCCGTTGTGAGATCCGGCCCCGAGTCGGGCTCTGCTCCCGTGTGCTGGAGATTCTCTCTCCCTCTTCCTCTATCCCTCCCGCCCATGTCCTCTCTCTCTCTCTCTCTAAAATAAGTGAGCAAATCATTAAAATAAGTATTTTTGATCTGTGAAATCAAAAGTTTGAGACTCTCTGATTTTGACGGTATATGGACCAAACAGAAGACAAACATTGTTCAAGGCTCAACGACCTAGCTTGGCTAGGGAGGACATTCTGGCATTTAGAAAAGCTCTTCCACAAGCAATGATCTATTTCCATGTGGGGTGTTTCTTATAATTGGGGCCATTTCCAGTTTTTTAGCAGGAAAATGAAGGCTGGAAGATGAACAGTGAAGGAGAGTGTGATGGACTCAGGAAGGACCCTAAAAGGTGACTGTTGTCTGCAGTGGGTACAGAAATAAACTGACATGAGGAGAGCTACAAAGTCATTGCATGAGGAATGTTGAATACAATCGCTTAACAGTGGCTGTCTGGAGAACATTAAGAATACCATGATCCACTAAGAAGGTCTACCTTGGGTGTTGAAAGGGTGTCATCTCTACTTTAATTAAGGAATGTCTTAATGTCTTAGTAGAGCATGTGACTTTTGATCTTGTGGTTGTGAGTTCAAGCCCCATGTTGGGGGTAGTTACTTTGAGAAAAAGAAATGCCTTGGAATGAACCAGAAAATTCATTTTTCTTACCTGTGTGCCACACTTCCTTTCTTGATATCTGATATGACAAGGGGATCTCCTGGTTTTCTGCTAGATGGTGCTGTAATAATGAAGTTAGAATCTTTATATCCATGATTCACCCACTCCGTATAGTTCCTATTTTATAGCAATGGTTAATGCAAGTACATATTTGCTTTGTATGCAAAGCAAAGATGCCAGCAAACGAATAAAAAATGTGCACATTACATTTTCTTAATACAAAAATGTGTTAAAGTATGTATAAGCTTAAAAACGAAAGCAAAGTCATTTTAAATTTGCAATTGGAGAAAGCAATCACGGAGCTGACCATCGGGTTTAAATCTATTTCAACCTGTGATTCCAAAGAGAAAGGTGAAGAGTGAGTACCCAAAGAGGAGACTATCAGAAGCGACTGGGGACTCTCATTAGTGGTATCCATATGTGCTCCCTTCTCCTACTTCTTCCCTTACTTCTTTTTGGTGAGGAGACATCACCTTTTGTGGGACCATGCCATATTTCTTCAGGTATATGGAATTGGAAAGTGGATGAGATTCAGTGATTTAAAGTTCTTTTTCCCCCAGAAGGAAATCTTTTGCTAGATAGACTGTAAATCTTAACATTTTGCTCACACATTCATACCTAAAATGCTCTGAAGTGTTCTGGAATATGAATATTTTATTTTATTGACAGCAGTCAATATTTGACTTAATTATATTTTTATACATATTCATATTCTAAATGTGAACATTCAACTTTTATTGAGTTTACAGATTATCCTATTATCCTGCACAGTGGTCAGTTTTTGGTTTTATAACTTCTCTCAGATATTTCTTTTTGATGAGAATGAAAAGCAATTAGTTTTGGGTCTACCATTGAGTTAATCCTGAAAATGAGCTATAGTTCACACAGCACAAAAATATCATCTTATCTAGAAAGTGTATATTTAATTTAGGTGTTTGATAATTAAAATAACCCATACTGACATTTATAAAAAAAAACAATTTGCCTCTGAGAGGAGATGTTTTGCCAGTTTGAAGTCTGTAGTGATTTCCTTTTAAGGATCATTAAAAGGCCCCTAAAGTAAGATTTTATTATAAACAGGCTGATCACCCCATAATAGTCATAGAACCATAACATATCCCATAATCCCACCTGAATCCCAGGAAAATGTTTATGCATAAGAACAGATGGTTTAATATTTCAACATAACATTGAAAGAAAAAGCAAATACATAAACCAATATCTTACCCACTATCTAAATTAGCCCATAGTAAATGTTAATGGGACTTGATTCAATCATTATTCTTAGCTTCTAGCAAAGTATGCAAAACATTCTATTCACTACAATTAATTCATAATTTAAACCTCCACTCGATTTGATATAATTCCTCCAGAGAAATAGAAATATTTAGCATTTTTATACATGTCATATTTTACAACTACAAATAGTTTTGGACATAGGGCTCAAAGACAAAAACTTTGTTATTACCCCAAAATACAACTTTTTAGCATCTGCCAATGACTTTATACTCTATTTTGCCAAGCTGTAGTAACCATCACAAAGCACTCAATGTTTCCCCTGGTTTTTAATAAAATCCATGCTCCACCGAAATGGTCTGAAATGAAACAATAGTAGAGGCAACAAAATACATCAAACCCATCTCTGTCATCTTTGCAACAGAGGAAAATAGCACTGGGGTCTCTTGGACAAACCCACCCAGCTTTACAGAGAGGTCTGAAACTTATTATGGCATATGGACACATATGGTGGCCATTCTCATGTTTGCTAGATTCTTCTCTTTCTCCTTTAACCAAGATCATACCTGAGGCTTGAGAAGCTCATCAGGGTAGATGCCCCTTGGAGTGATGAAGTTGAACCCAGAAGTTGGTCCAAATCTGTACAAGCCCCTGGCACTGTGGCTCCTATGCCTACCAGGCATGTTAAATGTGGTTCTGGGGGCTCAGATATCATTTGCATACCCCAGGACCTATGTTTTAATTCTCCACTACCTGGGAAGAAGTCATAAACCAAGCATGCTTTGCTTGACTTGTAGGGCTTTAAAAAATTAAATTAGTTGTCAACATTTAAAAATTAGTAGATTTCATACACATGTATAGTTTGTTTTAAAAAAACTGGACAGGCAATATGGTAGAATGATCAAGAGCTTGGCAGCCATAATGTTTGGGTCCAAAATCCTGGCTCTACCACTTATCAGCCACCGCCATTTGAGTGCATAGTCTTTAGGCACCTGAGTTGATCTGCAAATGGTGATGAAGAATAGTAAGAGTGCTTACCTCAGCGTTTTTGTGGCAAGGATTGAGATTTACATTAAAGCGATTGGACCAGTGCACAAGCAATGCAAAACATAATTGTTTACTGTTATTATTATCCAGCAACACTGGACACTTCCAACTCCCCCTTTGGGTGGAGCCTCCAGTTTCCCATTTGCCACTGTCCTCCATGGATGGATCTCATTCACTGACTTGCCCACCTCTGAGGGCTTCTGAATTTGTGACCCTTTGAGAATACACTAGTGCTTAATGGTTCAAATTTGATTGAAGTTCTCCACAGAATCATTTGTTTAATACATATTTATTGATACTAACTATAAGCTAGGCAGCTCTGCTTTGAGCACCAGCCATGAAACCCCTAGAAGTTGCATAAAATGGTGGGGATGGGGGGTGGGGCAGGGATGGTTAAACCTTATGAAGTTATTAGCCATGAAACTCTCTCTTCTCCAAAGTGAGTACAGCTGGGAAGGCCATACAAACCATCATATGGCAGGGAGGTTACCCTAAATGGGTCAAGTGTGTGGCCTAGCAAAGAAGGGTAGCACATGGTTACAGAGTTCTCAAAAAGACAAAATAGTTTCACCACCTCTTGAAATCTCAATATAAACTGGTGAAATGTATGGAACTGAAAGGCTGGTAAAGGAGAAAGAACAAGACACAAATTCCATGTTATAGGATACATGTTAAATTTAAAATACTGCCTTTTCCATAGTCATAGTTCATAAAATAATTTTAATTCAAACTCTTCTATCTCTGTTAGTTGTTTTTGTTTTACTAGAGCTATATTTTTGAGTCATCTACAAGTTTTTTCTAAACTCATCACTTTCATGTCTTTTAAGGCTATTTTGCTGTCCAAGAAGATGATGTCACTAGAAATTGTATGCCAACTCACAAGTACCCATTTGTATAACATCACAATGACTGATATTTTCATGCTGCTCATAGATGGACATTCTTGATCCTCACAAGAAAACTGCCTACTATATTATTTTTTTAAAATTTACTTTACTTTTACTTATTTATATCAGAATCATATATGCATACAACTTGAAGAGTCCAATTTCTCCAAGACCAGCCCTTCATTTCTTACTTCCCCAGATGCTGTTGCTATATTGCTAAATAACATACAACTGTTATTATTTAATTATTTTTCAGTGCTAATTATTTACCATCTGTTATGAAAGATGCTATACCAGCACCATATTCACATACATGTCTTGTCCTGTGGGCTCCCCACATTCTTCCATCGCAGTTTGGTCTGGATTTTTTATAGGATCGATATTTGGTATTTTCCTCTGTATGACTACCTAAACAGTATTCACAGATAAGTCATGTAGCATACCATGACTACTTGCCTTTTCACAGGGTATGTCTTCCCTGTAGTTGTCAATTGCCTTGGTGTCTCTGGATAGTTTTCTTGTATTTATCATGAATTCAACTCCTCAGATCCCAAGCTATATAAATTTTCTCTTAGTATGATAAATCATATCAGGGTTTCTAGCAGAGGTTTACAACTTGTCTGGACTGTTTACTTTCTAGGGTTGCTCCATAGATCTTGGGAACTTCCTTCTCACAGACCCTGGAAGATGTTCTCTTGACTTCTGTTATACTAAAACAAGGAGGCCATTAGACAGACTAAGCTGGCTGTAAAGCTGTGATGGCCTATAGAAGCAACCCAAAATCTAAGCCTGTCAATGCCTCAAAGTTACAAAATCAAAATGCTAAGGAAACCAATCACAAACAGCCAACTAGGCTTTAAGTTACAGCTGATCAATAATTTCCTTTCTCTGTGTCTGTATTTTCTCTACCTGTCTTCCCCCAGGCTCTTGTGGATAGAGGCCTCCTAATTCCTTCCACTTTGGCACTGCCTGATTTGAATCTATTTTTACTTAAATAAACCCTTTACATTTTTAATATGCCTCAGTTCATCTCTTAACCCCTCTCTCTTACATCCTTGGAGCCCTCACATTTTCTCTCCTCTTTCATTCTGTAATGGCTATTATTTGGATATTGTATCCTTTGGACTCAGCCTGTATACTTCTTTTCTATCCTAGATTCCTTATTTGTAGTTTTCTTCTAATTTCTGGCACTTTCTCTCACCTTTATTTTCCAATATTTTAATTTCTGCCATGTTCTTAAGTTCCAAGAGGTCTTTGTCCACCCTCGTATGTTATGTTATGTTATGTTATGTTATGTTATTTATTTATTTTTGTTATGTTATTTTAGACTAGTATTCATTTCTTGCTTCCATCCACACAATATCTTGGGTTGGTACTGATGTTAGAAACCTTGTTCTTTTTTAAAGTTTTCTTCTTCCTGAATGTGCTGCTTCTGCTTTTCTTCTTTGTTTCTGGTGATAGACTTGCATATCAGATTCTTCCCTCGGGTGTCTGCTTTTTCTTAGCTGTCTGTTCACATGAAAAAGGCAGCCCTACAAAGCTGTTAGAAAGCTTGGTGCACCTGTGAGCGGTCTGTGGACTCTCATCCTCCCTGGACAGTTCAGGCCAGGCTGTTTCTTTGGGTCAGATGGCTCTGATTCTTCCTCTTGCTTGGAGGGTATTAAGCCTGGCTACCTTGCTTCTCTGAGTTTATGGAGGAGAAGACTAGCAGTCTCAAGATTCAGTATGTACGCTTTTTTTTTTTTTTTAAAGGTTTTATTTATTTGACAGACAGACAGGGAATACAAGCTGGGGGAGAGGGACAGGGAGAAGCAGGTTTCCTGCACAGCAGGCAGCCGGATGAGGGGCCTCAATCCCAGGATTTGGGGATCATGACCTGAGCCAGGCAGACTCTTAACAACTGAGCCACCCAGGCGGCCCCGCCTCATCTTGTAGAGCAGTACAGCTGCCCTCTGCTGTGCTCTCCCAGGCCACAGCCCCTCCATTTCCTGCTTTCCAGAGAATGAAACTCCATTCTTCTGTGGAGGGGAGATGTGCCTGGATGTGCGGGCTGGCGTAAGGCATCTAAGGGACTAATTCATTTTTCACAGACTTTCAACCATTCCTCATGTCTCTGCTCTCCCATCACTCTCACTTCCGGAAGTTCCTCATTCCACCAGTTCCTGATGCTGCTGGGACTTTAGGATACAAATCCGGTTCCCCGTCAGCTTTCCCTTCTGCTTCTTTAAATTCATCTTTCTGCACCTTCTCTACTTCCAGATTTGGTTGCGGCTATCTATATTCCTTTTCTTCTTCTTCTTATGGGTTTGTGCCTTTTGAAAAATCTTAGATTGTTGTTTTAAAATGCTCTGGGGTGGGAGCAGCGCTAAATGCCAGGGTTCAAGCTATCATCTTTTGACCCTGAAGTTTAAAAACATTAGTCCAGGGACTCCCGGGTGGCTCAGTCGGTAAACCGCTGCCTTTCGCTTGGGTCATGATCCCAGGGTCCTGGGATTGAGTCCTGCGTCAGGCTCCATGCTCAGTGGGGAGCTGCTTCTCTTTCTGCCTCTGCCTGCCACTCTGCCTGCCTGCGCTCTCTCTGACAAATAAATTAATTCTTTAAAAAAAAAAAGCATTAGTCCTCTTTCACTATCAGAAACTGATTCTTAAAGTGAACATGGATTCTTTGCTTCTCAAATAATTGTTGGAAAGGTGGAAAGTGACATTCTCTATCTTTTGCTTTAAAAACTTTGTATTAGAAGACAGGTAAGATCTTCTGGATTTTGTAATAATTAAACTTGAATCAACAAAGTATTCCAAGAACATTCGATAATATCTAGCCATTCATGGATCTTACTCTACTAGTCAGGGTACTTTGATCAAAGG
Source organism: Enhydra lutris kenyoni (assembly GCF_002288905.1). Taxonomy (NCBI): domain Eukaryota; kingdom Metazoa; phylum Chordata; class Mammalia; order Carnivora; family Mustelidae; genus Enhydra; species Enhydra lutris. The sequence goes on along the minus strand of NW_019154091.1, from coordinate 33,696,859 downwards.
GCCTGATAAAGTGTCCAAACTATACTGGATACACACACACACACACACACAGAGTCATTCAGTTTTGCTTTACTTGTAACCGTATATATGATACTTGGCAAGTAAAACAAGTTATTTGATTTGAAATGGAGCAGTGAGTAGAATTTTTATTGCAAAGTTGGCAAAAAACTTGAGCCATTCTCTTCTAAATACGCTTAAGACTTAAGGCAAAAAATGACAGATTTGTTGTGCTTGTCATAAAGGCTGCTTTATGATTTTATACAAAAAAAAAAAAAAAAAAGCAAGCCTTTGTTCCTGAAAAACAATTCCGTCAAAACTAAAAAGGAAAGCCAACAAATTAACTCCACTCATAAAATGCTGTCTTTTGCTTTTCTGATAAAAGATGTGGGAAAGGTCATCAATCATGTAGAGGCAGTGATGAGCACTGGCGGGACAGCAAAACCCACGTTAGGTCAGACAGAATGGGTTTGAAACCCATGCAGCCTTTATGAGCTCTGGGGCCTGGGCAGGTTACCCAGCGCAGCCTTTCTTTTCTATAAAATGTGTATAGATCCACAGGGCCGCTCTAAGGAATAAGTGGGAAACACACAAACTGCTTATGGTCATGCCTGCCACAAAGTAGATACAAATCCTTGTAGTAAAACAGCAAAAAGAAAACAATATCAAAAGGACTTTACTGACAACTGCGCATGACAGAGTTAAGGGGCGTAGTCTGTGGTGAGGGTGGGTGGGTGGGGGGCACTGCGCGGCTGGGCATGCGCTCTGGTTTCCCACTGGCTGAGGTCTTAGAGCTTTAGGACGCCGTTTCCAGCACGAGGCCGTTTCACTTTATTTGCTAGAATAAATTGCTCCACATTATAGCAATAACATCAATAAAAGTCATGGCTGATGCTAATGTGCTATGAATGTCTCATCAGGAACTTGAGAAAATTAGTCTAAAACTGCTCACCACATCCCACATCAGAGAGACTCATTTCTCAGTCAATTAGGTATGAAGAATGAGTGAGGCTTCAGCCAAGCGTGCGAGGCTCTGGCAGAACGTTTCCCGGGATGAAGGCTGCGTCTTACTACTCAGGTTCTCACAGGGTGAAGGAGACAGAAGAGGGCTTTGCACAGGGAGTGGGACACATCAGTTAGACCCTTGCAGGCCTCAGTTTCGCTAACGGTACCTGGGTGTTGGAGAAGAGGGTCCCTTGCTTTCCTCCCTAAGTGCTAGAGGTGCAGTTGGCGTGAAATTTTGTGGGGGTAGAGCTTGGATTAAGCTATTTCAGGAAGCTCTATATGTAAAATAAATAGTAGTCATCATAATAATGAACACGTGGTTAGGGCTCATAACTGGTCTAGGCACTTTACATATACTAGCTCATATAATCTTCTCAACAATGCTACGAAGAAGGGAACAAGTGCACTGTTTTATAGACAAGGAAATGGTACAGAGAGGTCAAGAGGGTCAAGGAGTGGAGAAGTGTGTGCTCTGAGGCCTTGCTCTTTTTTTTTTTTTTAAGATTTTATTTATTTATTTGGCAGAGATCACAAGTAGGCAGAGAGGCAGGCAGAGAGAGAGGGAGAAGCAGACTCCCCTGCTGCTGAGCAGAGAGCTGGAAGGGGGGCTCGATCCCAGGACCCTGGGATCATGACCTGAGCCAAAGGCAACCGCTTAATGGACTGAGCCTCCCAGGCGCCTCTGAGGTCTTGCTCTTAATCATTTTCCAAGTTAGTGCTTCTTTAGTTCACCTAAGGGCCTTTGCATAAACATCTGTATTCATCATCACCTTCAAAGGCTCATTTTCTGGAATGCACAGTGGTTAGTAGAAGATTGTAAGCAGCAGATTATTTTTGATAGACTCCTTATTCATTCATTCCACAAAGACAGGAATTAAATAAGCACCTTGTATATGCCAGGAACCACACTAGGCCTCAGGAGTTCATTTCATAACAATATAATTGGATTCTGGCCTTTTTTTTTCCTTTTAAAGTAAATTCTGTTTTCTCAATTGGGAAAATATTAGTATTTTCCATGAGGAGACACAAATTCAGCATGGTGATGGTAAGTTGTATAAAGGGAGCTATAGGTCTGGATGGGCTGACAAACGGATTTGACAAGCTTATGTATCATTCCTCCATCCAGAGACGGCAGAACACTTCCAGCTTCCACGAATAGCTTTAGTTTATGCTGGTTGAAGTCAGGCCATTCTTGTGAGGGTTTTGGGGAAGTTTCTATTGTTGGCATTAAATGTCATACTTAGTTCACACACAAAACCACCATAAAGCATAATTTTAGAGGATTCTTCATATGAATAAAGTATGTTGTGTTTGTGTATACATGAATATACTTCAAACAAATGGAGCATCTAAATATTGACTTTAAAAGAGGAATACATCACAGGATCAGTTTTTGAATGGGGACTCTCCTTTATAGTTGTATTTTTATGTATGTCAATTTTTTCTTTAATTGAAGTTAGTGGACACACAATATTACATTGGTGTCAGGTGTAAAACATAGCAATTCGACAAGTCTACATGCTACGCTAGGCTCACCAGCGTGTAGCTATCACCTGTCACCATGCAATGCTCTTACAACACCACTGACTCCATTCTCCGTGCTGTCCCTTTTATTCCTGTGATTCCTGTGACTTATTCATTCCATAACCGAAGCTGTACCTCCCTCTCCCCTTCACCCATTTTATCCATCTACCTACCCTCCTCCCCTTACATATATCAATTTTTAAGAATAAATCTATTTTTTTTTAAAAAAAGACCATTTTCCCAATTAAAATTTGGAAGGAAAACGATTATGTGGCAATAGGCTTCCCAGCTGTGGGTGTCTCCAGCGGACTCACTAGCCGTAAGTATCTCTAAGGACAGGGAGTGTGTTTTCAAAACTTAGCATAGGTTCTAGGCATCCTAGGCACTCGGAACGCATTTATTTCACGCAAGCGAAGGGAAGAAAGAATAGAATGGAAGGCAGGACACCTGTACGCAGCCGGACGGTTATACACTCCTCGGAAGGAGACTGCTTTCGCAGCCAGTACTGACGGAATCAATCAATGGAGTGGAATAAATAGAATAAATGAAAGCAGTCTTAAAGTAACGTGGGGGTTTCGGCAGCCACCCTGAGTCCCAAATATTTTTAGAATAGTATGTTCTGATGAGCTCTCCCTTTATTTCAGTAACCACCGCTGTTGACAGAACAATGGCATACTCTCTTTGTTCCAGAATGAAAAAATTGAGAGGCTCAGTGATCCGATTAAAGGCACAAATGACTTCAGTTGTACCTAGAATAGGTCTGGAGTCTCCAAAACCCCATCTCATCTTTCTGCTTAGTGGAGAAGACATGGAGACACATCAGTCCTCCTCTTCTCTCAGGAGGCCGTACAGGGGTTCAGGACGTGGGTGCGAGCACTCTCTCGTGCATGTGGCTTCTTGCTCTTTACATTTATTCTGTATTGTAGTTCCACTATTTTCTTGGCTGCACTAGATCTGTCTGATGTGTTGGTTATACCCCAAATTTCATTTTCAGTGTTACACTGATATTGTCAAAGTTGAAGTGGACGGCCCCCATTTCATACCAGCCCAGCTGCGAACTATTTTTGCCTTGACCCCTGACATAAGTGGGATCCAATAGTGTGTAATGAGGCACTTCACGTGAGCTCATCGCTCTTTCTTGAAGGGACCACTCCTTGGTCACAAACACTGCTTCTTTGGTGTTTACGCATTAATCATTTGCTTCATTTTCTTGGGGGTATTTGTGGACAAACTCAGTTTATGGATAGTAAAAGCATAAAAACTTCAATTCACATTCTATAAATGTTTCTCAAAGCTGTTTTACCAAAACAGTTATAAATCTAGAGCTCGAGGAAAGGAGGGAATTTAACACATTTATATGTTCTGCTTTTCTTTTTGGTTTGGTTACCCAGACGTCTTGGACCATGCAGGAATTCCAAAAGTTACTAAATAAAGAGAGATTATTTTTAGTCTTGCAAAATAGCTTTTAGATGCATAGTGGACAGACAGGAGCATTGTCTTGAAATAAGCGTGATTTTTATTAGTTAAACAGATTATTGTGAAAACTTAACCCACAATATACTAAAATGTAGAGAACGTATATGCACTTCTACGCTCATCTAATCATTCATGGTTAGATGATTGGATAAATGGTGAGACACATTTATTGAGTCCTCATTACCTGCCTTGGACTAGACTAGGTATAAACAATATGTTCTTTTATTTCACACTTCAAATAATCCTATATCTTGTAGATAGCCTTATTTCCATTTTACAGATGAAGAAACCTAAGATTGGAGGGAATTTAAGTCACTTGCCCTATTCACACAGCTAGTTAAGGGAGGGAGGGGGAGAGGCTCCGCACATGTGTAATGTGAATTAGAAACTTGTCAATGACACTTCAGAAACTTCTGTCAACCTCTAAGTCATTCAACAACACCATTTTCTAATGTCTTTTTAAAACTCTACATTTTAAAGGGAGTCACATTTACTTACAACTTATGGTTATTCCAAGTTCCACACTGTGCTTCTTAGGGAGCTTCACATGAAATGTCCCACTACTTGGGATGACAGACTCTGGAATTTCAAAACAGAGAAGAGAGGATGTTTGTAGGCGACCAGGAAGCATGGAGCACCAGTCAATGAAACTGTGTCAAGAATTCTTGTATCATGAGCATCTGGAGTTAAAGTTGAAGGAACTGAAGGAAGGCAAATGCCTGTAAAATCCTGGTAAGTTATGCTTCTGGTGAAGAAAAGATGTCCTACCCCAAGGCAGCTATGTTTTGTTCATGGCAACACCTGAGCTCAGCATTAGTGAGGTGTCATTTGGGCAACCTTTGGGCCAAATTCACCTGGAATGCAAGTTACAGAAACAGATTCCATACATGCATGTCTGCATTCATTCACTTGCCAGAGAGAGAGCACAAGCAGGGGGAGCTGCAGGCAAACGGAGAAGCAGGCTCTCCGTCTCTCGAGTAGGAAGCCCAATGTGGGGCTCAATCCCAGGACCCTGGGATCACAACCTGAGCCGAAGGCAGACACCTAACCCACTGAGCCACCCAGGTGTCCCACAGATACAGATTCCTGAATCATCCCAGATCTATAGAATCAGAATTTCTGAAGATAAAACCTAGAAATTAGCATTTTAAGCATGTTCTCCAGGTGATTCTTAGGCACACCAACATTTAAGAACCACAGGTCTGGTTATCTTTTTTCCTCTACAGCCATGTTTCCCCAGAGTTAACCTATTCTGCAATACTTTGTCTTCAACTGTTGTTTGAAGGTAGCTGGAGAAATAGGTTTTGGGAGAAATTTCAGTTTGATGTTGTTAGGTCCGTGATCAAAGGAGCGAGACTGATACAAAGGGAAGGTCAAGCAAAGCTTTATTTCACGCCAAGCATTGAGAATCAAACCGACTGGTCAGGGCCGCCTCTTACAGAGAGAGCAAGCGACCCCCAGCCTCACAGACTAACTTTAATAGAGCAAAGGCCATGTGGTTGAGCCTGGCCACACACAGGTGGCCAATGAGATTGTAACACACAGAGAAATCTGCGCAGTCATGCTAGGTCACACAGGGGTGGTCAGTTGAATTACAATTCACCCCATAGTAGCTATTTGAACTAGCCTATCACCTTGGTCAGAATTGGTACCCAGAAGGTGCCCAAAAGGTGGAGCCCACACTCCTTGGTAGCCAGGGAGACAGTTTGCGCGCCCCACTGATTGGAGGTCTCCACCTGGCCCGACTCATCCCTGCGTTCCGGCTCTGTTATCTCCACCTGACCTGACCCGCCCTTGTATTTGGGCTCTGTTATCAGGGACTGGTCGACTGTATTTCACTGGTTTCCCGGACTTGCTTTTAAGTAAGTTCCCCTGGTGGGGGGCAGGGTCAGTTTAAGTTTTACTGCATGAACAACAAAATCACTGTTTAATGATATGAAATCGCTCTGGCTAAGCAGGCCCTTACAATGTGATGGTTGTTGATTTGGGGGGTTAGGGAGGTGCCTTAATTTGTACTATAAAGAGTGAAAACAAGAGTGTAGAAACAAGAGGTAGAAACAAGAGCGATGCTCAAAGTATTTCTCAGCCTTTCAGACCAGATGCTGCCTGTGGGGTTGGAACACAGGACCCCAGGAGGCCCCAACTGCCCTCTAATTTCTGGATCCTGGGAGCTCCAGGAGGTCCCAAGGAGGAGCAAGAGGGCAGGGGGCACTGGAACAGGGTGAAGGTGGGCTCAGACACTGGCCAAGCACTTCCAAGGTTGCAATAGAACGAGAACCAGCGTGCCCCGTTGAAACGCAACCGTGGATTGAGCTAAGTTGATTTTACTAGGGCTTGACCAGTATTTGAGAAAAGAAAGAACTGCTACAAATTCTTAAGTATACTCTTCTTCAAATTCCTTTAACAGTCTGGGAAACCTTCAATTAGAGATAAGGTTAAAAAGAAAATATCCTCTGAAGAGATAACATCTATTCACACTAAGCTGCTGATGACTGTAATCCTTTCTGGAAGGTTTTGGAAAGGGGTGGAAGGGGCAGACAGGGGAAGCATTAGCATAAGGGGAGGCCTGTGGGATGGGGAGCTCAACCATTTTTACTGCTTTATTGTGCTCAATGCTAGCTCCCCAGCCTACACAGCAGGGATTGACAACAACTATGGGGCCCCTGGTTCAATTTGCAAATCCCATATTTAACACATTTCCTGTCACTGCAAAGCATGGGTGAAAAGTTGGGTTGGCCTCATGGAAACAGAGCTGGAGTACTCCCTTCTTCTGCCTTAACTTGCTCTTCCAGGCCTTTTATTCTTTCCCAGATGAAATGCAGGCAGTAAATCTTACAAGACCAGAATCTCATCTTCCAATTTTGCCACAGGCTATTAAGACTTCCAAGATTTGCCATAGACTGTTAAACTGGAAAACACAATAAAAATTTGATTTCTCTGGGCCCTCTAGGCTTTTAGAATGCCACCTGTAAAAAAAAAAAGGGGGGGGGGTCCCCAGGCTGTCCCTCACAGTCCCTGCTATTGTGCTCAGTAAAAGCAAGTCTACCCTTTTGGGCCTGTTCTCTCCTTCCTGTGCTTTGCCCACTTCCCAAGAAAGCTAGGGGGGTTGCTGCTTCTCCCAGCCCCTCGCACTTGTCTTTCATTTTTAAAGTTTTTATTTAAGTTCCAGTTAGTTAACATACAGCATAATGTTAGTTTCAGGTGTACAATTTAGTGAGTCAACACTTCCATACAACACCTGGTACTCATGTCAAGTGCACCCCGCCGCCCCAATCCCCTTCACCTATTTCCTTCATCCCTCCACCCACCTCCCCTCTGGTAACCAACCGTCAGTTTATTCCCTACAGTTAAGAGGCTGTTTCTTAGTCTCTCTCTCTCTCTCTCTTTCCTACTTTCTTCGTTTGTTTTGTTTCTTAAATTCCACACATGAGTGAAATCATATGGTATTTGTCTCTGACTGACTTATTTCGCTTAGCACCTCCCACTCTTCCTAACTCTTCTGTGAGTGTCACAGACTGTGAGTGGATGTTTTTGGCTTCACTGTTGTCCTCAGCTAACACTCTGATATACTGGAGAGGATCCATATAGATTTGTTTGTTTATTCATTAATAATTTGTACCCTTAGGCACCTGGGTGGCTCAGTGGGTTAAGCATCTGCTTTCAGCTCAGGTCGTAATCCCAGAGTCCTGGGATTGAGTCCCACACAAGGCTCCTTGCTCAGTGGGGAGCCTGTTCTCCCTCTGCCCCTTCCCGCTTGTGCTCTCCTTCTCTCTCCCTCTCTCTCTCACAAAAATAAGTAAGTAAAATCTTAAAAAAAAAAAAAAAAATTTGTACCCTTCCATTTCCCAATAAGACTTGAGATCGACAAAATTATTTCCCCTAACAGATTTCAAAAAGACTGGCTAGTTGGCTAGTTTTCTACATTGGTGTAGAAAAAGAAATGAGGTAAGTAACAACATGTAGGTGTGCTTTATTTCCTCATCTTGGAGGCTCCAGGTATCATAAATACTTACTTCAAAAATATTCCTCAAATCTGGGTCTTCCCTCCATCTCACCCCTAAGTCCTCTACATGCCTCCTTCTGGAAATGGAAGGCTAATTGCCCCCTTCTTCCCACCCCTAAAGTAACAGTTTACAAATGTGGAATTAGCATGCAGACCGGGGGCAGAGAGGGCATTTGAAGTGGCCCCATTTTGCCCATCCGCACCAACAGCTGGTCTGGGGAAAGAAGGGAAAAACAATGAGGCGTAGAGGAGGAGCATGCATGAGGTCTTGGAGAGCGGCTGTACTTGGCCTTGAAAGCCCTCCTGTCTGGTTCTAGGCCTTCCTGGGGGCTATCCTGTCCTTCCCGGCTGTGAAACTCCTGTGTGCTTCCAGTAAATGTCCCCTCTCTGTCTCCTTTAGCTCAGGGCATGTCTGTTGCTTGCAACTGAAGCATCTCTGATGAACACATTGGTCTAGCAGAGGCAACAGGATAGGAACTAAAAGCAGAATGCCTCCATGGAAGTGTACATGGGAGTATTAGGAATTTGATCACCCAGATAAAGCACACAAGTGGCCCATACGTAAATGCATAAGAAGCTTTAGAGGCACAAACAGCTTCGCTCATTATGGAACTCATTTCATGTATGTTTGTTTTAGTGTTATGTGCTTTTTACCAAAATCCTCCGTGAAAGGGGAGGGGAGAATATGGCATGCTTGTATGTATGTATACTTGTATTCCTGTAGGTGCGGAACAGCTTGTTCATGACGCTATACAAATAAGATCTTGCAACCCTAAGGGCCAGGAATCATTGATCTAGAAAAGTTACCATAGCAACATTTTGCTTTTATACATTTTTAATGCAGGGAACCTTGACCAAGATTAACATTGTTAATGACACTGGAGGAGATGTTATCACTTCCCGGAAAACAGTAATGAATCATGTTTGACTACATAAGATTTGAAATATTCATAGTGATGAACAAATATCAACAAATGAATCTCTTTGATCAGCTGTGGCTTCATTTTAATCTTTAAATACCAACATGACTTATTTTATATTTGGTAATTTTTTTGCCTACACAGTTATTTGGTGGGTAAAGCAAAACCATATGTAATTTGGTGTTTCTTAATGAAATACTAGTAAAGAGGCAAAAAAGATGTTTGGAGAAACAATAGGTTTAGAGTAAGTAAATAGAATGTTTATTTTAGTTAGACTCCCATGTGATTATTTTGTGCTTCCCTCATTTTGCTTTATCTTTGTTAATACTATAATTAAAAACACATTTGGGTAAACAAAGGCGCCCTTCTTTCCAACTGGCCCGCTTTTTCTGCCTGAAGCATTCGTTGTTGGCACAGTAAGATAATCACTGCATCATAATTCATTAACCTGGACATTCTTGTGAGATTCGAAAAATTAAGAGATTTTATGGGGGGGGTGGTAAATGTAAATGCTTAATCCCTCCCCCAACTCAGAGGAAAACACTGGGGGCTCTAGTAATGATGACAAACATCATTTGACAGCATTTTCACTGGAACTTCTTTCCAGAACTGACCTGCATCTTTTCCAACAAAATAACTTCAAAATGAAAGCAGAATCTTCAAGTATTTATGATTTTTTAGACTGGTATTTAAAAGACAGTATTGAAAAAAGGCAAAATGTAAATTGTGCATATATTATTATGAGTATAGCTTTATAAAATTATACGTACGGTAAAGGAAATATTAATATATATTTTTACATATTATTATATATGTAATATGTATATATTATATATATGGTAAATATGTATGGTAAAGAAATATAAAAAAAATTAAACTTTTGTTTTTTAGAGTGATGAGGCTATGAATCATTCCAGCTTTGAAAAGAATTCCGTAAATGTTATCACAGTGTTGTTTGCACAGTAGTACCCATTTAAAGAGAGATTTAGAAAAAAAAAAAAATAAATAAAGAGAGATTTAGGCAAGAGTGTACTCGCAGTCAAGCTTTTTAAACACTCTATATCACTTAAAATATTTATAAAGTAGAAGTGGCTAATCTCTGAGACAAGTAGCTTGGGAATAAATATCTGGGTAAAATATACTTTTGAGGAAGAATTTTAGAAATAGGTGGCCCACGCCTGTACAATTAGGAGTGAATCCAGAAAGATAGGGCAGTCTTGAAATCGCTCATGCCCAGATATTTCCTATCAATGTTCCAAGTTCTCAAATGGCTAAAAAAAAACCCTCTTTCTGATTCCAGCAGTTTCCAACAGATGCCAGTAGACTGGTAATGACTAGCTAGAGTGTTATTTTGGAGATTCTGATGTTGTGTCTGGGCTCAGCAGGAGAATACTGAAATCAATTAGTGAGATCAGCCATGAACAAGGGAAGAGAGAATGATAGCATGGGAGCAGATTGTTTTCTGGCCCTAGTCTACATCATTTCTATCCATTTGAAATGGACTGAATTATGGAACAACCAGGACAGGGGAGAAGACCTTAAGTCCCTTTTTTCCTGTCTCTTATTCAGGCAAGTTTGGTACTGAATAAAGTGAATTTACTAGACATAGTTTCTATTTCTTAGGAGCCTAAACCAAGGATATTAAAGTATTTAATCAACAAACATTAAAGTATACATATATATTAAGAATGGGTTAAGCAATGAATAAATATTGAGGATACACATAAAACAAAAATGCATTTATAGCACAAGTAAATACTTAGAGACTGCTTATGGAAGAGGTCAGATCGTGCTGGCCATTCATAATGGGAGTGTTTCAAGTAAATGCCACCCAACCTCCTACAGTGGGCAGGATAGCCACCTCCCCTTGACAAACAATGACAGTAGAGCATAGGTTCAGAAACCCTGCTCTTTCATGCTGGAAACTCTGACATCTCTTTGAAGAGGCAGTGTAACATGATATGAAAAAGACAGGGTGCAAGTCAACAGATCTGGGATCTACTATTCACTTTGCTGTATGACCTTGAGTTTCCCCACCCAAACTTCAATTTCCCCATTTATAAATAAATGAAGGTAGTGGATCGGAAGAGTTACTTCACCACTAATGTTGTGTGCTTGTAGTGAGGGCATTCTGGGGCTTGCGGACAGCCTCCTTTGAAAACCATACCCTCGCCACCACCTGACTGATTCTTACAGGGTCCTTCTACCAGATTCCTGCTTAGCTGTGATGAACCAAATCTAAGAATTAGAAATTTGAACTGGCTGGTCTTGGCAAAGATGGGGCAATCAAGTACACTCAAAAGTCAGAAAGAACTTGTGCAGAGACAAATAGAGCAGATATGCAGAAACATGCAGCACGGAGAGACCGGAACCCCAGAGAAATAGTGGGTATGGGACCAGTTCTGGATGCAAACTGAAATTCCTGGTTCCAGTCCCTCAGGAGAGGTAACTGTACTTCATTCATTCATTCACCGCATCTCGGCTGAGAGTCTCCTGCATTCCAAGCACTATTCTAGGGGCTGGGATACATTCATGAACAGAAGGCACAAAGTCCCTGACAGCATAGATTTTTTTCTGCTGGAGAAGACAAGACAATAAATAAATCCACAATATAACATCGGAGCATGAGAAAGGCTAAGAAGAACCATAAATCTGAGAAAGGGGACAAAGTGATAGATGGTGAGGAAATGATTCTCTGAACAAGTGATATTTGAGCAAAGACCTGAAGGAAGTGAGCAGACCACCTGAACATGGTGGGGAAGAGCTACAGGTGGGGGAAACTGCAGAGATCCTTTGATAGGATTGCGTCTGGCGTGTCAAGAGCAGCTAGTTCATATTCCTTTCCTCATTCCAAGTCACACCCTCCTTCTGGGAAATCCCATGGTATGCAAGGTCTTTCCTTTACACTGTATTTCCAATTCCCAGACCTCTGGTTGACTAATATTCACCTCCACTCTATATCACTTCAGCGGCCTGCTACCCTGAGCCTTTCTTGACCTCTGAAATCCTAAGCTCTAATATGCCACTTTGACTCAGTCTCCTGCCATTGGCTCCCTTCTCAACTTTCTCTTGGTATGCCCATTTCTCTTCCTGAATACTCCTAGATTCTTCAGTCCTCCCCTTCTCCCCAGTCTATCACGTGACTCCATTATTGACTTCCCCTCTGCAACCTGTGTCCAGTGGTTAGAGCGTGTCCTTTGGGTGAAAATCCCAGCCCTACCAGTCACTATGTGGGCCTCAGTTTTCATAGTAATCATAGTAACCTCCACTGCTGTTATAAGTGAGCTAATACACAGTGCTTAGAGGAGTGACATGCTATAGAGCAAGCATTTGATAAATATTATCGTGATGTCTGAGGTTGTCACCATATTTACTCATGTGCTCTTCCTGGAACAATTTTACCCACTGTGACTTTAGTTTTCTTCCTGTTGAAACTTCTCCAGAAATCTCCATCTCTGGCTCAGTCTAACTGCCCACCACCTCTACTGTTATTCCTCAGTAGCTAAGGTCACCTGACCAAGAACTACTTGACCATAACAGGTTGACAGGGCTATCCACTTGGAGCTGCTGGACTCTGCCTGGTCCATTGCGCAGCTTGAAAATCCCTTTACAGGAGTCTGGCTAGCTTTCTCACTCATTTCCCCATTAGGTATTCTAAACTATCACTCTTTTCAACTCCCCAAGATGCTTATCTTTTTACCTTCGATTGACAGTTCTTACATGAAACCCTAAACACAGATAAAAATGTACCTATATTCTCACATCCTTCTCTTTAAACTCACAAGAGGCAGCTGCCAACCTTCTGTCTTAGGCCTACCTATGTTCTAGATAACGTCTCCTCTCATCCCTTTAGGGACCCATACTCATCAGTTATCTAATTTCTCCTTCATTTACTTTAGGCCACAAACGTGCTCAGATCTCTCCAGTAGCAACAAAACAAAACAACAAAACAAAATACCTCCCCTTTGGACCCTGAAGCCCCCTCTATCGTTTATCCCATCTTTTTTCATCCACAGCTACACTTCCTAACATTGCCACATGTTCCCTAGGGCAAAACTGATTTTGACTGAGAACCACTGGGTGGAGGATAAGGAGGTATAAAGGAGCGTCCAGTATGTAATGAAATGCTGGAGCAGTTCTAAAAAGAGAAGTCCACAGTGGCCTCCATCTTTTTTATCCATTCACTGCATTTGTCTGGCCATACTCTGTTCCAAAACCCAGCTCCCTGGCAGAAAGCAAGCATAGCTTGTCTGTAGTTCTCCACCCTTTCCTCACCCCTCAGTTTACTAGTCTGACTTGGGCACTTCAGTTCCCTGAAACTGCTCTGCAATGTGCTTTTTCCTAATTGCCACATACAGCAGACCCTTCCTGCCTTATACTACTTGAATTCTCTGAAATTCTTTATGCTATTGACCATGACCTTGAAATTCTTGCTTTGGTTTCCAAAATGCTACCTTTTTTGATTCTCCTTCCCCTTCTCAGACTGCATCTTCATTATCTCCTTTGCTAGCATCCTTCCCCTTTCAATTTTAGTTTAATCTCTCCTCAGGCAGAATCCCCTCCTTCCTGTCACTCATTCCTTAGTGCTCGCCTGTATTCCAAAGACTTTACTAATCACTGACAGGTGGTCCCCCGTCAGGGCTGCTCTCTGGCCCAGACACCTCCCCCGCCCATCCTAGGCTCCAGGAGGTATTGTTGGAGGTACCCTGGGCCCATCCTTTTACATTCCAGTGGCAACACACACTCAGTAAGTCTGTTCTTATCTTGCAACAGTTCTTGCTCTTGTCTAATTGATTCTGAGCACTTAGAGGATATTTATCCTTTATATTTTCCCTTTAAATGATCTGAAGGTAACACAGTGCCTAGCATTTAGAGACTGGTGCTCGACAATTGTCTTTTGAATTCAGGAAAGGATCTGCTTGTACTTTCCCCCCTAGAATTGGCAGTGGGTTTACCAATTCAGGTCTAAAATAGAATTTGTTGTCATCCTCAAATTTCCATTCTTCAAGTCTTCCTCTCCTTAAAGTCATCACTATTTACTCAATTACTGACCCTTTCACCTCAGGAGTCATCCATGATCTTCCCTTTCTCTCATCTTCCATATTCATTCCATAAGCGAGGTCTGTGAGCCCTGCTTCAAGCCATGTCCTAAATTTCACTCTTGGTCACTATCTCTAGCTCTACCACCTTGTCCAAGCTGCCATCATTGTTTACCTATCCAACCCCTGCAACTCTCTAACTAGGTTTTCTGCTCCTGCAATTGTCCCTTCTCATTTCAGAAGGATCTCTAACACATCCATCAGGATAACTCACTACTGTCCATAAAACGCTCCATGATATCATTACATTTGGAATATAAATTCTTTATACCAAGGCACTGCATTAATTGGCCCCTTCTAATCTCTCTCACCCCATCTCCAACATCAAATCTAATCCCCATTCCCAACTTCCTTATGCTACAGTAAGCGTCCCTCCTCACCCTTTTAAAGACTCATTTACTTACTTGAGAGTGTGTGTGTGAGCATGCACGCCCATGTGAGTGGAGGGAGGGCCAGAGGGAGAGAGAGAATCTGAAGCTAATTCCCCACTATTGTGGAGCCTGATGTGGGTCTTGATCCCATGACCATAAGATCATGACCTGAACTGAAATCTAGAGTCGGACACTTAAGTGACTGAGCTACCCAGGCACCTCGGTAAGAGCCACCCAGCCAAACCCACCCAGCTTATTATTCTGGCTCAAGTCTTTTACACTGGCTGTTCCTTCTACCTGGAGTACTCTGCTCCCATACTCCCACAGAGCTGGCTCCTTCCCAACCGTCAAATCTCAGGTCAAATATGACTTCCTCCAAGAGTCATCCCATGAAAATAGCTCCCCACAGTCATCCTCTAATTCCCCTTTCTGCTTTATTTTCCTCAGAGCACTAATTATTGCTTCCATTGATATTTGTTAACTTAAAAATCAACTTTCTGTAATACCACAAGCTTCACCAGGAAAGGGATTTTTTTTCACTCCTTGTCTACTGTTTCATCTCCAATGGACCCCCAGTGAACACTCAGCAAGTATTTGTTGGGATAATGCAATCTCTATGTCCGAAGGCACATCTTTAGTGATTGGTAAAGATTATTGGCTCTTCACTGTGTGAAGACAATTTTATTAAATAGAAACTGGCACCCACCTCTATAACTCACACACCTGTTAGCTACTGACAAGGATTCCCTTCCTGACCAAACTTATATCAGGCTCCTCTTCTCAACCAGGCCTTGTCTTTGGCCTAGTCCATGGCCTGCTTAGCCCCGTTTTAGTAAGAATCCTGCTCAGTCAGTTTATTGAGAATCTCTGCACCCTTGAATAGACCATCAAATTCCTTATCTCCACACCCTCGATATCGAAGTAAGTTCCTGTTAGTCAGTTTCCATTCCATGACTCCCTCACCCTTCCCTTGCTTGGTGGCCTTACATTCCCAGCTGTCCTTACTGTTTTTGAACTTAAATTCAATTTCTCTTCCCTATCCAAGTCTTGATTTCTCTTGAAATAGTCCTGAAGAAAGCCTTCCTTGTTTTTAACAAGTGTCTGTTGCAGTTTTCTTTTTAACACTAGAGACCAAATATTTACCAACTGTGCTTATATAAATCCACCTAATGAATTTTCATTGTTCCCTACCAAACTTTGCAGCAGGAAGGGTCAAAGAGAGGCTTTTCTTGTCTGCGTGACAGAAGAATATGGCTTCTCTGGCATATAAGGGCAAATCTGGAAGAATACAGGCTATGTGATTTTTTTATCACCCTTATAGTAGCTATTACTTATTCATTTTGTCACATTTCTTTTCAACTGTTCTTATGGTGACACTTTAATGAATAGTACAAAAACAATGCTCAATACAAAATGATACCCCAAATCTCCTAAACAAAAATGTGTTTGGTATATAAAAAAAATAGTTCCACTTCTACCACATAATCCATATAATTCACACACAATCCACTGCCAACTTTGCAGCTGACTTGCGAATATATGATCATACCTGCGACATCAAACTCGATTTCCAGTGTGACCTTGCTTGTGATTGAAGAGTCTCGGAGGAGCTGGTTGGCTTCCTCAAAGGTGCTGTCTTCAGTCGGAATCCCATTAATGGCCATCACTCTGTCTCCGATCTGTAGCACCCCACATCTATATTTAGAACCACATGTTAGAGGTTGTAGACAGAGCAGGTAATTATCAGGTGGATGTTGCCAAATCTATTTTGTTTGATCCTTGTGAAATAGCATACCCATTTGGTTTTGTTTATTCAATGCTGTGGGCATCATATGAGATCAACTGCAAGGTCCTGCCCTCTTGCATTTGACGGCTACAAATGTGAGGGAGTCTCGATGTATCCCAGAGAAGTGATTCATAATTTAGCACTGTGGTATTCTTATAATCGGATCTGGATCAATATAAAGTAATGGTGAATGTACAGTCCCCGCACAGCAGAGAAATTATTATAATAAAGTTTGAACTTTAGAGATGTTCTTTCCCTTTTAGTTAATATGGCCACCAGTCCCTGATGGACAAAAATCTGCCAGATAAAGGCATCTGTGCTCATTATTCTTCTCAAATCTTATCAAGAACATAAAATTTTATTGGTCAAACAGAGAGTTCATTACATCCTGCATTTCCTGCATTGAGCACTGTTCCATAATTTATTAGCTAGTCAGAGATAGCCGGCACAAGAAATGCACAGAGAGAGATGCTGTGAAAGGGTGTCTTACCTCTCTGCTGGGCTGTCAGCTTCAATATAGGAAATCAGAGGTGGAGAAGAGAGCGTCTCCGTGGCAAACACACTGCCCTGCAGTTGGATCCCAAATCCTGTGACAGGATCTGCTGTCAGCACAACTTCTGTGGTTTCTGTGTGAACGACCTGCCCAGCCAAACCCACTGTGCTGGAGGCTAATGACACTAGAGGAACAAACACAAAAAAATGACTTTGGGTTGAGGCAAGCACAAGGAATACCAGCATTTCTTTCTTTTCTTATTATTAGACAGAGAGAGAGAGAGAGAGAGAGAGAGAGAGAAAGGAAGGGGGAAGAGAGAGAGAATCTCAAGCAGGCTCCAAGCCCAGCACAGAGTGGGATGCAGGGCTTGATCTCAAGATCCTGAGATCATGGCCTGAGCTGAAATCAAGAGTTGGATGCTTAACCAACTGAGCCACCCAGGCGTCCCAGAAGACCAGCATTTCTGACACAGATCATGTCTTTGGGGAAAAAAAAAAAAAAAAAGCTCATTGGCAATGATGGAGGTGATACTTTGGTCTTCTGGACAAAAATTTCATCAGAGCTGAACTAGATAAAGGAATCTCCCGATATCTATCACATTTTAGTCACAGTGTTACATACTCAGTCACATACTCAGCCCTGGTACCAGGGACAGTTGTGGGAGCTGTAGGCAGAGGACAGCTTTGGGACTGGGTATCTGGCTTTTGATCCTGGCTCCATCAGCAGGCAACCAGCTATGTAACCTTGGGGGAAGGCATTAATTTCTTTCCTATGAAAAAAGAGTTGAGCTAACTGGTCTAATACGTTTTTCCCTCTATCCATTTGTGCCTAAGCTTTAAGGTTTTTTTTATAAACAATCTGACCTTCAGCTTTGAAGAAAAAGTCTGGCTCCTGGAGTGGTGAGGACGAGCTCGTCATCAACCTTATTCTAGTATTGGGTTGGTATGATGGAATTGTTGAAACTTTACATTTCTCCTTTCCCCCAATTTAAGCTCTTTGATCTTCATTCTATCTCGTGGCATCTCCAGCCTACTTTGTCATCTCTTATTGCATCCATTCTTTTGATACTCATCTAAGCCCCAGGTACCCATCTCTGTCTTGTTCCTATCCCTAGTTTGGGTCATGGAAAGGCCATTCCACTCCTAGATGCCTATCAGCATTGCCCACTGGGACCCTTGCCTCCCTTACTCTCTATGAGCAAGCTCTCTGAACAGTCTGATGTTGGACTGTCACTTCTCCAAAAGAGATCCTTTGGCCTCTTTACTGTAATTGAAACTAGCTGACACCATATATCTCAAAACTCGCTGCAACCAGAAGCCACTTTCTTTTCGCTTTCCCTGCATGGGGCAAGGAGAAAGAAGAGTTCATAACCCTTCTTGCTGCACACATCCGGTGTTGTTTTTGTTTTTTTGTTTTTGTTTTTGTTTTTACCTTAAGCCACTTCTATTTTAAAGTTCTATATTATGTACATACTTCTCCTTTGTCTCACCTTCAAACCCATACTTTTCTACTTTTCCTGTTTCCTCCCATTTCTTCACTGACATCAGGGCTTGACTCTTAATTTGCCTCCTCTGATCTATAGCTTTTCCATATCCTCAGTATTTTTGACACGATGGCAACACACAATGCACTATGTTTATGGTTCTTTAGCTCTCCTGGTGCTGATTATTGGCAATCCCACCCAACTTCAGCTCTCCATAAGCAGAGCCCTGTGCTGGACACCAGCATCCTTCAAACTGGAGAGCGCTCTGGGATCTTCATATCAGAACCCTCCTTATTGATCATGCAACCTTATTAGCCATCTCTCCCAGTCCTTAGGACCTAACTTTCCCTTCTTGATGACTTCTAGCCCTCTCTTTCACTTGTCTTCCAATCGAGTGGTTTTCAAATGGTTTTGGTAGCAATAGCTTCCATCCCCTCTCCCCACTTCAAATGAAAGTGTGTAAGGGATGCCTTTGTATTCCAGATAAAAACAGAGCTACTGAAGGTACTGAGGTAGGAAAAGGAGACCCTAAAGGAGGCATCCCCATCCCTCAAGTGTGAATCTGGGGAACCCAGTTTGAAAGCTATTGTCTTTACCTAGTGCCTTTTACTAGCATCATTTCCCTCCACAATCCACTCGGACCCCTGGTGACCACTTCAATGAGGCATCTGCTGGTATCAGAGATGCCTAAACCTCATGACATTTTCTATAGTCTAATACACTATACTCTTTGATATCTGCTCGAGTCCACTGCTCTTACTAGTTTGCTGAAGGGTGCTAGAGAAAGTCACTAAGAATTCACACAATTCTCTATGGGGCCCTGGAATCTTCTGTTATGTATTATTTGATTTCTCATAGGATCTGTCTCAAACATTTCTAACACTTTAAGGACCAAACTTTAGTCCTACTTCATTTCTTTCATTTATAAGAGTTCCTTAAAAACATTCTTTTCCACCTCGATTTCTCTGTATCATTATCTGGTCTCATTTCCTTTTTCTTCCTGTTTCAGGAGGATGTATCCTTCCTTCCCTTTCAAGGCCAGCTCCTCCTTTCTGATATTATCTGTTTCCTCTCCCTGTGATTTTGTGCCATAAAATTTTTTCTCACTTTTTCCAACTTTCCTGCTCACTCTCCTAGCTTTCTGACCTCTCCCTATAGGTTTTGTACTGATTCCAAAACTGCTTTAAACTTGGCCTCTCCCTTCACCCTTTACCGAATCTACTCTCACTGATGACTTCCTGATTGCCAAAATCAATGGCCTTATCCACTCCAACTACCCTGCAGCAACTGGCCTTGGGAACCATCCTTTTCTTTCTGAAATTACTCTCTTGGTTTCAATGAAGCTTTGTTCTTAGTTTCTGACTTTTCCCACCCCCTTTCAGTCCCTTTGCCTTCTCTGCACTGCAGAGAGTTGCCCATGGTTCTCTTAGCCTTCTCCCCTTTCCTTTCCCTCACTCACTTCTCACACTTCTGTAATATGACCTCTGTGTGTATCTTCTCAAATCTAACCCTCCGGTTTCTCTCAGGCTCCAGTGATGAATTTCCTGACTTGGATATCCCATCCACAAGAATATCTCACTGACTCTTCAAACTCAAAGTTTTAGAAATTGAGTTAATCATTTTCTCTTTCTCATTCCTGCTATTGTTTCTATGAATAGGACCATCATACTTCTAGTTCACCAGGCTTGAAATCCAGAAGTAGGCTTGGACTCCCAACATCCCCATTGTCTCAAATTCAATCGACTAGTAAGTCCTTTCAAGATGACCACTAAAATATAACCTCTACAAATCCTCTTTTCCCTTCTTACCGTTAATGCTTCAATTCCGGCTTTTACTATTTTTATTTAAAGTATTTGAACACGCATGTTTCTGGTCCTTCCCCAACACTTTCTGCGTATTATTGCCAGATTAACTTTCTCTTCGTGAGGAGGCCCCCAGTTCATCTACTCTCTGCAGGAGACCCTCACCATTGCTCACAGAGATCACTATAGACTTACAACCTGGGTCCTTGTCTCTGGTCTTATGCTAACAGCCTTCAAATTGCTGCCCGAGTGGCTTTTCCCATATATGCAGGTCATCGCCCAACTTAGAATCTTTTAATGCCTCCCCGTTTCCTGTAGAACATCATCTTCAATGCTGGCAGAGCTCACAAGACCCTTCCTAAGTTCATGCTCTTCTGCCTATCCAGTCTTGTGCTTCTTGATGCTCCTTCCATGTGCCATGTTCTGCAGCCCTGTTTTCATCCCTCTGTCCCTTTAGCCCTTCCCCTGGGTTTTCAATGTCCCCTTCCCTGCCTTATCCAGGCACTCATCCTTCACATATCCGCACTTCAAACGCACGGTCCTATTTCAGTATTTATCAGGTTTTTATTTGCCTGACTTTCTCTCCACTTGACCCTGAGTTCTCTAAAGATTGGGACAGAGCTCTCTTCCTCTTTGAAATCCCAATGTCTGGAACATTCAAAGAACACTAGATAAACAAAGAACAAACTGGGTCTTGTGACATCATCCACATTTTCCTTTCAGGAATCAATAGTTCAGTTTGGAGTCATCAGGTTCTGCTGACTTATGGAACTAGAAGTTGTTCCTCGGACCCCAGTGATCTCTACCATGTGGTTCATTCCAACATTGTAGCCGACAGGGCAGAGGATGGTGAGATGGATCACTTGTCTGGGTGGAGGAAGGAAAATCACCTTCTTCTTAAGAAGCACCATCACTGTCCTCACAACAGAATTCGTACTGTTGAGATTAAAGTAGCCTGCAGTAGGGGGCTTCCAACTCTGAGCTTCCAACTCTGAGCTTTTTACAGGTGGTGGCCTAGATCATTCCCGGATCTGACTCAGGGACTACCTCATATTAATTCACACTTGATCTCAGCCAAAAGGCCAAGAAGCGATATCCCTTATTAATTCAGATCACACTTTCTAGTGTGCCTTTGTTGATGTCAACTGTACTTTGATTGTCCTTCATATCATGCATTTACTGTTGGTGGCAGACAACGACTAGAGGTACTCCGGAACGATCTGGAGTTGGGTTTCTTTCCGGTCTGTTCTCATTGCAGGCAGGAACACAATAGTAGAATGTCACCTCTCTGGCAGATTACTTTTTTTTTTAATTTTTTTTTTATAAACATATATTTTTATCCCCAGGGGTACAGGTCTGTGAGTCGCCAGGTTTACCCACTGCACAGCACTCACCATAGCACATACCCTCCCCAATGTTCATAACTCCACCCCCCCAACCCCCCTCCCCCCAGCAACCCTCAGTTTGTTTTGTGAGATTAAGAGTCACTTATGGTTTGTCTCCCTCCCAATCCCATCTTGTTTCATTTATTCTTCTCCTACCCCCTTAACCCCCCATGTTGCATCTCCACTTCCTCATGTCAGGGAGATCATATGATAGTTGTCTTTCTCCGATTGACTTATTTCGCTAAGCATGTGGCAGATTACTTTTATTCTGTCTTCCAGGTGATGATTTTTGGGCTTCATTAGGAATATTTTACTCCTGTTAATTTTCCTATAGGTTCATATTAATATGTATTTTTTTCCATTTGAGGTCTCAGTTTTGTATAGATTTTTGGATTACTTAATTGGAGTTAAAAGCTTTGAACCCTTAAGTCAGCTAATTGGCATTTCCACTAAGAGAGAATTAAGAAGAAATGGATCAATCATAATAGGAAGGATTAGGCTGGATACAGTAAAGACCTTCTCAAAGGACAGACTTGCTACATTTTTGGAACGGTTAGAGAAGACAATAGAGAAACTGAAATCTCTGAAAGGTTTTGAAAATAGAAATACGTGCTCACTGTGGGCATTGTTAAGTTCATAAGCTTTATCAGGAGGAAATTCGAGGCAATATAAATTATTAGAACCTTTAATTTAGGATTAAAAATATGTTAAATGTTGGTTCTATAATTATATAAATTTATAATTTATCTAATAAATATAGGATTATATTAAATAATCTAGGTTTTTATAATTAACTCTGAATGTCCTTTGGTATATTGAAATCTGTTCTCTGAAACAATAAAATTTCATTTGAAATTGTACATACTGATTACTCACAGATATTAAAGTCTTGCAAATTATTACCAGATATGAAAAAGATAAATTGTACATTTAAAGATGATGAGCCAGGAGAAAAAAACAACCAATATTACTTGGAGGAAAAAAGGATGAGCTTGATTACCCTGCTTCATTAATGCGGCCAACCAGCAAGAGAAAAAGGTGATTTATTATGAATTATAACCCTGTAGTTTACACATTTGTACGATGGATCCTCTCCCCAGTAGCAGATACTCTGGGAAGGTACTGGCTCTGGCCTGAAGGGTGCCCATTTCTACTCCCAGGTGAAGAAGGGGATGGCTAAGTTGCTGCTCTAACGTACATGCATCTTGCTCACTAGTTTGTGGCAAGGTTGTGTTCAGGCTTTGCATCTGCTCTGTCCTGTTCCTGTTCACACTTGGAGGGTTCTGTTCACAGACAAGACAAGAATTGTCTTGTCTCACCTAATGTACGTAGGAGGAAAATGGATGATCACTTTTTAGCTTCTAAAGTTTTAAAAATCTGCCAAATGTTTTCTTCACTTAGAAGTCTGTGAGGTTGACTGTCTGATACGAAAAGCATTTAAAAGGTATCCAGAGCAATGGGCTGCAAAAATTTATTAATATACTGTGTTTCTCACTATTCGATCCCGTACCTCACGACCTCTAGCTCACTGAAGTGTTCCCCATCGGAGTCAGCCTGCTGTGGGTCCAGCACACATGATCCGGTTCCGGCGTCCAGCAGCTCCCTTCTCCAAATGAGGGTGGGCTTGGTGGTGTGCGGGGCTGGGGGCAGGGAGGGCACAGCTCATGAGCCACCTCCTGGAGGGCTCCCTGCTCACGTCTACAAGCTTACCATTAGCTGCCTTTGCCTTCCGGCCTTTCCTCAGGGGTTGGTGGCAGGGACAGAAGTTGTTTGGCTTCTTCATTCTCTTCCTTTCAGCTCTCTTCAGTGTTGGCCACCTTGCTAGTAAACGGTGATGGCACAAGAAGCAAAGACCGTTCTGGGGACGTGGTCTAGCTTCCACACTTGGCTGCAGGTCAGGCGGACTACAAACAGACAGAGTCTACACTGGCTCTGTGTGCAGGAGCGGGAAGCCGGGGGAAAGAACCAGGTCCACCGCTCAGTCATGCTGCCATCACGACGGGGGGATGATAGGGTTCTGGAAAAGGCCTTGACCTCCAAGCAGCCCAGGCTGGGGGGCAAAGGTCAGTAAAATTCCAAAAGAGGTGACAAGAGGGTTCCCTCTGTGACACGGCCCTGCAACGCTCCCAGGGCTTTGTGACACTCCTCCCAGCCCAATGCTGGGATACTCATCCTTCTTCCTGTGAAGCAAACACAGCACTTTCTTCTTTTAATTCTTGTCACGTGTTGCTACAGACTTCTTGTATTTTCCCCCTTTGGTCAATGAGACAGAATGTTTTAATATTTAGGGGAGAAGAATTTAATTCTTCTTGGCATGCCCTTCTCTACTAGAAACATATGTGGGAATTTTTTTCTGTTTTGCAAGCTCTGGCCTCACCTCATCACCAATACAGCGTAGAAGCTTTTTATCATATTTGTTGTGACTCTGCCATGATTCACCGTCCATACAAATGGACTGGTTGCCATAGAAACGTAAGTATTAGAAAAGGGGAAGCAACGGCATAGAATAAAGACATAAATAAAGTGGTGGAAGTAAACCATGGTATAGTGAGAGAATAATCAAACTTTTATTATCCGTTCTTTGGGAAAACCTTTACATCTAATATGACCATACCAAGAAGCAAGGAGAGACAGGGAGAGGGAGAGAGAGAGAGAAAGAGGGAGGGAGGGAGAAGAGAAACTAAAAAACAAAACAAAACAAAAAACAAACAAAAACCAACAACAACAAAAAATCCCCAAATCCAAAAAACGTCATTCTTTTTTTTTTTTATGACTTCGGAGTACTGTCATTGTTTTTATAGGTCTCTTTGGAGTAAGAATAAAAGCGTTGGATATTATTGTTTGATTGCAATACAAAATGTCTGATCTCTTGAGACACATTCAGAAACGTTCTGGTCGGCATACGGTCGGAGGCTTGGTGGCTAATGTGTACCACAAACCCAAGTCGCTTGAGCCGGCTTTCCATTTCTGTTTCTCCTACGATGGAGCATCACTTTCTGGTTCCAAACAGAATTTCTGAGTTGGTTTTGAGTGTCAGTGATAGCCTGGCCTCAGCTTTGTTTCCTACCACAGAATTCAAGCGATGTAAATGTCACCCCGAGATAGCCAAACATGTTATTACTCATTTGTAGCCACTAATGTTTTTAATTAATACAGCGAGTCTTACCTAACACAAATAAATATTTAGCCAGTGAAGCAGAAGTACAAACAGTAATGAATTTGCTTTAATTGCTCTTCCCTGCTGAGGGCTGTGAGCCTGTTGCTGTCAGTGAGGGACGCTGCCCATGGAAGCATTATATCTAAAAAAATTTCATATACAGAAATCCACCGCCAACCCTGAAAGTTTATATAG
This sequence comes from Enhydra lutris kenyoni, assembly GCF_002288905.1. Classification (NCBI taxonomy): domain Eukaryota; kingdom Metazoa; phylum Chordata; class Mammalia; order Carnivora; family Mustelidae; genus Enhydra; species Enhydra lutris. The sequence continues at coordinate 33,672,163 of NW_019154091.1, read as the reverse complement.
AAGACTCAAAACCTATGTAGTAAGCTAAAGTAACCACTGTGAAAAATGCCTAAATTTGAGAACACTGCCAATAGATATTTGCACATGACAGTTTAGATACAAGGAATAATAACTAACACTTAAACTATTCAAATGGCTAACAAATGGGTAAGTTAAATAATGTTAACCATTTACCAAGTGTTCTAGTGTCTATCTATCTATCTATCTGTAATTATAGTACTTATTTCATTGGATAATTGTGAAGATTATACATATAATACATAAACATGTATATAATATGTATATCCATATATGTATATATAGTTAGCATATAATTTTATTACAATATGCATAATATATATTTAATCATATATAATACATATATATTCACATCATAGCCTGGAGTGTATTTCTTGTCCCATATGTCCCTTTTGGTGGGAAGAATATATATATATTCTCTCATATAATCTTCACAATTACCCAATGAAGTAAGCACTATAATTACTCCACAGTTTGTAGCTACGGAAGCCAAGGCATAGAAAGTTCAGGTGACTTGCTGAAGGTCCTACAGGAATGATGCCGGGAGGAGAACACGGGCCTCTGTCCTCATCACCAGTTCACTCTACTGCCTTCAATTAGTTTCTTCCAAGAGGGAATAGTTTATTTTGGTGTCAGCTAAGAAACATATGAGACTCCAGAAGCTGTTTATTCTCATTTTAATCAAACTCAATCTTCCTTCTAGTTTCCTAATTTCAAATTTACTGTCATGTACCTATACTAAAGATGACAAAACCCCTTATACTTGAAGGGATATGCAAGTCCAAATCACAAATATACCACAGTGGTGACCCTATCTTTTGCAATGGTTTTCTTTGTAAGGAAACTGTCAGCTTCCTGCAGCATGAAGAGACGGTTTCCTAGTGTGGGTGATAGCTGGCCTCCTGCATTGATGGTGGCCTGGTGGGTTCACTTGTGAAGATGAATCTCTGGAAAACAATAGGTCCAGACATCCCTTCTCATAAGAACATTCTCTCTTCACTTCCAGCCTTGAAGTACCTGGGTTTCATTCTATTTAGGTAACGTCAGGGTGTTCCTTATTTTATTTCTATGGTAAGCACAGGGAGAGAGCCCATCTTCTTGGAGCTTTTCTATAGGAATCATAATTGCAGCCCCCAAACGGGACAGATAGGACAAGAGACACTCACACCTCTCTGGACTATGATTAGACCTGGCTGGAAAGATAAGTGAGTAAATTTATAATCTTATTAAACAAATGCATGGGATTCTTCCATTTATCAGAAGGGGGACATAATTTTCAAAAAATTGCTTTAGCGTGAATAAGAAATTAAGAACAAATGTTTCATGTCCAAAGCTACCCAAAATGGAAGGAGTGTCCAAGGAAAAAAAAAATCACCTCTTTGGTTATTTTCTCAATTCAAAAGAGGAAGAAGAAAAAATTTCAGAGACGAAGTTGTAGGCGGAGGCAGTATGAACTAATTCAGTCTGAAATTGTATTCGGCGCAGTTGCTATCATAGAGATAATAGATATCATTTTCCCGATCTCTGGCAGAGAGCTATGAGCTCCTTAGCAACCACGTGATCATTTAGGCACTGTAAGCCACGCTTGCCACTGACACCAAGCCGCCCACACACTTTCTCCAGGCCAGAGACAACGGTTACCATTTCACTCACGTGAGCTTTTGAAGTCTTTCTTTTTCAGTCTCCTCCTCATCATGGTTCCACGAGGGCTAGTCGAGTAGAGGCTTCGAGGTAAAGTCCCCATGTTCAGGGAACTCAGGCTGTATGCACTCATGGAGGTAGGAGAGAAGGAGGACACCAAAGCTGCTGTAAGAGAGTAGACACTTGGCACAGAATGTTCTCAGGGGGTTGGGCGCCTGCTACCGTTGCCAACCAGCAATGATCCACAAAGACAGAGGATGCACAGCAATGGCTAGGAAGGACCCCAACCAGACAGAGAGCAGGTCTCGGAGGCCATGGAGACAGCCCTTCAGAATCTCTGAGTTCCCAGAGCCTACAACCACTTGAGGGGCACCACGACCCTCGGGAACACAATGAAACACAGAGACGCGCTATCCACACTGCTTTAGACACACACAAATAAGCATTAAAACAAGTTTCCCCATAAACGACAACTCCATGTATCAGGTACATCATCTCATTTTCATAGATACATTCTGACATGAATTTCCCAAGTGGTGCCAAATACACAAGGAAACGCTGGGAACATTGTAGTCTCCATAATCTTTGGAACTGTTATCTCCTGACCACATATAAAGCCTTTTGAACAGTGACATCCCTCCCTAATGACAAATGCTTTCTGAAGGAAAAAAAAAAGACTCAAATGTCAGAAATAGTAAGTTGCTACTACAAAAAAAAAAAAAAAGCTACTACAAAAACTTGCTACTACAAAAAAAGAAAAGCACATAACACTCATGAAGCCGAATATGGTATGAATTAGATGAGGAAGAGGAAGAATATCATTTCAATAAAAGAGCAGGAGGAGAAAGTCTGGAACATTACGAGGGCTGTTGGAAGGAGGCGCTTTCGGGCCCTTCAGGGCCGGCATTCTGCAATGGTCAGGGTGGGTCGTATGAGGGTGATGGTAGGTGTGAAGGCTGCAGTGGTTGCCGGCCCAGGAATCCCACGCAAGTTGCCTGTCGCTCCTCTGAATTTTCACTGCCCACATGAAGTGATGATGAGAAATAAGAAAAACAAACAAAGAACCAAAAAAAAAAAAAAAAAAAGGAAAAAGTAACTGAATTGTACAAATAAAAAGTGTAACCAAAATAATGAAAGCTGCTTACAAAAAAAGAAAAACAAAATGTACTGCCTTTGCCCTTTCTCAGCGGTCAGCAAAACAGATGATTAACATCAGGGATGGAAGCCTTTCCTCTTCCCAAGAATAATGCATGTCTTCCCCCAGCCCATTTTTTTTCTCCCTTTAAAATGACTATTGAATCAATTTCTAATCTCCCCCTGTGCTTTGCAGCAGAGATTAAAAACATTTTTTTTTAACACTTAAAAGTCCACCCCATAAAGATCTATGGCACATGACTAGTAATTAAAGATTTGCACATCTTGGACAGTTAGTAGTGCTTGTTTTGAGAAAAAGAAAAGAAGGAACAATAAATCACATTGGCTCATGATTTGAGTGGTTTACCAGCCACACATCACAATCTCCTGTTCCAACATTGTAATTACACTCCAATCCATCACTTGGACTTGATTTTTCTTAAAACAACAACAACAACAACAAACAATCCCCCCAAACCCCATTCTCAATCATCAATATCAAAATCTTATTTGTATCCTTATACGGAGAAAATAAAAGTCTCATTATACTTTAAACTTCTTTGTATTTTCAAAAAAAAATTGTTTACATTTGAAAGAAATAATTCTCAAAAGAGCTCATATGTTGTTCTATTTTAAGATGCCATAACTTTTTAAAAATTAACATATAATGTATCATTTGTTTCAGGGGTATGGGTCTGTGATCGATGCCATAATGTTTTAATAAAGCTTATTTCAAAACTTTCCTTTCTCCTTTATTGAAAAAGAAAATGTATTTGTGTTTCTATTCTAATTTTGACATTATTTAGATTTTATTTTCTACCCAGCATTCTGAAGGAGGGGCAAGGACATATGTTTGTTACTACGTCCGATATGAGATTTTTTTTTATTGAACAATCTTAAAGAGTTAAAAATAACACATGAACTCATATCTCCTTTCAGTGTCATGATTCTAAAGTAAAGTAAAAGATGCCTAACGTGTGAATTATTTAACAACATTTATTCATGTAGAGGGTTAAATACAGGTATTTGAACGAGGCTCATTCAGATAATGGCTGAAGTTGTACCACCTGTGATAATCAGCACCACTGGCCACCTGGCAGCCTTTCTGGAAGAGACCGCTCGTGGAACCAAAGCACCAGCAGGGAAGGGCACTGCGGGCTGCAACCCACCCAGCTTTTAGTTCTGGCTGCAGCCCTCTCTATAGGACCCTGGCCCGTTACTCAGTCTCCCTAAGCCTCAGTTTCCTCACGTGTCAAGGGGAGATCGAGAAGGCATCTCCCCTGCAGGACGATTACGAGAATTATGCACACAGTGCTTCACAAGGTGCTGGTACACACAAGGAAAACAAACCAGTTCTTGCTACATAGGCTGAGTCTGCCTCTTTTCCATCCACTTGGCTACACATAAAGTCTCTCTTAAAGGAAAAAGATGTTATCTCTCACTTAACAAATTTCACTCACTGGACACTCAGGTATCTCAGGAATCTGCAGAGCACTTGCACAGGCACCGTAATTTTATAGCTCTGTGCCCCCCGGGCCCTTTCCTTCTGTCCCACTCCTGTTTCTAGTTTGGGCTCCAGCTCCCTGTCCATATCCTAGCTTCAAGCCATTATCTCCCTGACCCTTGCAACACCGGCAAACTTGCTTCCCCGATGCATCTACTACGTATGTCTCTCCCAGTATCTGTAAGACAGGGTAATCTTTTTTTTTTTTTTTTTTAATTTTATTTGAGAGAGAGAGACAGTGAGAGAGCATGAGAGGGGAGGACAGAGGGAGAGGCAGACTCCCCATGGAGCTTGGAGCCTGATGTGGGACTCGATCCCAGGACTCTGGGATCATGACCTAAGCCGAGGGCAGGCGCTTAACCAACTGAGCCACCCAGGCACCCCAACACAGGGTAATCTTTTAAACAAGTCCCTCCCATTTAAGCTGCTTCAGTGGGTTACAATTACAAGGAGAATTGAATGTGACCCCTACTTATCTCTCCAGCTTTCTCCCTATCATTCTCCCCATTGTGTTGGTCTTACGGCTATTCTTAGAATAAGCCAGGGTGCTTCCTGCCACAGGGCATTTGCCTGTGCTCTTCTTTCGTCTCCCAGTTGCCCGCAGAGTTGGCTCCCTCTTCTCATGCAGGTCTCAGCTAGGGGGCTACCTCGCTGCCCTATCCCACGCTGTCCCATTACTACTCTCTAGTCTTCACAGCACTTACCACAGTCTGAAATGGTGTTATTTATTTAACATGTTTTAAATGTTTGTCTCTCTATACTAAAATTCCATGAGAATTTACTTGGCTTGTCTGGCTCACTAGATGTATTGTAGCAGCTAGAACAGTGCCCGGTCCATAATGACGGATGAATGAATGAATGCGTAAGTGAATAAGAACGAGCCAGAGTGTATCCGTCCACACTGCAGCAGCATTTTCCTTGTGATAAAGAGTGTTGCAGGGGAAGTTCATAATGGATTCTCTTTGCCCATCCTCATTCTATTTTGGGGAGTGCAAGAAGACCTCTTAGAAAGATGCAGTCATGGCTGTGTCTGGCTAATCCACCGCAACAGCCACTCTAATGAACTTCTTACCCAGTACTGTCTGTGTTTCAAATGAAGGCAGAGCACAGAGAATGGACTTTAGAATCCTACACTCACTTTCTAATCCAGTTCTTTAAGGAGGACTTTGAAAATCACTGGGCATTTTTTTGTGACTGTAGCACCCAATTAACAAATCCGTAAGAAAGATATTATTGACCACTCTTAGGTGCCCAGCCCTGTGCCAATTGTTACAAACAGATTAAGTGTAGGTTAGTAACCTGTACCTTGACTTTGAGCTTTTCCTGATGACTATAGCTTCACATATATGAAATACTAAGGGGCAAAAATGATGTAAGAGAAGGCATGAGATTGTATGCCATGCATAATGAATCCAAAAGGTGTTCAACAAAAATGTGGGCCAGGGACACCAGTTATTGCCTCTTTTGAACATACTCTCCAAATCTATTCTGTTTTATGGTGGTGTACTTGATACTCACTTGCTTGTTGGACAACCATTTCAGGAGTTTAAAGATAAAATGTTACATTTTTGCAAAAACCATTTCTATACCTTCTCCCGTTTAATGGTCCCCATAATAACAGCCAATTCTCAAAGAGCACTTGTTAAATACCAGGCGTTGTGCTAAACGCTTTTTCATGGATTGTCTCAGATAATTCTCACAATACACTTAGGAGGCAGGCACTGCTGTTATTATTACACCCATCTTACAGATAAAGAAACTGAGGAACAGAAGAGTGGAAGAGCTTGCTTATGGTCCCAAGGGGTGGAGGCAGAATAAAGTCTACAAGTCTGATTCAAGAGTCCCTGCCTGGAACCACCACACAAGGCCTCTTCCTGTGGGTGTTCCTGGATTTGATAGAGACACATGTGTAGCAAGTTAAAAATAAAATGCTCTTTACATCTCCCATGATGGCATCACTCTTGGAGTCTTATGAGGTATCTGACATGGAGGGGACTTTTGTCTGCTCCCCTCTCTCGCTGTACCCTCCTGCCCTGTCCAGAATATCTAACAGGCAATAGCGGCTTTTGTGGTTGCTGCTGGAGCCACAGATGGAAGGTTCTCCAGGTACTGAATGTACTGAATCGTGTCACTCTGCTCCCGTGTTCTCCTCCAAAATCTTGTGAACTTCAATCACGATTATGTCTCCCAAAGACCCTCAGTGGGACCAATTTCTAACCTTACTGGAAACTCAACAATAACTCCATGTCGGCATTTTTAGTGCTATTTATCAGCAAAAGGCACAGTTAATCTCATTCTTAGCTGATGTGCCCATTTCTTTATTTCTCTGAAAACACTGTGGCAGTGAATGCTTTGTTGGGAAGCAAAATTTGGGAACTATATCTCCATCCACCTTGGAATGAGAGAAATGCTGTTCAGGCATCAGAATTCCTGAAAAAAATAACCAGAACTTTCTTGTGGACAAAGGGAAAAACTATGTAAAACCATTCTCCCACATTAAAGACCCTCAGAAGTTTGAGATTATATAAAAATACATAAAATTCTTTAGGTATTTTCCCTCCCTTCTTAACTGTGATTAAATTATGTTATGGAGCCAATACTTTTGTCCTCTTGGAAATGCAAGTCTGATTTTAATGTAAAATGCAGGGAAATGCCTGTAGGCTAGATAAGAAAAATGGTACTGTCAGCCAAAGTAGATGATAAGGTCGGAAGCGGAAGCTAGAATTACTTCAACTACCAGTCCTCATCCTCCACCTCTCCAAAAAAATCACAATGACATCAGGTTTTCCACAGTGAAAAAAAATTTTTTTTTGTTCTTGGTCTCCATGTCTCTTAGTATATAAATGCACCCTCTCAAACTGTCTTGACAGGTAAAAATTTTTAATATTTCATGCGCTGGAAACTAGTTGAACTACTTATGATTTGTACACAGGGCCAATAAAAAGGGGGAAACGGGGCTGCTAAAGATAATGACATTTTGCAAGGGTCTGCTCCCTAGTCTGATACTCTTGACAGCAGAATTTACCAAAATGAATCTCACGCAGAGAAAGCACGACACTGTGTGCGTTCATAGACCCGCTGTGGTCCAGATCCGGTGACGACTTTGGGCTAATTTAGAAGAAACTTAGTTTTAGAAATCTCTCCCCTCTGCCAGTATGCCCTGTGGGGTCTCCTGAGTGGAAACGGGGCACATTCCCATGAACCCCTTACCGTTTCTAGTCAAAGGAGGCAGAGTTTCCTTCCCTAACCTGCCTCTACCACATCACTTCTCTGCTCCATTGTGTCAAATTAAAATCTGATAAAGGTAATGCTTTTCTAGAGATTTTCATTAGCTCCAGGGCTGTCTAAGCTCCATTTAATTAAAAAAGGTTGCATCCAGCTGACTCATTCAGTATGAAAATGATCTGGTCTTTTTTTTTTTTTTTTTTTAAATCCCCCAAAGTGCAGTGGGTTTCAGAAGGTGGGAGACACAGGATAACAAATGATATCCTCACAAGCAAAATTTCAGTTCTGGGGAAAGTTCTTCTCTTTCTCTAAAAAAAAAAAAAGAAAAGAAAAAAAGCTCTTCTCCAGTCGGGCCCCCTGACAGCACTCCTGAAGCATCAAGGAATCGATTTCAAGGAATAAAAAAGGAGGCCGCTTGGTGTGAGGAAAAGGAGAAGGAGTTGGAACAAGGACTCCACTAGAGAGAATTTCTTCATGTGATTTGGGGTTCTAAGTCCTTTACCTTGTACCAGGTTTTGTTTAAAGATACCTAAGAGGTGGGTATATAAACACTTAGCACACATTTCTGTGAGTGTCCGTACAGTACAGATGTGGGTCCCCTCAGCTGGCAGCTGTTACTGGATAAATGGAGTCAAACATTCTGATACTCCCAGGAATGGTCCTTGGTCACAGAGGTAGTTCTCCATCCCAAAAAGCTACTCTGGCAAAGAGACAATATATAGAGAAAGTCAACTTTTCTCATGACTGTTTTTTGTTTTTTTTCCTCTCCAAATATTTGAAGGATGTGCCATTAATACCCACTTCATAATTATTTTTTAAAAAGTGAGAGTTTTACAATTTGCCTTTGTTGTCCTTCAAGTAGAATGGAAATTCAATATGCCTAGCAGGAAGTCCAATTATTTCCTTTCTCTCCACACTCAATTCGCAACAAAGGCTTAAAAAAAAAAAATAGTACAAGCCTGAAAATTCTGTTTCAAACCCTGTTTCTTTCCTCAGTTCCGAGGTTTCAAATAAATTATGTTTGGCTCAGGGATTGGGGTGGGGGGAAGGATCTGGAAGATGAAGAAAAGCCAACAAAGATAATCTGCAGCTTTGAAAGAAATAAAGCCAGGAGTAGACTCCCTGTCTCTCCCCTCGAACTCTGCTGGAGAGGCAGTAAGTACAAGGGGAAGATAAAGAGAATTATCTAGACGGGTCCTCTCACCGTGGTCGGGTCCCTTCAGGGCCAGGCGGGTCTGATGATGGGGAAGAATCTCAAGCTTGACTTGGTCCGTGGTGTTTGCCAGGAACTGAGTGGCTTCCGCTAATGTACAGTACTCCATGCTCGTCCCGTCGATAGACAGGATGTGGTCTCCCACGTGCAGGGCACCACATCTACCGAAAGGGAAAGGACACGTACTCAGTAGAAGCACCTTCCGCTTTGGAATATGACTTTCACGTCCTTCAAAGTTAATGTTTCACACAGTTTCAATTGACTTAAGAAAGGAAAAGTTTGAATGTTATAGGAAACACCATCTGTCAAATGTTAAGTACCTCTCGTGTGAATAGGAATGTAGAAAATAACAGAAAAACTCAAGGAAACGTTTTTCTCTCGTGCTTCTTAAAAAAGAAGAGATTATTTTGGGGTGGCGTTGCCAAAAGTTGAAGGGAAGTGAGTGGGAGGGAAGAGAAGAACAGGACAATTTTTCCCCTTGGCTTTATTTTTTTTTTCCTGTGATTTTTTTTTCCCTTGTTAGTTTTTATATCTGTAAATACGAGCTGGTAAATATTCAGAATGTCAAGATGTGACTCATAATTGGAAGGGGCTCATTTACAACTATTTTATGTGTGAATGGGAATAACTGGGGGGTGGGGAGAGTGTCAGCTAACGCTTTCTCAGAACCTCTCACAGGAGCTGCCAAATCACCACTGCTTTAATTATTCTACTTTATTTTGTTATTCTGGAGTTAAACAATGATTAGTACAAAAGCTCTCGATGGTGATGGAAATTATGCAGGAGTCAAAAGAGTCAAAAAGGAGGCCTGCTTGGTGAGCGAAGGGGAAAGCTGGGGGCCGGGGGAAGAGCTAGCTGCTACATCTTGCTGAACTCAAAGAGACTGGCTACTGGATGAGTTGAGAAAAGCAAACACAGCAGTCAGCATCCCGACGTACCAGTCAAGTGGACAGCTCCTTAAACTGGTTACCCCCTGCGGAATGGGAAAAAAAACAGGGAGAAAATTAAAGCATCCTGCACCATTGAACTGGAGAACACCCCTGGATCAATGGCCGTCACTGGAAAAGGACCGAATGTAGGGTAAGACCACAGTGGAGCTGTAGACTGATCACTGCAGGAGCTGAAGACTGACCACAGTGCAGCTGCAGACCGACCACTACAGGGTTTGCTGCACGTTACTGCATTGGAGTGCGAGGCTTCCTAGGGAGGGTGAGGGCATATGGAAAAGAGGCTGAAAACATGCAGGGGAGGTGGGGCCTCTCGGAGTGTATGGAGCAATTTCCACGGTGAGAACAGTCTCCTTCTCAAAACAAAACAAAACAAAAAAAAAAAAGCATTTCAAGTCATCCCTTTCATCTAAAAATCAAATTCCGTACCGATGCCCTTGGAGAGCTTCAGCGATGGAAGTAGGGGTTTTCTTACCAGGAGCTGGGAAATAATTTATTAGGTGGGCAGGTAGTCTTTTTGCCTCCAACACTTCTTACCTTGTAAGTCTAAAACAGTAATTAGGAAGAAAAACTCAGGAAGAAGGGCTTTTGTTTTCATGGTGTCATAGGAACGAGTGCTGTTTCAGGGGCCCTTGAAAACTGTGAAACCCTAAGATGAACATTATGTGACAGCGTGAGACCTCTCTTTAAAGACTGCATTGTTTCAAAAATACTGTTTTACTCATTTAAGAAAAAAGGAATGAGATTTTTATCAGATTTTGGCAAGATTTACTTGTTAACAGTTCAGGAAAACGTATGACTTCTCTAAAGGGAGCATACTGAAGACATGCTCTGCTACCCTACACCAAAAGCAATCTATCGCCCTAGAACACAGTAGGAAAACTAGTTCAGTTGCTTGACTTTCTTTTTTCCTATCTCTAACAGCCACACCAAACATCGGATGAGACAACAGAACATGGTGGGGTGGCTATAAGGTAGGTGAATTTTTAAGCCCTTAGAACCGTAACTTGCTTTCTCCATGAAACTCGTATAAATGGGCAGGTGAATTGTTTTCTTTAATCATATATGTATGTGTGTGATGCATGTGTACATATGTAAGTATTACATGTGTGTATATACATAGAAATACATATATATATATTTATATTTTAGCACACGCAGTTTTGAAAAGTAGGCACTTTGTACAACACCCACCTGTCTGCAATACTTGCAGATTTGATTTTGTCTATGACAATGACCTGTTTGTTACAGCACATCGAGGTAGTGAGGGTAACCCCAAGGCTGGCACCAGGAGTTTTGGCAACTTCGACTAGCAGTGGCCCGGATGCCGTTGCCACAGTATCTATGGAAGAACAAATTTCAGAAAACAAAACAAAACAAAACCAGTAAGCAAACAGACACACAAAAAATGTGGACAATGTTCAGTCTGATGTTGGTCTGTTAACGTTATCGCTGAAACTTACATTTCCCTCCAGGTACCATCCTCCTGGCCAGTGGTAACTCCTTAGAGCACCTTTTAGGACACCTGCTCTGCCCAGCTTGCATATCCAGGAATACATACACGGGTTTACCTCTTCAATTAAAGTTCAAGCTTCACATTAGTTGGGATAATGTCTTGTGTGTCCTTATGCCCTCTTTATCACTCGGCACTGCCTGAAAGTACTAGGTTTCTCAATAAAAGGTTTTCAACAGCACCTACTGTGGATGGATGGATGGATGGATGGTTGGATGGATGGATGGATGAACAGATGAAATCTCACAGTAGCCAAGTACTAGGAACGCACACACTAAGTTGAACTTGTCAATCCTTTGCCTCTTTCCCTATTCTGGACCTGATCTGAGATCACCTCACCCTCTGCAATGACTTCACATCACACAGACTTTATTTTTGGCTTGGAACACTCTTTCTTCCTTCAACTCCTACTCACCTGGGGGACTCAGCGTAAATATCAGCTCCTCTGAGAAGCCTCTCCTGACTCATGATTTGGGGAGATCCCTTTCTCACATGCTCCTACAGCCTGCTACATTCCTTCTGTTGCTGCACACACCCCACTGTTTCACAGCGGTCAGGGTGGATTACATGCTTCTGTCCTTCGCCAGACCACAAGCTGGCTGTGAAGGCAGAGAGGACGTCTTGTTGGTCACAACATCCTCAGTGCCTGGCATAATGACCGGCCCTAGAGGAGGTGAGTGACGAACAGTTGTTGAATGTATGCACGAGTAAATGAGAAAGCTCATGCAGTCCCTTAAAGTTCAGAAGAGGCAGGGGTCCTATGGGTGAGAGCCTTGGACATGGAATTAAAACACCTGTGTTTAATCCTTTTTGTCACAATATTTTCATCACAGTCTCTCAGATAAGTTACGAAAACTTTCCAAGTCAGCTTGCTCGCCTACAAAATGGTATCCTTTCCAGAGTGTTTATTTCAATGAAATCAACGTCTTGTTAAAGCATTTTGTAATTTACAAAGTACTATACACTGATTATTGCCATATTGCGACCGCAACTATTTTATAAGACTACATTACAAGACTCTAATATTTCTCCGATTTTCTACTGCTTTCATGAATGCAACTTTGTCTTTTCTGCAAGTACATCTTTATCACAGAGGCGACGCTCAGATAGGGTGAGCTAGGAAATCTGTATTCCTGTTGTTGAAGCTCAGGCAGTATGGACTGGTTCATGAAACTGAAAGTTCCACTGGAGAGAGCTATTTTCAGTTTGCTATGAAACAAGGTATTTCTTTTCTTTCTTTCTTTTTTTTTTTTTTAAGACTTTATTTATTGGACAGAGAGAGAGAGAGAGAGAGAGATCACAAGTAGGCAGAGAGGCAGGCAGAGTGAGAGGAGGAAGCAGGCTCCCTGCTGAGCAGAGAGCCCAATGCGGGGCTCGATCCCAGGACCCTGAGATCATGACCTGAGTCAAAGGCAGAGGCTTAACCCACTTAGCCACCCAGGCGCCCCACAAGGCATTTCTTGAAAAAGGTAAAGATGAGAACATTCATGCCAGCAACATCCATATTCCAGTGCTAAGGATTCTTATATATACTATGTTTCCTTTTTTCTTTTCTTTTTCTTTTTTTTTAGATTTTATTTAAGCGACTGAGACAACACAAATGGGGGGTGGGTAGAATGGGGGAAGAACAGAAGGAGAGGGAAAAACAGACTCCCTGCTGAGCAGGGAGCCTGATGTGGGGCTTGATCCTGGGACTCCAGGATCATGACCTGAGCCCAAAGGCAGATGCTTAACCCACTGAGCCACCCAGGCGCCTTATACTTACTTCTTAAATGGTTGGTGATATCGCAATAATTCAGTCCTAAAAAAGGCTAAATGACCATTAGGGCCTGTCAGTTCTCTTCCTGTCAATTCCGGGGCAGAATCTCATTAATAATAGCTGGGAGGTCTCAAAGCTCTTAGTCTGCTAGCAGGACTTTTTGACTCTGGGGTGTTATGACTATAATTTTCTCATGAACCTAACTCTTGTGGCTGTGACTCTCTCTCGTCTTGCTCACCTTGCTGTGTCAGCACCCTGATCTAGGGCCATCAATAATGTCTGGCTTCTCTTCCTTCTCCCTCACTGCTGCCTTGTTTCTCTCCAGTGCCTCACTCACTTGGTCACGGTGCTGCCCAGGGTCCTGCTCTACTCTCCCTTGCGGTTTACAGTGAGCGGTCCCCTTGGCTATGCGCAACAGTGGTTTGCACCTGATTTGCCTCAACTGGGACCCCCTGATAAAGAATTCTGGTCAGTCCTCATAACCTCTGTTTTGGTGGTCCTTACCTCACTAGGGTAGTGGATTCTGCCCACCTCTCAACTCTCACACTCCAAGTTCTGTGATTAAGTACACAAAATCTGGTGCCTCGAGCTTCACCCCCTGAAGTCTGCTGTCCTCCTTCCTTGAGCAGGCTCCCCAGTAAGCTCCCTTCTTGCTTAGGTTGACCCTCATGTCAGCTCTGGCCCAGCAAGGCCTTTCCTCACACTATCTTTAGAGAACATTGGAAAGACTTAATTAATTAATCAAGGAATAATTGACGGATTACATTAGTTTTAGGTATACAATGTGATGATCTGTATTCATTCATATATGCTGTGAAATGGTCACCACAAAAATAGAAGGAATAACTTTAGAAGGACAAATTTCCAAAACCACTTTTCACAGATTGGTTGGATTTTAATAGATAGCTTTGTGAGGTGATAATCACATATATTTTTCCACTTGGTTTTCTCATGTCGAAAGATAAATTTCTTTGGCTTAACAGATGAAAGTGATAAAAGTTTTTCTGGTCCTTATAACTTAACCTCTTACAAATGACAGAGACTGGTGGTTGTTCCTTGTTATCCCATCTTTCCTTCTTTCTGCAGTAATAAGCTGCTCAGCTAAGGACATTTTCCAGCCTCCTTTGCAGGGAGGTGCCTCCATGTGACCATGTGACCAGCCAATGCGGAGTGAGCAGAAGTGAGAAGTGAGCCATTTATTGCTGTTGCAATATGGGCCCAGCACTGGTGACCCATCTTCGGCCATGTAGACAAGAGCAGGGAGCCACGAAGAACAAGCTTAGGCTTCTGAAACCCTATCTCCAGAGATCGGAGCTCTCCCATTAAATAAACTTCTATCATATTTAAGCTAAGATATTAGGTTTGGGTCTTTGTTAAAAGCTAAATCTATATCCTCATAAGCCTTTTCACTTGCGTCTAGCCCTCCAATGTATCCTTCTTGAATTGCTATTCTAAGAGGCACCTATTTATAACTAGGTATTTGCAGATGTAAATTTTTTATAAAACCACAATCAACCATTACTCAGTACACATGATGTACTCATTTTTCTTAAAAGCATTACATCATGATTAAAGATCAGAGTTTTTTTTAAAGAGATTAGTGGAAATTGTTTAAATGTAAACTCTTACATTGTTATTCTTTTTTTTCCCTGGCCTATATTTGTCAAGGTCCTAAAAATTATATTCTTGTATGGTTCTAATGTTCCAGTTATAGTGAAGAATGAATGTTAAGCTTTTCCTTTAGAAAGAAATGAGAGGAACAGGAGTATCAAGAAACACAGAAAAATACTGGCAAACTTGAAGGGAACTGATTACCCATGAGAAGCGTTTTACTTTCTGTTCTTTAAGGATATAATTAGTGCTTAAGAAAACTTTTAAGATGCATGCAAAGGTTCTATATCAGGCTATAGTGTTCTAGAAGATCAGAACAATTAGGAGAAATTGTTGGTAGGAAAGGAGGTGGACAGAAAGTCAAAAGGGAAGGGCTACACATTAAATGCATGGGAGTAGCTGACAAAATAGGTTTAAGGAGGTCATGGGAGACCTTTGCTCCCATCATCCCTTTAGCTTTGCACTTGGCTGTTAGTGCCCTATCACTGAATTATGGCTCCTCCCATGTGGAGGGGGTCTTGGGGTCAGACTGAGGCAAATGGGGTGGGTCTAGAACAAGTGTCAGGTTCTCTTGAAGTAGATGATGTACATACAGTTAAAGGGGTTTATGGGGGGAAAAAAAAGAAGCACAGAGAAAGTGCACCAGATCTTCTGCTGCCATTAATTTAGAAGAGAAGAGAAGAGAGATCATACCCACAGTTGCTCTGGTGCACCTCTAGAATAAGTTTCTCTTTACGTAGTACTTTCCCCAATAAGGCTTCAAAGGAACAAGTGCAATATTTCCATTTGGGGGAGCCATACATGCCACGAATGAGTTTCTTTTAAATTTTAAAGTAGAAAGCTTCAGAGTTCTGAGAAGAGAAATTTAAAGTCCTGGTTAAGGGAAGAAACAGTGTACTTCTAAGCTGGGCTCAGAGCTGGAAGCTAGAAAGGTGATGCCTAGTTATACCACCAACTCACCATAAAGCCCAAGCCATCATTTCGTTTAGACCTCATTTTCTTCATTAGTAAAATAAGGGGACCTCAATAAAAGCTCTCGAGCCTTGATAATCTCTGACTCTACAAAGAAATAGCAACGTCAGGTAAGGAAAAGCTGAGGAAATCAGTAACTTACAGAAGGTTAATAAACTTTATAAAAATATGCAGTAGCTAAATTTAAATTCAAGTATCCTGCTAATGAGTAGAGGAGGTGAACTCTTCTAGAAAACCCTTGTTTACCAAGATGGGTTGTGAAACCTCACGCTTTTAAGTATTTTGAGAACAACAATAACATCCTTTAAAGACTGAGGTTGAGGGATGGTCTCCCATCTTTATACACTCATTATGTAATATTAAGATTTCACATTAAGACGTTTCCAGGGCACAACTTTTAACTTTCTAACAAGACTGTCATAATGAGGTCCTAACTTCTGCAGGAAAAAATAAAGATGTGGAAAGGAAAGGTAGGTGCTTATCTCAGGGAAGGATGATGAGGATTTAAAAAAAAAAAAACTTAATTTAAATTCAATTTAGCTAACATATACTGTATTATTAATCTCAGGGGTAGAATTTAGTGATTCATTCGTTGCTTATAACACCCAGTGCTCATTACATCAAGTGCCCTCCTTAATGCCTGTCACCGAGTTATCCTATCCACCCACCCAACTGCCCTCCAGCAACCCTCAGTTTGTTTCCTAGAGTTGAGTCTCTTATGGTTTGCCTCCCTCTCTGTTTTCATCTTATTTTATTTTTTCTTCCCTTCCCCTATGCCCATCTGTTTTGTTTCTTAAATTCCACATATGAGTGAAAGCATATTGTATTTGTCTTTCCCTGACTTATTTCGCTGAGCATACTACTCTCTGGCTCCATCCATGTTGTTGCAAATGGCAAGATTTCATTCTTTTTGATGGTGGAGTAATATTCCATTATATACGTATCTGTATACACACACACACACACACACACACACACACACACACCCCACAAGGATGATCAGGGATTGTTGACAACAGTTTACTGAATATGAGCTCAGCATTCCATTGTCTCTCCTTAGTAGCCCAGTTTCACTTAATCACAATCACTCTTAAATTTATGTGTCCAGCATATATCCATCCCCTAAGCACCCACTGCTACTACTGCCACCTTGAACAATTCTTGGATGTTTCATGAGCACAACAAACATAATACGTGCAAAACTGATAGTGAACCCACCACATTTCACTGGTTCTTCTTCATGTTTCCTTCTCCCAGCGACTGACTCCCATTATACTCCTTCATGCAAACCAGAAACCTAGGAGTCATCTCAATTCCATCTTCTCCCTCATCCTCATAAATCCCTCTTGACTCTAATTCCTAATAGCTCTCAACTTCATCCTTTCTTTCCATCTCCACAATCACTCTTTCAATCTAAGTTACCACCATCTGATAGCCCCTCATCTTCTCATGGCCTCCCCCTCCCCCAAGCCAGTGATCTTTTTTAAAAGTGTGTATCTCACCATGTTGACGCCATGCTTAAATCCTTTCAATAGCTGTTCATGTGGGGTAAAAAAAAAAAATTAACACAATCTACAACAACCTACATCTGGCTCCTGCTTAACTCACCAGTTCTGTTTTCCACCATTCTGCTCTTGTTCTCTCTTCTCCAGCCCCCTCCTTTTCTTTCAATTCTTCAAAAATGCCATGTGCCTTCTTGTCTCTGGTCCCTTCTGTCTATGGAACGCTCCAACTCTCCCCCATTTCTCCTTCACCTACTTCTTCACCACTGCCTTGCTCAAGTGTCACTTCCTCAGGGATTCCTGCCCTGCCTCGAAAGCCACATCAACCTTCCTGAGAAATGCATTAGTAGAACCCTGTGCTTTTTCTTCACAGCACTTCTAATAAATGCCATTCAACAATTATTTGTTTAATTAGATATTTACTTAACTGTTCTTGGGTAAACATGGAAGCTCCACACAGCAGGCATTGTATAAGCCCTCCTCATGACTGTGGTTCTCCACAGTATATAGTGTCTATGTATATAGTAGGTGCTCAGTGATATTTGTTGGTGAAGCAAGCGAAAACACGAACACTTATTATTTTAAGTGCTCTGCAAAATATACTGATGATGCGGGATTAAATCATACTCTTTCGCTTGAAGTAGTCCCTAGTGTAGTTGGGATCATGTTAACCTTATGCTTGAATCCTTTCAATGGCTATTCTTGTAACAAGGTCCATATGCATGCATAATGTTGATGATGAAGAGTATTTTTCTTTTGTCTAGATTCTAAGCCTGCATAATGAATTCCTTCTAATGCTTCACAATATCAGACTGAGAAGTGTGTGAGTTTATCTAGTAGTGAAAGAATTAGGGAACAGTCCATCGGCAGAAAGGTAACCCACCTTTCTTCCACATGGAACTTGAGCTCATTGGTCATTCCACTTCTAAAGTGGGTATTACAGCAGCTGAAAATGGTCAAGTAAATAAGTCACCTCCAGGATTATGAGCTTTTTAAAAAAGACTGCTGTCATTTAAGGACTAATACAAAGGTCCTATGCCTTAAAACCATGAAGAGATGTGAATGCTCTGGATATCTGGGAAAGGACATTGTCTGGCCCCAGGAGAATCTGCCAGACCAGCTTATCTGCACAGGACCTGAGCAAGTCACGTTGACCTACAGCTCAACAGAATCACAGAGTAGAATATGCTTATTTGAGTCAGGATCCTCACAAGAGACAGATGATACACTCAAATTGGGATAATTTGATGAGAATTAAAAAACTATTTAGAAAGATGTGGGCAGGTTAGAGAGAAACTACAGGGATAATGCAATACTCTGGGTCCAGAAGCAAAGAGCACCTTACTACCCTGTCTTGAAGCAGCAAAGGATAGAGCTGTTAGTGAAATGGGGATTCAGAAAGGACTGTGTGGAAAGGACACCTGACAGGAGCTGGCACCTTCCGTCAAAGGATGTAGACCGCTCTAGTAAACCCACAGAAAAGCAGCCAGGGAATAACACTCTCCATCCCTATTCTTCCTCCCTCTCATCCCCTGCCATGATTCCCTCAGCTAAACCCAACTGGAGCCTGAGGTCATGAGAGCCTATTACGCAGGCCCCATAGGTCAGAGCACATAGCAGCATGGAGAAGGGTGGCCAGAAGCTCTAGAGGAAAAAAGAAGGATGTCCTTGTTCGTATATATCCCCACTCAATTTCTTTCCACAAAGTCAGGGGACCGCCCACTTTAAGCTAAATATGTAATACAAAGAAATAATCAGGAAGAAGAAAAGGAGCCTACACTGCCTTGCCCACAAGGGTTAATAGAGGTGCTCTGAACTGCAAAAATGACTCAGAACTACAGGTAAATTGAAGGAGACAGAAAGTAGATTGCTAGTTGCTGGGGCTTGGGGACAGAGGGGAAGAGGAGTGACTGCTTAAGTTTTGCATCTAGCAGAGCTGATGGTTGCACAATGTTGTACATGTACTAAATGCTACTATCAAGTTGTACACATTAGCATGGTTAATTATAGATTATGTGAATTTTGCTTCAGTTAAAAAAAAAAAAAGATTCGGAGTTTCCTGGAAACTGGGACAATAAAGGAAGCATGGTCAATTACGCAGTAATCAATATTGCAAAGGGGGAAGTCTTTTAGTCCCTATATGGGAAGTAAGGATTTTTCTATCAGAGAGAAAGATATCTCTTCCCTGGGATTTCATATATATGATGCTAACTGATATAATGGGGAATATCCTCAACACATTTTTATAATAGGACACAGAAGTGATTTCCAGTGGCTATTCCTTGATCAAGGCTAAGGAATAAAATTGAAAAACGAATCAATGATAGTGTCTCTATAAAGGAATAAGCTAATGTGGTGGTCAACTTGATCTAAAGGCAGACCCTAGGGTAGACAGACTAGATACTTCTCGGGATATCTTTCCGAGATATCAATCTTTTCCCTCACTTGAGTTTCCAACAGAAGTTGGATATCAGACATTTCAAGAAGGTCCTCTGTACGTTGGCATTTTATATACGTGACTGAGACCAGATCCATTTGGTTTAGATATCAGATGAATCAGGGGCAGGATTAATGTACTTTTCAGGAGATGAGAGGCCTAACCAGATCCTTGCCAGGTTAGAAGATCACCTACCTCATATTCCCACAGAACTGAGCTTTCTAAGTCTGCGGCTAACTCATCATTCTTGCAACAAAATGAATTTTAAAAGTACTTTTATTGAGCACTAACTATATGCCATAATACCAGAGAGTACTGGGACTCAAAGATGAAAATGTATTACCTCTTCCTTCTAGTAATCCCTGGGGATCCCTTGCCAAGAAGGTGGGGGGAGTAGGATAGAACTCCTGGATTCCACTATGGAAAATGATTCTGTTGGACCTCCTTAAGTTTTTAGTTACTTTTCTTTAAAAAACTGCAGGATATACAATGTTTGCAATCCCTCCCATCCCCTGTGAAATCTTTAATATAGTAGGGTCAATGTGCTTATAAAAAATAATGGGTCATCAAATAGGATGTGATTTCTAGGTTTCTAGGAAAATAACTCAAATAGGTTTGAAAGATCCAGAGAAGGTGACCAAAGTTCCCTGTCCACGAGGACCGTGATGTAGAAAGGCAACTGGTATTACCAAACATCTATGGTACATTTCATGGAATGGCAATGACAATGAGACCTATTGGGATCTGAGGAGTTCCGAGCACAGTGAGTTGGGATGGTTAGGATGAGCTTTTTGGATAACACAGAATTTGATCTGAATGTTTCTCAGCTGCTTTTATTTTAATGGGCTCTAAGAAAACAACAAAACTGTTTTAGAAAGTAAGCTTTCCAGCATTACCCATGTGGCAGTTACTTTGTGCATCACAGAAGGGGATCTACAAATGCTAACGTTTAATTGATCATTAGCCTTTTCTGGCAATTGCTTTCCATAATAAATGTTTCCCCACAACAACATCAAGAAGCTCATACTGCCTTGTGGTATTAAGCCCATTTCCCTAGTTGCCACCTAATTCCATTTACAGAAGGCCTTATGAAAAGTAGGTGTCCAGAAGCCCTGGCTTTATTCCAAGATGTCTAAGAAGATGCATAGCAAAAGTAAAAGCCAGCAGACAGGGTGGATGAATGAGGCACCCTTATTTAAGAAAGTGCAAGAGGGAAAAAAATGGAATGTGTCAAAATGAGAAAAATAAACAGAAGAAAAATCAGGAAGAAATAATCAAGAGCCCATCCCCTGACAGAAGATTAGTTTGTCCTGCCTAAGTGAAGCATGGTTGAGAAAAATGGATCATGCAGATATAAATTATTCATGGTTAAAGACGGCTCAGTCATTAAGATATTTACACTATGGCTGAAGCCCTTGCACGCTGTGTTGATTTATGGGCTACATAATTACATAAGATACGCTGATGACTGTTTGCATGGGAAACACTCCGGATTTTTTATTTTGTTAATCAGTTTTCCCACTCTGAGCCCTGCATTTCAATCAGAGCACAAGGCTTGATTAGAACCTCCCGGGGTGGCAGAAAGACTGCATGGTATTATTAGCTTTGCCTGCCTTCCATTCATTCTGATAAAAAGTACCTTTGGGGTGCTTTTCCATTTACCCATTAGTTAAAAGTATTTTTATTAGTGATAGCCTATTCAAATAATGCTACTAATAATTTCAATCTCTTTCAGATGAACTAAACTCTAAAAAGAATTTTTTTAACTTTAAAAAAAATTGCCAGGTTTTTTTTTTTGTTTTTTGTTTTTTGTTTTTTGTTTTTTTTTTTTGCTTACTGAAATACACTGCCCGGGAAATATTCCCAATACAACAGAGTGTACCTTCCATGTTCAAATGAGGTTTCCCTTAAATCCTAGTTTTTTTCTAGG
This sequence comes from Enhydra lutris kenyoni, assembly GCF_002288905.1. Classification (NCBI taxonomy): domain Eukaryota; kingdom Metazoa; phylum Chordata; class Mammalia; order Carnivora; family Mustelidae; genus Enhydra; species Enhydra lutris. The sequence goes on along the minus strand of NW_019154091.1, from coordinate 33,650,757 downwards.
GAGTTAAAGGAGATAGCTGGCATAATTACTGTGCTGTAAGAAGAGTCCAAAGTAAGTGAAACTCAATAATAGGTCCCATGTTAACTTGAGCTTGGCTAAAGCATGGTTGATGATTGACTTTTGTTCTCTGTAGGAGCTCACCCTGGGAATCTGATTACCTTTGGACTATCTTGGCCCCTTACTCCACATTTTACATGACTGATATTTTTTGTACCCTGCTTATTGGCTTATAGTGTTCTGTAAACTTTTTATCGAAGTATAACAAACATACAGAGAAATGCATAAATCATAAATCAGCTGCTTGGTAACTTTTCATAAACTGAATACATCTGTGTACCCATACCCAGATCCACAAATAGAACAGTAAAAGCATCAAAGAATCCCCCCACTGTATAGTCCTTTAAATCACTCCCTTGTCCCTGGTAACCACTGTCTACTTCTACCAGCATTGGTTAGTACTGCTTATTTTTGTAGTTTTAAAAAACAGACCCAGTTCTTACTCTTCTGATTCTGGCTTCTTCTGCTCAATATTATGTTAATGAGATTCACATACATTGTTGGGAACAATTTTAGGTAATTCATTCTCATTGCTATATAATATTCCATTGGGTGATTATGCCATAGTTTATCCATTCTACTATTTAGGTTTGGGGCTGTTGTTACAAATATTGTTATGAACATTCTACTGTGGCTTTTGGTGAACACAGAAATGCATTTCTGTGGGAGTCATAACTAGGAGTGAATTGTTGGGCTGTAGGGTATGAATATGTCAACTCAAGTGATACTGTCAAAGAGTTTTCCAGAAGAGTTGTATGAATTTACCTTCTAACCAGCAGGAAATGAGAGTTCCAGTTGTTCTCCATCTCTGTCACCTCGTGCTATGGTCAGTCTTTTCCACCGTGGCCATTCAGGTACGTGTGGTAGTGGTATCACATTGTGGTTTCCATTTGCATCTCCGTGATTACTAAGGTGTTGAGCCATCTTTCCTGGCTTATTGGCCACTTTGATAACTTTTTTTTTTAAGATTTTATTTATTTATTTGACAGACAGAGATCACAAGTAGGTAGAGAGAGAGGAGGAAGCAGGCTCCCCACTGAGCAGAGAGCCCGATGCAGGGCTCGATCCTAGGACCCTGGGATCATGACCTGAGCCGAAGGCAGAGGCTTTAACCTACTGAGCCACCTAGGCACCCCTTGATAACTTTTTTAATAAAGTGCCTGCTCAAGTTTTTCCTTCCAACTTTCCATTAGGTTTTCTGGTTTATTGACTTGTGGGAATTTAAAAGTAACATATTCTGATATGAGTCCTTTATTGGATACATGATTTGCAAATATACTTTTCCTCTCTGTGGCTTACCATTTCAGACTTTTAATCGTGTCTTTTTAGACACCAGACTTTTAATGATGTCTTTTAAGTGAAGAGAAGTTCTTAATTATTCTTTTTTTCTTTCATGGTACTTTCTGTGTTCTCTTTAAGAAATCTCTGCTTACTATGAAGTCATGATGATGTTATCCCATACTTTTTCTAAGGGCTTCATTATTTAATTTTCACCTATAGATAAGGAATCCATCTGAATTGATTTCTATGTATGGTATGGGGCAGTGTCATGATATACTTTTTCCACATGGATATAACCAACCCATCATCATGTGAAAGAAAATAAAACAAAACCATTCTTTTCTCACTGCATTGCAATGTCACCTTTGTTATAAACTAGGAGACTATTATTGTATATTTCTGTTTCTGAACACTCTTTTCTGTCATATTGGTCAATTTGTCCTTCTTATGCCAGTACCACACTGTCTGAATTATGTTAGCTTTTTCACAGATCCTGACGTATGGTAGGATTAGTACTCTGTTCTTCTTCCAGATTGCCTTGGGTTTTCTTGGCCCATTGCAGAGTGATGCCTCACCATGAATGTAGTTCAGGGGAAACTAGAACCCAGTAGCTAAATAAATAAAAGAGTTTTGGTCCCTGGCTAAGGGAATAATACTATATGAAATAATCATTTTAGGATTGACATGGCAGGTTTCAATATTAAATTTTATAGACTTACATAGTACTTATAGATATTTAAACGTGTTTTGTAGGATACTAACAAAAGTATTCTAACACTAATTTCTCAGGCTCTAATCTTATCTCATGTAGATAAATAATAAAGTGTTTTTAAATTTTTTAAATAGAGGATGAGAAAAATCAGGTCACAACATTTCTTAAAGAAATTTATGAGTTCAGACATAGTGAGTTAGGGTGTACATTGTAGACAAAGCCATGTGTCTAACTGCACAAACTCCAGAAGCTTCCATTTCCACTGCCAGTCCTAATGTGATGACTTTGTAAAAATTGTGTAATTTCACCAGGAGCAAGCTTTCAGGAAACTCACAAAATCTATGTCCTATTTGCTTTAAAAAGTGTAAACAGCCAAATGAATCTGGCATTTAAATGACCAGCACCAAGGGGAAAGTAGAAATATTTGCCACAAAGTGAAAAATTCTTTGCCCTGACTGTTAAAAACATTTGGCATTTATGCATGGCTACTGTGTCATCATCATATTCCCTATCATCACTCTCCAGGAGGTCTGATTCCTCCTCAGTCTAAAAATAGTCCCTGTCAGGTTTTCTGAGCTGGATAAGTGATCCACGTGAAAAATGGGATGAATCTCCATCAGATTCTGCTGAGGCAGAGAAAGTACTTAAGTAGGAATAAGTGTCTGCCAGCCTGAAAAAGAATTCCTACCACTCAGGATTCTTAACCTCCCAGGACTAAGAGGAACGGTCAGTCAGGAAGAGCAAAGGCTTCAATAGCAAGACACAGACTCTCTGGCACCCTGTACTAGATCTGGCTTTATGTATATAGTTAAAAAAAAGGTATCCTAGCTCCCTAGGAACCATATCTGAAATAAGACAAATGAATACCAACCACACAAACATCCTAAAAGCCAACTTACTTGTATGTTGCAAAAAATATACTTAGAAATACTTAAAGCATCTATATTTCTGACTGACCTTGGGTTTTTATAAGGGGTAAAGACAGTATTTAAAGAAAGCAATGCTGTGCAAATGTACAGACCTAAAGATATGGCTAGATAAAAAAGGGAAAAACAACTTGATCATCATGTATTAAAACCATGATGTCTTGTCAATGAAGAAGCAAACGACACCCAACCAAGGCTATCAAGAGTGACAGCTACCATTGCCCACCCCCCACCCCACACCACAGCCTGGGCCAATGGTGATCACTGGATAGAAATAATAAGCACAGAGTCTAGTATTTTGAATCTGGTAGGTCCTCAATAAATATTGATTTATTAATCATAAATAAATAAAATTTCTAATTAGAAAAGTTTGACATTGGGGCACCTGGGTGGCTCAGTGGGGTAAGCCTCTGCCTTTGGCTCAGGTCATGATCTCAGGGTCCTGGGATCCCCTGCATCGGGCTCTCTGCTCAGTGGGGAGCCTGCTTCCCCCTCCCCCCGCCTGCCTCTCTGCCTACTTGTGATCTCTGTCAAATAAATAAATAAAATCTTTAAAATAAAAAAAGAAAAGAGAAAAGATTGACATAGCTGGAAAAAATAGAAAATAAGTTCGATGGCAGATCTGAAAAAGTTTAGATAGGCTGGAATGATGGGTGAATATTTAGAAATTATTGTTCAACAGAGCAAACAATGATATGACTTCCATTTCTGCTGTGAATTATAGTTTAAAAAGTGCTTTCCTATATATCATTGTGTTCTCTTTGTCACAACCCTCTGGGATGGGATGGTCATTTTAAATGCTCTCCAGGTAATTCCATTGTAGATTACGTGTGGAGGACTCCTGCTTTAGGCTTTGGCAGGAGGTCGTCTGCTACTAGTACTGAACATTAAAAAAAAAGAGAGAGAGAAAAGAAAAGAAGTGGTCAAATAGGGGTGCTTGGGTGGCTCAGTCAGTTAAGCAACTGCCTTTTGCTAGGGTCATGGTCTCCTCTAGGTCCTGGGATCAAGCCCCAGGTCAGATTTCCTGCTTAGTGGGGAGTCTGCTTCTCCGTCTCCCTCTGCCCCTCTCACCACTCATGCTCTCTCTCTCTCTCTCTCTCTCTCTCTCAAAATAAATAAATAAATAAATAAAACGTCTTTAAAAAAAAGTGTTCAAATAGAGCTTGGTAAGGAAGGTCCTGAAGGGATTCGAGCATTGGGTAGTGGTCCAAGCAGATGTTGCTAAGATTTAACTGTAGTGTGTTAACTTCAGAGAGTACCATCTCCAGGGAACCTTGTGTGTCTTCAGAAGTGTGTGTAGAACATCATCTTTTCGTTACAGTTATACAGTTAGATATATATATATTCTTGTATTCAAGCCTTCTATAGGCATCTCTTGACCAGGGAGGGCATTTGAAGGTGACAAACAGCCTCTTATGCTACTCTAAGATACTCTACTATTGAAGAGAAATTGGAACAACTCCTGGAATATTTCAAAAGATGAGAGTAGAAAGCCTCCCTAAACCAGTATACACAGCAGAAAGTAGAGCCAAGTAGTTCCGCCATGAACTTGAGAATCTCTGGAGTCCAAGCACCTTTGGCACATGACTGGAGAATTAAGAAAGGTGAGAGCCTTTGCCGAAGGACAAGAGCTGACAAATGGCTCCAGTGTAAAGCCATCATTATGGAACCCTGACTCAGATGATGGCGCCATGATATCTTCATTATGTTAAGAAGTGAACACAGACCCTACTTTGGGAGTATACTTGTGTTCCTTTTCCTGGACTATCTATTGTTCTCCTGTCTTTGGAGACAAATTAGATCCTAATGCTTTTGGCTCATTGTGGCGATCAGGGTGGTCATGCAGTACTTGGGAATCCGTGAAGATGTCTCTGGATGTGCATGAGCTATTAAGAGACCAAGGAAAAAAATAGGTAGAAGGATTCCTGGATTCCTATGCCCCACTCCCTTAGTCTGAGTAGCTTTACAAGAATTCGTATTGGTAAAAATGCCTGAATGATTAAACACCAGTAGATAATTAATTTACTGTCTCACTTTCTTCCTCTTACACAGAACTCTCTTAGGTACTTAATGTTAAATATTTGATGCTCTGGGATTTTTTTTTTTTCCCTCAGTAATGCACTCAGGACTAAAATGATTATTTTTTCTTATTTTTTTAAAGAATTAATTTACCTACTTACTTACTTGAGAGAGAGGCACAGAGAGAGACAGCGCAAGCATGGAGAGAGGCAGAGGGAGAGGAAGAGGCAGAGAATCTCAAGCAGATTCCACGCTGAGCACAGAGCTAGACCTGCGGCTCAATCTCATGACCCTGAGATCATGACCTGAGCCAAAACCAAGAGTCAGATGCTTAACCAATGGAGTCAGCCACCCAGGCAAACCTCAAGTAATTATATTTTAAATAGTAAGATTTCATTTTTATTTTTAAATATTCCCTGTAAGTCTTTTATTTTTGAAAGAATATCAACTGAGTCTTACATTTCAACTTCAGAATTTTAGGTTTAGAATACATAAAGACACATTTCATTAGTTTTTCTGCTGCTTCCAAAGCTTACATCCATACTTAAAATATTTCCTGTTTCATACATTGGCCATAATGACTGTCAGTCTTCTGTGGGCACATAATCAGATGTGTGAGGACAATCTGGCCTTAATCTTAGGTTTTACACAATATTATCTGTGTGAACTTGGGCAGTAAAATGCCACCTCTTCAAGACAATTCCTTCACTTATGAAAAATAAGGATAATGATTTATATGTCACAAGATTGCTATGACAATTAGAATTGATGAAACAGGTAAAGTACTTTGCATAATGCTTCACAGAAATTAACTACACACATCAGTACTTCTGTCCTTTGCTACTTCCTGGGATAAACCCAGGACAAGCTGATGTCATCTATGTTGCTTAATTAACTTCCTAGTTGATGTGAACAATTACTTTCTTTACTTAACTACAGAAAGAGAAAAAACCTCTTACATCAGTGAATGAAATTATTATTTATATGCCCCCAGAAGTTTGAATCTTTGCCTAATGTACTATGTAGTGATGTTGTCATTAAGAGAAAGTTTTAACAGAAGAGAAAGGAAGGGCAGGATGACAGAGCTGGACAGTATTCTAGTATATCGTTAGTTAGATTTTCTTGTGTCTTTCCACTTACTTAGCTTTAAGTGCTGTAAATGATCTCAATATTCCTCTCTCTCTCTGCAATTTCAGATTATCTACATTGCTATGGATTTATTTTATAACCTATAACTAATGAATCCATACCTTGGACAAGGTAGTCAAGAAACACATGTGGAGCCTTTGAACGATACAATAACGAAAATTAAATCAATTTTCTTTTTTTTTCACAGATGGGATATTTAGTGTATCTGCCAAATGATATCTTCAGCTTGAATGACCGCACTATAAACTCAGGCCCCCACATACCCTCATGAGTTCAAGAATTCTGCAAGTAAGGCTGCCAAACTTTTACTGCAATTCTGTTTGGATAAGAAGTTTCAGGTAAAGCGGATTCTGCAAGGCAAATGTCCCCCTCAGCACAAAACTATCCTGTAAGGGACTCAACAGATGTGTTCAAGTAAGGAAATCATCTCTGAGAAGGAAGATGTCCCAGAGTATCCCAAAGCACTTCTCCACAGTGTGAGACATCTTAGACAGAGTCTGTAGCAAAATCTGAAAGGGGTCCTGAGAAGCAGGCAACCAACAGACAGGAACTCATAAGTCAAAAAGGCCGGTGAGATTTCCCTTGTATGCTGCTAAAATATTGCTGGAGTACTTGACCCAGTTCTTGTGGATTAATGATAAGCACTCCTCCCGCCTCTCTCAGAGAAAGAGAATGTATGTAGCTTAGTAGTATTTTTTTTTTTTTTTAAACCTCTTGATAGTCACAAAGTTCAACATGCCAGGATGAAAGGCTCCAATGAGCCCAATATATCAGGTCTCAAAAACTTGCTTGTTCAAATATCCGATGCTTATCTGGAATCACAGTTATGAATGTCTAAGAGAATCTCCCTTTTACCAGTATCTATAGGGCTCAGGCCTCTGTGGAAGGCATGAGATATGACAGAGGCTAGACAGAGAGTATGGATGATTCAGCAGATCTACATTCCCAATTAAGAGCAAAGCTATCATTAAACAGAGGCTGAGGATCCTCAAATGATCTCAAATGCAGAACACCGAGCTTTCAACCAGCCAAGACCCCGTAGCAGGTCAACTCGCCAAAGCTACGGAATTAGGAACTTTGATCATGAAGACTCATACTTACTCCTCTGGTAAAACAAGGGTCTTCTAAAATAGGAGATCTGGACACAGGGTGATACAGGCCACTTTGAACTCGGATCCCAGCACTTCCCAATCTTCAAAGAACTATAGAGAAATATCTGTTGCTTGTACACTAGTGCACCTAATTTGGAGGGAGACTGGTATATTCCCTAAGAGTCTGGATCTCCAGACTACCGTTTACTGTTAGACTCTAGAGCTATGTGTGGTGTCTCGGAATCACTGAAAATAGCTAATGAAAATTTGGGCAAGAAATCAGCTGCAGGTATGGGCCAATGAGTCACCAAAAAGCCTTCCAAGTGGCTCTCTGGGTATTCAGGCACCCTGATAGTTTTGTCCGTTATCTGCAGGAAATGCTTCTTGAAGGAAAGAGAAGGGAAGGAGAGGGAGGGTGGTGGTGAGAGAAGGGGAGGGCAGAAATGAGAAGGGGAGGGGAGAAAGAAGGAGACAAAAGGGAAAGGGGAAGGGAGGGGAAGGAAGACAACAATGAGTAAGAATATTAGACTAGGAATACGAGTTGGTTACTTAAGACTTTATTGCATCTTTTACTATTACCTTTGGAGTTCTTCAGAGATGAGTAAATATTTATTCTCAATTTAGTGAAATACAGTAGATGCACTGTCCTTAAGCTGTTTGTATTTCATTCATTCAACAAATATTTAATGTGCACTTTCTTTGGGCTGCACGCATATGCTTTGCATACAGTGGTGAAAATATTTACTGTCCCTATCCCTGCCCTTTTGGTGCTTACAGTGTCCTGAAGGAGACAACAGATAGGTGATAATTACTGTGAAGGAAAAGTAAGGGTTCCCTGGGTAAGTAGAACAGGGAGACCTAACTGAAACAGGGTGCCAGGGAAGTTGTCTCTGAGGAAGTGACATGGAAGTGGAGACATTAAAGGATATGTACAAAACAGTTGGGTAAAGAATGTGTTTGTGTGCAAGGGCCAGAGAATCACTTCTGAGGCATTGGGAACAGAACTTGCAAAGTCCCTGAGGATGGGAGCCTGGTATGGCGGAGGGGGTTACAAAAAAGAGCCCTGGGACTCTAAGAGAAGAGAGCTTCTGGGAAACCCTGGAAAGTAGAGCTGGGGGCAGCTTTGGGACAGAGCATACAGGGATTCAGGGGCACAGCGCTGCTTAACTTTATTGGAAATTTAGTGGGGCCACACTGAGCTAAGGGGCCATAGGAGTTAAAGGTCTCTGGGACTTCTGTGGGAGCACAGATATGAGTGGGAGTGAGGGACAAAGAGGAGACAGATGAGCTGGGAGGTACCTGGGAGAGGGCTCACTGTATCTGTGAGTGACAGGCAAGGACGAGTGTGTGGAAAGCTAAATGGAACAAGCCGGGTGACGAAAGGGAGAAGAACTGGCTGGGTGGAAGCAGGGTGAGGGAAAATGAAGGATGAGCCAGGGCTCTGGTTTGAGAACTCGGATGGAGGCACCACCACCTGGGATGGGGAAGATGAGAGAACAGGTCAGGGGCAGGAGTCAAGTTCAGTTCTCAACACTGAGCTTTAGGAATTATCATATAAATGTGGCATTAAGATTGCTCAGGTGGTTAAATGGCTTTGAGCAAAGCTTCTGGAATCAGACATAACGTTTGAATCCTGGCTCTGCTATACTCCACTGAGGCAAATTATTTTATTTTCTCCGCTTCCTAAAATGGGGGATATACACACATTTACCTCAGAAGGTAAGAACACAATGAGATAATGTTTATAAAATGCCTTCAACAGAGTAAGTACTTAGTAAATGGTAGTTAGGACTACTATAATTTGCTAATAGCAGCATTAGCATCATATATGATGTCAAAGGCTAAATTTTAATTTTGACATTTATAAACTATGTCATCCAGGGGAATAATGTATGTTAGATTTCTAATTTTTAAAGCAGCTAAAATCCTTCCTTTTCTTCAATATAAGACATATAAAAACAATAACTCGAACATCCTTGATTTTGTCTTGAACCTATAGGACCCACCAATAGGTGATGAGAAACCCGGAATGAACAATTCTTTCTTCGTATCTCAAGGAAGAGAAGATTAACAATATTTAGTCTGTGGCCATAGGAGCTCTGTAAAAAACAGCAGCGCCCTCAGGGAAAGACCCTATTTAAGGTCAGTCTCACGTGTGTTCCCTGAGAAGGAAAAAAAGTTGCTTAAGATACGCAAACATTAACTGCAGAGTTCTTACCTAATATTCTAGAAATGTAAACATTTCTTCAGCATTAACCATCATATGTGTGATGACCATGAAGCAAGCCTATGTTTTGATTTGTTCAATCAAAGTGCAAATGAGTTTAGTAGCTTAGTTGGAACTGACCTATAATTGTAGAAGTCGTGTAGATTCTTGTATCAATCAGAAAGCATCAGACTCGCACGGTCAATATAATCCTTTCAGGCCTTCTCAAAAAACATGGTTTAATAGAGGCAAGAGGAAGATAAAATAGGATAAGGATTGTAAAATGTCCTGTAGACTAAAGCATTCTCAACACATGAGAAGTTATTTTGAATATCATTAAGTTGAAGGAAAAGGTAGGCTTCATGTGAATTACTCCTTGTTTATTTGTTCATTCATCTGTTCAGTCAACCAAGAGATAAACAGGGCACTGCAGAGTATACAGTATGGGTATGAAGTAGCCCCTGCCCTCAAGGAGTTTTCCATCTTAGAGTAGAGAGAAGTCACACACATAAACAACGACACTCCCATACTCAGTGGCGTAAAGACTATAAAAAGTGTAATAGAGAAGATATCATAGAAGCTAGGATGACAGAGGGATTGCTGCCAACTGGAGTTGCTAGGTCTAGCTTCAAGAAACAGAAGAATGTTTTCTCATTGGCAGATATTGTCTTCATGTGCTTCTAATAAAACAGAAGCCGATGGGTCTCTGGTTTATTTCTTTGTTTCCACTCTGACGTTGTTGATGTCAGCAAAAAATGTGGGTTTGTTTTTTGTTTTTCTTTTTCCATTTAGCCTAGGAATGGTGGATTCCACCTGCCACACCCCTTTAAAATAATAAAATATGTCTAGAATAGGAAAAAAAAAAAGAGAAGTAAAGCTGAAAGGCCATAATAGAGTGAGAAAGTTCACAGAATAACAAAAATAATAACAACAATAGTAACAGCAGATTTTTTATTTCTAGCTATGCTAGGAATATACCAAGTGCTTTAAATGTATTAACAACTTTAATCACCATGGTAACCACAGGAAGGAGCTGCTATGATGAATCCCCATTTTACAGATGGGGAAACTGAGGCCTAGAAGGAGGACACACCTAGAAAGTTGTGTGAGCCAGGAAACATACCTGAGTTTTTTTAATACTACAGTTGCAGGTGGGATGAAAGTCATGAGGAAATACACAAAAATGGTAGGACATCGTTCACAAATTATTAAACGTCCAGTGTGGCTGATGAAGCACAGGATTTTCCAGGGATACAACAAAAAACAAACTTAGAAAGGTAGGTCAGGAAAAGCTTGGGGACAGCCTGAGTCTCATAATAAAGACTTTGGGTTTTATTTTATAGTCCACGGGTGGGGAGATGTCCAAATAAAGATGGCGGTCGTTGTCGGCATAGACGATAACATTGTGAGAGAGTATGTCCAGAGGCAGGAAAAGTAAAGAGGTTGGGGGAAGAAGTTTGGAATGGCTCTTTGCATTTTACTTGTTATAAAATAAAATAATTCCGTAGGAGGTTTGGTCTGTTTAGCAGTCATTTGATGTTTGTTGTGGATTACTCCGTTAGATGCTCTAGTGATTTCAAGCGGGATTAATGCTGGGTAGTAGTGCCCTCATAGAGATCAGGTGAAAACTTGCTGGCTTTTCTATTTCCCATTTTATTACCAACACGACCCCTTCAGGTGATGAGAACTAAAATCTGCAGAGAGAAGATGCTGGGTATTGGTGTGTTTCTAAAGGAAATGAGTATGAAAAGTTTGATCTCAATCTGCTTCTGTGAATTCACAGTAGAAAATTCTTCAGTTACCTTCAGGTAAACCAGAGGGTCCTTACAAAAATGCTCTGACCTCCTGACTTTCATGAAGACAGATTCAGGGCAGTTGCTAGCATTATAACTGTGGATCATACAGAACATCCAGGAGGCAGGGGACTACAGTGGTGCAGGCATATTGAACAAACGGACAGTGGCATCAGTATCATAGCCGCAGAGACAAGTAGAAATACAGTTTATTCCCTATATATTTATGACTACTGGCAGTCAACCTGATACTTTAACACCTACTAGTATTCCATAAATAATGCTTAAAAAATAACAATTTTACTATACACTAGGCACCGAAGTGGATGCTTTTGAACAAAGGTAATTAAAGTATGGAGAAAGAAATTTCATGTCTCATAGGAAGTTTGTGGTCTTCTGTTTCCTTGGAAGTTATCGCCCATAGCTATATATAATGGTTAATGGAAAGTATAAAGATATGAAAAGACACAAAGAAGAATAAATTTTCCCCAGGAAAAGATGATTTGGTTCTCATCTGAATTAAGAATTAAGCTAGGAATTAAAAAACTAGTATCCAATCACAGAGAAAAGTAATCTTGATTAGTACTTGGGTAGTACTCTAAAAAAAAAAAAAAGGCCAAAACTGACCTTGTGATCGAGAGCAGTGCTTATCTGTTACCCTTCTTAAAAGGAAATATAATTCTGCTCTACCTAATACATGCACATGACCTTAAAGAAACCATGCAAAGAGATTTCCCCTGACAGAATTCAGTCACTTTTTCATTTTTCTAAAACACACTAAAATTAAAGAGCTAATTTTCCCCTTAAGGGACATGTTTAATTTTAGAAGATAATATTCAATCAGAAATTGAGGAAATTTTAACCCATTTTCCATTAATTTATTAATGTCTCAGAATGCCAAGATGAAGATTCTTGCAGTTAATGGTTTCAGAGCAGCAACCTGGCCTGATGCCTATTACAGAAATGCCGGGAAGAAATCTCAGGGAAATTGTAATCGTCAGTGAGATTGCCGGGTTTGTTTTGATTAACAAGGGAAATGACCAACTTTCCTTTTTAGATGGTGTTTTGGCTGTAACCATTTTAGTTCACTTTGAACTACAGTTAAATGCTATTTTAAAGTATTTTTGTACAGAGTATTTTGCTTTGGAGTTACATCATTGAGAAAAGAAGTGGTAATTACTTCTTAAATCTTTCATGAGAAGTTGCTAAATTCAAAGACCCAGAATTTTAGAGCTGGAAGAAACTTGGAGATGATGTGGTCTAGTCTCCTCAGATCCCAAGTGACGAACAGTGATCCAAAATACTTAAAAGACCTTTCTGATTCTATTACAATGGATAGCACCTAATATACAGTAAAATGGGCTCTTGTCCAAAAGGTAGATATTAAATTGCTAACCTGTATTACTCCTACACTGGTACCGCCACCCATCTCCTTAGTACCTAATATAACACTGAAGTCCTCGGAGTGAACTCCTGATTGATATTCTACAGTATTTTATGTTCTTGCATTAGTGTTACTGAGTTATTTAAAAATGTGCATGAGTACATCTTACACTAAAATCAGACTATCCACATCACTTTAGAGACCCAGAAACTAAAAACTAACGTACTCAGGGTGGGCTTTCAACGGACATATCAGCTGCCAAGCCCGAGGAAAGAATCAGGGTGTAATCAGCATGAAGAAACAGGCCAGTAGGAAGCAGAATGGGGAGGGGCGCCTGGGTGGCTCAGTGGGTTAAGCCTCTGCCTTCAGCTCATGTCATGATCTCAGGGTCCTGGGATCGAGCCCCGCATTGGGCTCTTTGCTCAGCAGGGGGCCTGCTTCCCTCTCTCTCTCTGCCTGCTGCTGTGCCTACTTGTGATCTCTCTCTCTCTCTCTCTGCCAAATAAATAAATTAAAAAAAAAAAAAAAAGGAAGCAGAAAGGGGAACCAAGAGTGGCTCAGATGAGAGGGACTGAGAGTTGGCTGTTTGAGTTAGGCTGAGCATCGCTACTACTCTGCCAAACATGTGAGATGATGAATAGTTGTAGTTTTAAGCCTTAGTTTGTGATATTTTGCTCCCTAGCACTAGGTAATACTAACACTTTGCTCATAGCACTAGCTAATAGTTATCGAGGACTAAAATTCAATGACAACACTGGATTTGGTAGATGAAGACGGTAGAACAAACTAGATGGAATTTTACATCCTCCTCTAGGCATCTGTATGTCTAAATCTTAGGACATTTCCAAAAAAGCATCCAAGCAGTTTCATGGAATGTTACAGCTTAAATCTACCAATTCTGCATTTCTTCTCCATGTCGTAGTTAGGGTCAATTGGTAATATATGTAACTACAATAGGGTTTATATACATAACGTACAAAGAACTCACATAAATTTATAATGATACAGTGGCCTAACAGAAGGAAAAAAAATGGATCAAAAGACTTGAACAAACACACCACGAAGGAGAATATCCAGATGGCCAATAATGTAAAGGTTCCCAACATCCTTATTCATCTGGAAATAGACATTAAAGTCACGAAGACATACCATCACACACTCTCAGAATGGTTAGAATGAAAAGGATTAACAATGCCAAGTGCTGCGGAAGATGTGAAGGAAGCAAAACAGTTGGTGCAAATGGAAAATGGGTACATCCACTCTGAAGAATTGTTTAAGACCATATACTAAAGTTGAGCATAAATGTAACTTATGGCCTAGCGTTTTCACTCCTAGGGATAACCTCAGAGAAACATATATCCATGTTCACTCAAAGACTTATGCCAGAATGTTCACAGCAGCATTACTTATGAGTCTAAACTGGACAATATCCAAATGATCCACAGGAAGGGCTAAATTGTGATCTAGTGCTACAGGAGAATACTATGATGACAATGAAAAAGAATGAATTGCTGTTACAAGTAACAGTAGGAGAGCACCTCACAAAAACACTGTTGGACAAGAGAAACCCAAGGCCAAAGAAATACACTATCTGATTCCATTTATACACAGTTCAAAAATTAGGAAAATAATAAATTTATGGTTTAGGAAGTCAAGATGGGGTTACACTGAGGGAAGAGATGGAGTAATGATTGGGTGGAGACAGAGTGGGGTTTTTGGCAATAATAGTTATGTTCTATTTCTTGACCTGAGTGGAGAACATACGAGTGAAAAGTCAATGAGGTGTAAAAATAAGATTTCAGCACTTTCCTATTTGTGTCTTGTACTATAATACACAAGTAAAGTTAAAAACACATCTATTATAATCTAGTAATATAAAATAAAAACATACTTTTTCTAATTTAAGGTAACTCTCTCATCATCCACTCCTTTTGCATCCATAAGCATATGACAAGTGGCTCTGAGTTTGAATACTTAAAAGAACTAGATGAGGAGGAATAAGAGTGTTCTGCAAAAATTAATTTTTTAGGTAAAAATGTTATAAGGAAATCTACCTTCTATCTTAGAAAAATAACATTCCAAATAAATGGTTGTTGCCATTTGAAGATTAGACTTTTTTGTGTAGAAAACTCTTTCTGAAATTGTCTATGAAGTGGAGGTTATGCTGGTCTCCCACAAAGCATGTATGTTATAAATACTTCTAGAAGCCCTTGAAAAACTCAGTTTCCAGTACATCAAGATCATCTGGAAGAAACGGACAGAATGTACAAATAGTAGACAATTTCCTCTTGGTACCTGTGACTCAGAAGTCGCTGGTAGAAGTGTTATATCTAAATCTTGATATTCTGAAAAAATGAAATGCAAAGCATAGCCAAGATCCAGTAGTGACAACACCAATAAACCAACACTTTTGATTGCAAAAGGGTTAGTCATCTTTTCTGAAGACTCGTAATGTACAAATCGATCCCTAATAACATAGTTACTTGAAAACTACTAAGGACTATCCATACATCTGGGCAAACATATAATACATTTGGGCATTTCCAATGAAAGGATAATATTTTTCTCGGCATCCTTGGTTTTGCATGCTTAGTCCAGGTAAATAAAAGGAAAGGTTTGAAGCTGAGCAGAGAAATTGTTAAGAGGAGAGTCAGAGGCTTACAGGAACACAAGAAAACACCCACAGGCAGATTAAGAGGTTTTTGTGATTTAAAGATTCATAATGTCATTCTGCAATGTAAGAAGATATCATGAAGTAACTTCATTTTAGACCTACCCCATAAGCATTGATATTTCGCTATATTCTATACACATCCACTTAATGGTGATTAGTCATAAGAACAGCTAATCTTTAGGTGATTGCATTGTTCAATCTGCCGTTATCATTAAGAGCCTCCTATGTATATCTAGAGTCTCCACGTGAGATAAAGAAATACACAAAGAAGATGATTCAGTCAGTGTTCCCAAGGAGTCTACAGAACCCAGAGGCACAACAGAAAAACTCTCAGGTAACTAAGGCAAGACAAAATGTAAATCCCTCACAAGTTGCCAAGAAAGTACTAGTGGGGTTCAAAAGGGAGAGAAAATGAGAGGAACTGGGTGAACTAAATCAGAGTAGGGTCAGGGAAAGAGGTGGAGTTGACTTAGGTATATTTACATAGAGAGAGTATATTTTTGAAAGGTCTATGCATGGGAATAGTAAATATTAGAAACAACAGTAGAGGGCGCCTGGGTGGCTCAGTGGGTTAAGCCTCTGCCTTCGGCTCAGGTCATGATCTCAGGGTCCTGGGATTGAGCCCCACATCCGGCTCTCTGCTCGGAAGCAGGGAGCCTGCTTCCCCCTGTCTCTCTCTCTGCCTGCTGCTCTGCCTACTTGTGATCTCTGTCAAATAAATAAATAAAATCTTAAAAAAAAAAAACCAACAACAGTAGAAAAATGCACAGTATTTGAGAAAACATTTTAGTACCTTTCCATCTTAGTATCAATGATAATAACTTGTTGGTTACATTTGACATCTACTAAAATGATTCTGATTACTGTTTCTTAGTAAAAAAATCTTACTTAAATTATACTACAGTGAGCCTTGTTTAATACGGCCAACAGGAAATCCATATTAACTGATGGCTCTCCACAGGGCTTCCCATGGAAGAAAGAGGAAAGTTATAAAATAAATAATTATTAGAGGATCTTAAAATTTTAAAAAATCCTGAATAAGCTATTTTAGTATAGATTTGGTATAATCTTCTAAACTGATCTAAAGATTAATGTTCAGAACAATGTCCTTGAGATAACTGTGTGCTCCTCTCTCCCAAAGACTCAAGTATCTTTAATATTAAATACATTATCAGAAACATATTTTAGAAATTTTTTTAGCAAAGTTTTAAGCAAAGTAAGTGTTTTGATGAATTTTAGAAAATAAAATTACCCAGGACACATATGTCTCAAATACTCTTTTTATCAGTGACTCAGTATTGTCACAGAATAAAGCTTCAGCTGCTTCTTAATTCAGGGTAATAACGGGAGACCTGAGGTTCATTTTAGGGAAGTGGAGCATGGAAATAGTCAACTTTAATTTCCCAGAATTCAGTAACAGTTTAGTTTAGTTATGGTAAGCACTTTATATACAGTCACTCAATCTTTCCATCAAACCATTGTAGAAGTGCTATTATCATCCCTGGTTTAGAGATAGGAAGGTTGAAGCTTGGAGAGGCTCAGTAACAAGGTCAACAGAGAGCCAAGACCCACCCAAGTTTGTTTGACTTCAAAAGTTTGTTTGACTTAATGAAGTCATTGTTTTCAGATGTTCTTGCTTTCCGAGTATTTTATGTTACTCGGTTTCTAGTAGCAGAACTCCCAGACCCAGTTGTTTGGTAATACACTTCAACAATAATAAAGGGGGATGCTTTTCCCTACAAATATTTTAAACAAGTAGTTCATGTTTACTGAGCACATATTTTGTGTCAAATGCCGAGTATGTATTGATTCTTTTGCTTCTCATAGCAACGCGTGAGTTTGGTAGTATAATTACCACCATTCTGCAAAGGAAAAATCTGTCCTCTGTGACTCAGCACTTTGCTTTGGTTCTCCATCTCTTCCACTGGATGCTCCTTCTCAACTTACTCCATAGGTTCCGCTTTACCCTTCTGACCTGTGACTTGTCACTTTTGGAGAGCCCCAGAGCTCAGTCCTCTCTTCTCTCTCTCACTTCCTTATGGTGCCTCATGGTTTTAAGATCCATCTCTGTGCTGTTGACTCAATAATTCATATCACCAGGCACCTGGGTGGCTCAGTCATTAAGTGTCTGCCTTTGGCTCAGGTCATGATACCAGGGTCCTGGAATCGAGCCTTGCATCAGGGTCTCTGCTTGGTGGGAAGCCTGTTTCTCCCTCCCCCACTTCCCCTACTTACATTCCCTCTCTCGCTGTCTCTCACTGTCAAATAAATAAATAAAAAATCTTTTTAAAAAATTCATATCACCTACCCTAACCTCTGCAGTAAAATCCAGGCTTAAATACCCAACTGCATACTCTACACATCACTTAGATGATAGACATCTGAAACATAACACATCCAAAATTGAACTCTTAATTTCCTTCTCACAGTCTTCCTTATCTCAATACACTTTCCTTAAAATTTTAACAGACTAACTTCACTTTGATTAATAAAATCTAGAGTTGCAACTGTTTTCCTAAATAGGTTACTGAATTCTCTGACATTTATATTCTGAGATTTGCTGAAAAAGATATCTGATTCCAAGGTTGAGATTTATGGTTGTCTGCACATGCGCACGCGCATGCGCGCGCGCGCGCGCACGCACACACACACACACACACACACACACTTAGAAATAATTTGTGTACATTTAATAATGTATAAATAAATAAGATCAATATTTATATCTATGATTATAGATACACTCATCTAGGATACACTATGTCATATTTTTAATAGTATATGAATAAATAAAAGTACTAAAAGTAAAACTAATGCAACAAGTATGTCCCACTGGCAAATGAAAAGGCACTCCACATGGTTATTCACTGAGGCAATGTACATTACACTTAAAGTGGGGTACCATTACACATCCATCCGAAGAGTTAGCATGAATCAGACTGAGAATACCAAGTGCTGGTGAGGTTGTGAAGGAAAGGAAACTCTCATGTTAGAGAAAATATAACTCACGTTAGTGGGACTATAATGTTTAACATTAAAAGATGGCCTCAAAAGGACATCTATTACTTTCATCAGGTCAACACCATCTGCTCTGGGGAAGTGCCATTTTTCTGTCTCATTCTGTTGGGGCTGTTTACCATACATTCCTGCCTCCCTTACCAAAAGAGCAAAGAGTGTATTATATCCCTGGACATAGTGATCAGTGTAATGGTCAGCATTTGCTTCAAGCTAAGTCACTAAGAATCCTCTAGGGGTGATCCAGTCTCATTTCTTTCTCTGGCCTCATCAACGTTCAAGATAATGGAGACTTGTGGCTGCTGGGGCCATCTTATCATAAGATAAGGAGAGTCGTTTCTAGGCAAGGAGACTAGAGAGACAGAAGGTCTATGACATTACTGAACTTGTATTTGAAGCTAGGATACATCACGGACTTCTGACTTCTGCAGGCAAATAAATTCCCTCCTGATGCTAGGTTATACTGGGTTTCTGTTATTTGTACTTGGTGGTATCCTCGTATACTGTTGAACTACTGCTCCTCATTTTCCCAATTTAAGCCCTCAAGTTTTCTGTTGCATTTTTGACATCTATTTAGCTTTACCTAAGAGTGATAGGGAGGTAACTGAAGGGAGGCCCATGAACTTTGAGTTTTATATATTCTTTCATAAATTTATTTCTTTTGTATTTCTACATAGCTCCTAGTTCCTAGTTTCCTTTAAAAATGAATGTCTTTGGGGCGCCTGGGTGGCTCAGTGGGTTAAAGCCTCTGCCTTCGGCTCAGGTCATGATCCCAAGGTCCTGGGATTGAGCCCCGCATCGGGCTCTCTGCTCAGCAGGGAGCCTGCTTCCTCCTCTCTCTCTGCCTACTTGTGATCTCTGTCTGTCAAATAAATAAATAAAATCCTTAAAAAAAAAAAAATGAATGTCTTTTTTGTTTTAAATGCTTAATTATTGAGGACTTTAGTATCTTAATGAGCTGGATAGGGTAAATATCATTATTCTTATTTTATAGAAGGAAAACACAATACAAAGAAATGAAGTCATTGAGTCTAACTTCAAGGGAGATTGGCAAAAGTACAAAATAGGAATCGATATAATCTAATGCCTATCTCAACACATTTTCCATTAGGATTTGATGAATATATTATATATAAAAAGAATTGATAATCTTTAGGCCAGTACCTGAAAAATCCTTTTCTGCTCATATCCTGTTAAAAATTTGATAAAACTAATTTTTTTGGTTTATCAAATATTAAGTCTATGAATGTTAGATTTTTTTCACAAAAAACAGGGTAAACTATTTTTTAATGGCAATTGACTTACAAAGAGTTTGAAATGCTAATTGGGCCTCTTAGAGTAAATAGGCTGTGTTGTATCAGAACTCATTTCATTCCTTTTGAGGAAGAAAAGTTACAAAAGTTATAAAAGAAAAAGTATTACCAAAAAAGGGAAACGTGTTTTTTGTTAGAAAAGAAAGTTTCCATTAATATCTGATGGACAATTATAAAGTATCTCATATTCTAAGGCACCATTTTTACTTCTCTTTTCTCAAACTGTCATTCTCAATCATTTGACCTTGTGGATACTTAACACTATCGTAACCCAATTAGGAGAACAGCAATGGGAAAAAGCAAGAAAGACAAACATCAGGTAAGACAATTAGAATAGAGAAACTAAGAGCAGAATATTAAAAAGAACTGGGTGGCTGGAAAGGAAAGGAGGAAGAACAGAGGATGAAATAAAGGAAGAAAAGAGGAGAGAAAAAGTTGAGAGACAGTAAGCAAGTGGGTACAAGAGAGGTGAAAAGGAGAAAAGAGAGAAAAAATTTTTTTTACTACATAAAGCTAACAAAACTTAGAATAATATAACAGATGTAGTATATAGATAAATACTTTTTCCAAATATAAATGTGTGCCCTTTGATATGGTAACAAGAGCTCATATGCTCAGACTTCAGTTTAAAAGTCTGATCCTGTATTCTGGTGTGAAACTAGATACAGAGATCAGAACTAGCCCAGATGTAGAGGTTAGTATATTTAATAATTAAATGTATGATTAGAAAAATAAAAAAAATAGAGGATATGTGATAGATCTTTCATTAAGTAATTGGGATATTAGATAACTGTTTAGAAAAAAATAATATGTAAATTCTAAGAAAAAAGTTAAGTAAAAAAAAAAAACACTTCAATATGTTAAAAATGGGAAACTACTGACAAAGTTTAAAAAAAAACTGATAAGGATGAATGTCCTTAATATTTAGTTTACACAGGGGCGCCTGGGGGGCTTTAACCCTCTGCCTTCAGCTCAGGTCATGATCCCAGAGTCCTGGGATCGAGCCCCACGTCCGGCTCTCTGCTCAGCCGGGAGCCTGCTTCCTCCTCTCTCTCTGTCTGCCTCTCTGCCTACTTGTGATCTCTATCTGTCAAATGAATAAATAAAATCTAAAAAAAAAAAAAAAAAAAGAATTACTTAAAAAAAAATATTTAGTTTACACAAACCAATAAAAATTTAAGAGCATATCCAATAGGGAGTGAATAAAGACAAAAGCATACAATAAAAAATGAAATTGGCTAGTGTTCATATGAAAAAATATTCACTTGTACTAGAAATTTTTAAGAGTAAATTAAAATATAAATGCAATTTTCACTTAACAAATCAGAGGGATTAAAAGTGATAATATCTAATATTGACAAGCTCTGGTGAGATAGGTACACTTAAAACATTGCTGATAGTAATATAAAATAGTATAAATTTTCTGGAGGACAGTTTAGAATGATGTGTCAAATATTTAAATAAGAACTACATACTTTAATGAAATCAGAAATACAGACAAAGATTTGGGTAAAAGGATATTCATTCCAGTTATTTGTAATAGCACTTTATTGGGAAATGGTTATGCAAACACAGTATTTATTTTTGAGTGGGCTACGAAGTACGAATTTAACTGAGTTTTCCCCATGTGGCTAGTTGATCCAGCATCATACACTGACTAGTTCAAGCTTTCCCCACAGATGTAAGATTATACCTCTGTTTCCATATCCACAGTGGTTTGTTTGTAGGTATTCCATTCTCTTCCACTGATCTCTTTATTATCCTATAGCTAATATTACATAGACTTAACAGCATCATTTTAGAATGAGTCTTGATATTGGGTAGAACAAGTTTTTCTGCTTTCCTATTGTTTCAAAAACATTTTGGCCTCCCCCCACCTCCCTTTCTTACTCAAAGTACATTTTAGAAATAGCTTAGTAAGGTCCTCCCAAAGATCCTTTTAAGATTTTGGGTAGAATTGAATTCATGGATGCATTTGAGAGAAATGACATCTCTTAGATATTAAGACTTCCCATTCAATAATGTGACATAGGTCTTCATTGAAGTATTTTTTTAATGTGTATGCCTGTATCTATATATTTATGTAATAGGCACACACAACTTTTTTATATTTATTCCTTTTTATTGCTACTACACATGGTATCCAAAAATTTTAACTTTCTGTTTTTGGCTGATATAAAGAAATGCAATTGATTTTTGTACACTGATCTTATATTTAGCAACTTAGAGACCTCTTAATGTGTTTCCTTCCTGATGGCCCACTTTCCCCTATATTAGGGGCTATTTGAGAACTCTGAGGTGTGGAAACTGTCAAACATCATTCAGAACATGTGAACTGGGGTGAAAGCAGACAGATGGGTCACACCTTCCCCTCCTGACTCTTGCAATAATGGAACATGGAGGAATTTCCTCCGAAGTGGTGTCCATCCCCATGGGAGAGTGCTTATCTCTTCCGGGTAGAGTGCTCAGGCCCTATAAACTATTGTTTCCTTCAGTTTGGGAGCTGGTTCCTTTTAAGCTTTCAGGTTTTAGTCCACACGTCACCTTTTCACTGACCACCCTACTGGCTTCTGAACTCTTCCCTGTACTTTCCTTTATTCCCTATCACAGAATCCAGTTCATACCCTTTATAGCAGGTAATGATCACATATCATGGGTGTATGTTTGATCAAGTTCTTGTTTACTGTCTGTCCTCCCCATCTACTGCAGGCTTCAGAACATGCAGGGACCAAATCTGTTTACAGTACTCCTATATTTTTGTTACCTGCCACTTAGCTCAATAAATATTGGTGGACTGAATGAATGATTAGATATATTAAACATGTGTTTGAATTTTTAATGTTAATAATATATTGTACCATCATTTAAAATATATTTTACTGTATAATTTTATTTTAACTCCATTACCTTTAACATAGGCATCGCTAGTCCCCATTTGACAAATGAGATAACAAAGGCACCGGAAAATAAGTAACACGGTCCAAATTAACAGCTAGAAATCAGTGGAGTGAAAAACAGGGCTCAAATCACCTAACTCTGAATCCCATTCAAAACTATATAACAAAAGAGAAAGAAATAGAAAAGAAGGAGGGAGGGGGCGCCTGGGTGGCTCAGTGGGTTAAGCCTCTGCCTTCGGCTCAGGTCATGATCTCAAGGTCCTGGGATTGAGTCCCGCATCGGGCTCTTTGCTCGGCAGGGAGCCTGCTTCCCCCTCTCTCTCTCTCTCTGCTTGCCTCTCTGCCTACTTGGGATCTCTCTCTAAAAAAAAAAAAAAAAAAAAAAAAAAAAAAAAGAAGAAGGAGGGAGAGGATACAAGAGAAGATAGATGAGGAAGGAAAGTTCACTTATTTCTGAATTTTCCATGTCAATGGCACATCATTCAGTTTATTCTGCTAAGAACTCCTTAAATCTCATACTTTAAATCTTTTTGGAAGCTTCATACCTCATTATAACATTTCAGGACAGTAGATATATTAAGACTTCCAAGCAACACTGTTCTCCATGAATCATACAGAGTGGGAAAGAAAGGAGTTTGCAGTTATAGAATAAGTCTCTTTTCCTCCAATACACTTCACCAGTATAAAACTTCCTGGTAAAATCCAGTCAGATAATTATGTCTGATAATTGCAAGAAGTACTTAGAACATGATTTAGTTTCAATTTCAAGTTCCAATTCATTATTTTATAACTTTCCCTGCCTTAGTTAAAATTACACAAAACTTTGGCTCTCTCGTAACATTTAAAAGCCAGATGAGAGTATCTTCCAAGTTTTACCATAGTTGTGAGGGTAGAAATAGAATTCATTTCCATTGGAAGCATTATTGAAAGAAAGAATAGTACACTACATTTTGCTAGATATGTCTCCTAAGGTGAGGGAAAGAAAAGCAAAAATAAACTATTGGGACTACATCAAAATAAAAAGGTTTTACACAGCGAAGGAAACTATCAACAAAACAAAAAGGCTACCTAGTAAATGGGAGAAGATCTGCAAATGGTACATCTGATAAAGGTTAATATCCAAAATGTATAAAGAACTTCTATAACTCAACACTGAAAAAACAAATAATCCCACTAAAAATGGGCAGAAGAACTGAATAGACATTTTTCCACAGAAGACATTCAGATACAAACAGACACATGAGACACATGAGAAGATGCTCGACATCACTAATCACCAGTTGGTGAGGATGTGGAAGAGAAGGAACCCTCATGCACTGTGGGTGGGAATGTAAAATGGTGCTTCCATATTGGGGGGGGGGGTTCTTCAAACAATTAAAAATTGCAATACCCTATGTTCCAATAATTCCACTACTGGGTTTTTACCTAAAGAAGACAAAAACACTAACTTGATAAGATACATGAACCTTTATGTTTATTGCATTATTTTCAATAGCTAAGATACAGAATCAACCTAAGTGTCCACAGATAGATGAACAGATTAGGAAGGTGTGTTATCTGATGCAGCCAAAAAAGGATGAGACAGTGCCAGTTGAGACAACATGGATGGACCTAGTGGGCATTCTGCTACGTGAAGTGAGTCAGACAAGGCAAATACTGTATGATTTCATTCATATGTGGAATCTTAAAAAAATCAAACAAATGAATAAACAAACAAAAGGCAGAATCAGACCTATAAATACAGAGAACAAACTGATGGTTACCAGAAGGGAAAAGGGTGGGGGGATGGCAAAACGGGTGAAGGGGAGTGGGAGTTGGAGGTTTCCAGTTATGGAATGAACACGTCATGGGATTGAAAGGCGCAACAGACGGGATATAATCAAAGGTACTGTAATAGTGCTGCATGGGGACGGATGGTAGCTACAGTTGTGGTGAGCATAGCGTTACATACAAGCTTGTCAAATCACTACGTGTACACCTGAAATGAATGCTACATTGTGTCAGCTCTATTTAAAAAAAATACTACACTCAACAGTATTTGTA
Source organism: Enhydra lutris kenyoni (assembly GCF_002288905.1). Taxonomy (NCBI): domain Eukaryota; kingdom Metazoa; phylum Chordata; class Mammalia; order Carnivora; family Mustelidae; genus Enhydra; species Enhydra lutris. The sequence continues at coordinate 33,626,197 of NW_019154091.1, read as the reverse complement.
CTTTAATCGATGACTCTCATTGATTTTAATCAATGATTCCGTATGTCCCCTATTCTTTCTCTGTTCCTAAATCTAATGATAAGGTGCTTGGTAATTTCCACTGATTCTGATTAGCGAGCTTCACACTGTGAAGTTCCAAGAAGGAAAGAAATCTCCCATTTTTCCCAGTCTCTGGATAGTAAAAGACAAAGTACCGGCCCTTATGTTAATAATACTAATTTTGTGATTTGGCAGGGAAAATACTTTGCTGCCAAAGGGTAATCCACACAGCAGAACTGATAGCTAAGTGAAACACTCTGACGGAATGGGACCTTATTACAGAAGCTATTGACACAAGAACTCTAACTCGCTGAAAAGTACCACTCACCTCTTCCTGAACCCAACAGAGTAATGACACAGTACTGATGAAATTCTGTCTGCTGCAGGAGGACAGAACAGTCCGTTCTTAATCTAGAGTGGTTTATCAGGGATGGACAATGACATGACCTAGAGCTTAGTGAGCCCCACGTCAGGACTCAGACATACCCATCACTGAGACATCATATTCTATCAGCAGTGTTGCTTCTTGTCCGCACTGTTTAAGAATACTCATGGCTTCAGCATGTGTGGTTCCGAGAAGCCGAATTCCATCCACACTGAGCAACCTGTCACCAGGTTTGATCGTGCCCTCTCTGCAGGGAGAACAGAGAAACAGTCTTCATTAGCAGAACATAATGTGGTTTAGCATTCACAGTTGCTTAGCTAAAGCGGTTCTTTCACGTGTTTGGCCATCCATCCCATTTGCATTTCCTTTTAAGCATCCTTGTGACAGTAAGAGAGGAAAGCTGTAACCCTGAGCAGAAAATTGCTGCAATATGAGTGTCAGTAATAAGGAAATGACTGCACATCAGTCAACCACCAAGTCACCCACACTTAACTCTTGGGGCACAAAAGTACAAAATGCACAGTTTTCTTTCCTTTTCTAGGTTTTTGCCAAAATATCCAAAATTGATTTGGCTTTGGAAAACTAGGTAAATGCTACTAAAAAGTAGTTTTCCAAAGCCAGGTGACCAGAAAAGACTGGCTTTGGAAAACTAGGTAAATGCTACTAAAAAGTAGTTTTCCAAAGCCAGGTGAGCAGAAAAGACTGCTGATTCCATTCAGTTTATTACCGGTGAACCCAAGTGGGACAGGGAGCACTGGTGAAAAATTTCCCTAGTCTATAAATTTCTCTATTGATTTATCAGGACATTTTGGCAATCATTAAATTGACTCAATCTCATATTCCCTATGAGAGAGGGAAATACTATTCTTTCTGCTGTGACCACAGACACTCAGGTACTGGAAAAAGATTCCTCAGATATTAGGGTACACCACTAAAATACAGCCCAGGAGCCTCCCAGATCATAACCTCCCTGTCTCAGGGAGGGTCATGGAGATGAGAAAACCAAAGGGGGAATTGCAAGTTTAGGATTTGAAAGGATAAAAATCTCTTAAATACCTTTCACCTAGATAACTCTCGTAAGAATTTTGACTCTAAATTTTTATCTTAAATTTTTAGATTCCATTTCATCCCAAATTAAATTGGTTATACGTTGCTCACAAACTAGTGGCCTGCTCTGACGTTTTGGTCAACCCCAACCTAAATGTTAATAAGGAACGGAAATGTTATTTACTTCCAGAAAAATCATTGACAAGAGAAAACAATATCTCTGTAGTCTCTTATTTTATATTAAACACAAACTTTTTAGAAAAGTAAGCTAACAGCATGAGTTTTGAAGGAAAAGAAACCTGAATTCCTATCCTGGCTCTTCCGTGGATAAGCTAGCTGCCAAGTCACTGAAGCATACCATACCTCAATTTTGTCACCTGTAAGTGTGGATAAAAAATACTTCATTTCGTAGGCAGCTGCGAGGATGAAATAAAATAATGTCTGTCAAGCACTTAGTACACTTCCTGGCACATGGTTAAGTGCTCAAAAAATAGTACATATCATTACTGTTTCTATTGCATAAGAGAAGGTTTAAAAACTGTATCCTCGTTTGAAACATAATGCAAAGTCTGGGGTAACCAGGGGATTTTTTTCCCAACCTCCAATAATATCGAATGGTAGGAGTTGTGGTCTCCTGCCTTTATGGAACTGACTTTTGCTGTGGGAAATTAATACAAAGACAAGTATCTCCTGAGACAGCTAAGTTGTGAGTTTACTTAGGACCCCTCCCCCACGTTTATGACGTGAAAGGAAAGAGCCTTTCAAATATTCTAATCAGTAAGAAAGAGATAGCTCTAGACACTGACAACCCTCCTTCCCTCTTACTAAAAGTCACTTTCAGAGGCGCCTGGATGGCTCAGTCGGTTAAGCGGCTGCCTTCTGCTCAGGTCATGATCTCAGGGTCCTGGGATAGAGACCTACATTGGGCTCCCTGCTCAGTGGGGAGTCTGCTTTTCCCTCCACCGCTCTCCCCAGCTAGTACTCTCTCTCTCAAATAAATAAGTAAAATCTTTAAAAAAAAGTCCTTTCCATTCTGACATACATAATCATCATCAAAAGGTAATAATAGTCATAAGAATGTGGGTAATAGTAACAACCAAAATGCCACCACCCATCTTTTCGGGTTAGGAGATTAGCAATTGGGGATGATGCATGTAAAGTGCTTGTCGAAAAAACCAGCCACCTTTTATTAAGTATCTACTGCATGATAGGTCCCCTGCAAGGCACTAAGCAGTCTTTGATAAAACTTTGAAGACCTTATGGGGCGCCTGGGTGGCTCAATCGTTAAGAGTCTGCCTTTGGCTCAGGTCATGATCCCAGGGTCCTGGGATTGAGCCCAGCGTCAGGCTCCCTGCTCAGCAGGAAGCCTGCTTCTCTCTCTCCCACTCCCACTGCTTGTGTTCCCTCTCTCGCTGTGTCTCTATCAAATAAATAAATAAAATCTTGAAAAAAAAAAAAAAAAACAACCTGAAGACCTTAAAAGATAGGTATTGGTGTCTACATTTTACAGTGGAGGAAACTGAGCTCAGAACCATTAAGTCACTTGCCAGACACATAGGTAATTAAGGGTCGAACCTTCTTTCTTCTGATTCCACAGCCCGAACAATTTCAGCTTTCACATTCCAACATATGTGCTTGCCCCAGCTTTGTGTAATCTATCTGGACAGTGACACAGAGACACAAAGTTTACCTGTCAGCAGGTCCTCCAGGACGAACGCATGTTATTACAACTGGACGAGATTTATTTCTATCGTCATGTGCTCCTCCTAGCAAAAAAAAAAAAAAAAAGAAAAGAAAAAGAAAGAAAGAAAGAAATACAGCTTAACAATGTTTTTATTAAAAAGAATCACTTACGAAATGCCAGCATGGAACTAACGTACATTTTTGTTCCTGTGCAGAGTGAAACATGGAAATTTTTTCCAAAAATCTTCTTCATTTTATATAGAATGTGCTTTTGAAGTCACAATGTCTCCGCCTCTCAATAAATATATGGCTGGATTCAGGGGTGATACAGAAAATATTTAACAACTAGGGTCACAAAAGCACGAACTACTGGCGAGTACTAGTCTAACAAGAACAACCAGTTATGAGCAAAGTGCAGGTGGCTATCCCTGGGGCCAATGAACCTGAGCTATGACACAGGTGAGTAGGTCTACAACCTGACACAAAGGAAGCAAAAACTGAAGAGGGAAAAAGTATATAAGTACCTAAAGCAAGAAAGAAAAAAAATTCAAGAGGCTGAAGTCTGTTCCATTAAAGTTGGGCTGTTCAAAAAATTGGGGGCAAATTTGACAGACTATTTCAAAACAACTACAATGCTTATATGGAGATTTTAGCTCTGGATAAGGACAATTTCTGCTCAAGAATTCTTGGAAACAGAGAAACTTCAAGATGGAAGGTAATTTATTATAAATTCTCTTCTACATCCAGGACACCTTTGTAAAACTTCCATACTCTGGGCTCCCCCAGCCTTTCCTTGAGCCCCCCCCAGATTGCTACTTATTAGATTTGAGGAGCCCATTTTACATTTGGACACATTGTGGTGTTGGAAGCTTCTTTCTAATTATTCATCTGATACCTTCTTCCTTCAGCTTTCATCTCCTGGTCCTTGTTCTATTATTTAGAGCAGTGACACAAAAATGGATGTTCTCTACTCTAAGAAACATTTTCTGAAAGTAGAAAACAGTGATCATACACCTGTAAAGTCTCATCTTCTTTAGGTTGGACATCTCCATTTTCTTAACTATTCTGCATCTGACCTGGTTTCTTTATACATTACCATCCTGGCTGCCCACCTGCGGGTCCCTAGTTTGCCAGTATCTGAAAAGTATGAATATTAACCATCGAATATTCCATCCCTAATGTCTGCCTGGTAGAACAGACTGGCATTTCCCAAACTTGGGAACAGGCAGAGAGGTCAACTTAAAGAATCTAGCCTCAACGAAAAATCAAAAGGCATTCACTGCTCCTGATGAACGCAAATGCTTCCTTTCTGCTCACTTCTACTACAAATGATTTATTCCGTCTGGCTGAATGATACGAACTCCATTTCAGTATCTCATTCTTTCCCTCAGTTTGATGGCTTCTTTCAAAGTTCCTCTTTACTTACAATAGGAAATTCACAACTTCCTCAGAAAAGCATTTTTAAAATGCAAATCATGACAATAAATTACAGCATATGCTTACCCACATTTATATAAATACTATTATGTAATTTCTCTTTGGCAAGGTGATCATAAAAAGATAGATCTGTTTTCTCCTGAAGGGATGCTGATTTAGAAAAGGATGGGGGGCCCAAGATAGAACAAGACTTCCCATAATTTTGATCTGGTCTACCTTTAAATCCCTAAGAGTGAATGCATGGCAAAGGGTGAGATAGCTCTAAATTTCGTGATATGTGGTATTTTATCAGTATTTGAAATAACAACCAAATTTAGCTTATGATTCTCCTAGTTCTAGACATTTGGAGCTGCAAAGCAAACCAGAGACCACTCAGAGACCAGTAGTATTCTCAATTCTAGCTGCATGTTAGTATCACTCGTCTGGAATGCTTTTTAAAAATAACCATGCTGTATGATCTCCCTGATATGAGGAAGCAGAGACGCAACGTGGGGGGTTTGGGGGGTAGGAAAAGAATAAATGAAACAAGATGGGATTGGGAGGGAGACAAACAATAAGAGACTCTTAATGTCACAAAACAAACTGAGGTTGGCCAGGGGGAGGGGGGTAGGGAGAGGGGTGTGGGGTTATGGACATTGGGGAGGGTATGTGCTATGGTGAGTGCTGTGAAGTGTGTAAACCTGGCGATTCACAGACCTGTACCCCTGGGGCTAATAATACATTATATGTTTATAAAAAATTAAAAATAAAAAAAATGTCCATGCTGGGCCCACAATGCAGACCAAATCTGAATATTGGGCTCCATGTATTAGGTGAGTAGACCCTATCTACAATTTTCTAGCTGAGAATGACTGATAAAGTTTCTTTGCCCAAAGTGAAAAGGAACTTAGTGGCAGAGTACTTTCCCTATTATTCCAAGCCATCTTCCTTAGCTTGGTGGCAAGGGCATTAACTCAAATTTAACTCTGCAAATTTCAGACCAGACATCATTTTTCATTCTATAGGTGAAAGGTTCTATTGTTTGGGGAGTCAAGGTTTTAGAACCTCTCACAAATAGCATTAGAAATGCAATTCCATTCATCAGATAAAAGCCCGCTTTATTGTTCCAACACCCATTCTAACTGGTGAAGAAGAAATTCACCAATACAGAATGAAGGTCCTGCATCTGTGATACTGTCCTCCTGATACTGTCCTCTTCCTTCCTGAAAGTCCTGGTGTTCTCACTGAAATAAGTTTAGCTCAAAATCCATCGATGCCATGATGTCTTCTCTGCCTTGATAACATCAACCCACAGTACTTTCTCATTCTGCACCTCTTTTTGGGATGAATCAGGATTCTGAAGGGAGGGGTGGGGGCCACCTTTTGAGCACAGACAACCCTTCAGGTGGGCCTCAAACTACTCTAAAAATATAAATGCTTCCTTTGATTCTCCTGAAAAATTGTACAAAATTCCACAAACTTTTACATTCAACTGATGTACTAAGGGAGTGTTTAAAGCCTACAAAAACGTGGTTTTCATAAACTAATACTGATTCATTGTTACAAAGGTTTTAAAATCAGTGTAACACTAAGAAGTCTATGTCCACACAAATCTAGGTCACATTCAAGTATTTATTCTCTTATTTATTAAGCACCTATGGTGTACCAGATAGTATTCTAGGCTCATCCTAGAAAATGCTTATTCTTCATGCATGTACAGATACTTGAAATTCTTGCAAATGGTGGGATGGGCGTTTTGTTGACATTATATTGTCGGTTGTCTTGAGGTGGTTATAGATTTCAAATGCTTCCATTCTTTTTTTGTTCCTAATGATAAATTACTGTTGCTTTAGCTCTTTCATTAGCAGTTTGATTTGTTATTGATTAACCATATAGCAACTAGTAATGAATATTTGCACCAGCAGTATTTTTTACTGCAGCTTTTCAATAATTAGGGTTGTAGGCATGTAGTTCAAGTGTGTCATTCTATCATACCTATATTGCAAAAACGGATTTGTATCTACCACCCTCTGAGCCAAAATTACTTATATACTGACTTTTTATTATATTCTTCTAGTTCCTTTGCACGGCAATGTGGGAATGGTTAAAGGTAAATGATGAAGGTACAACGCTCCATCTAAAAATAGGAGCTGGTCAGAAACAGGTAATAATTGCTGGTCTAAATCACTCAGTGAGTTCCACATTTTCCATTTTCTCTATCATTCACTTGGGTACTTTATCAACTTATGTCTTAAATTCACTGGATTATAATTCCCTGCAGATAGGGAGCTGTCTTATGACTCCCTAGTACTCGGCCCTCTGCTGACATGCTGACATGCTGACAAGTCCTTAATAAATATATGATTGATTTGCTAGATAACTGGCATGGAATGGAATCTAATGTTTAAAGCTTAGTTATTTAAGACAAGTGTATATAAGTGAACACATTTCTTTTATTCCTTGATGCATGTATGTTTATTAAGATGCTTAGTTAATTTTAACTAATGTTTTAATAATTTGGATAAAAATTTGACCTGGTGAAATATAAAATACAATAGGTAAAGACAAAAAAAATCAAGAAATGTGAAATGTTAAAAAAATTCTTTGATGCCTACATAGTTCCCTATTGAAATTTATTGTCACACTAGCAATTACAAGATGTTTATCTGCAGTTTTTAAGGTATGAAACTGCTAATAAGAAAAATAAAATATTGAAAGCCAGAATTACAGCTCAGAATTGATGATTTTATAGACAAGTTGGAGTCACTTGAAATCTTTATTATTAATGTCATTCCATAATAAAGTAAGGTAAGCTGATGCACATAGGTTCTCAGGGATTAGATTATCTTCAATCCATTTTTAGAAAGCTACAATAACAAAATGTATTTCAGGAGAAAATAAAGTTGCTTAATCCTAGTGTATTAAATCAAATCAAGCCATATTCATCAACATTTTTGACTCAAAGGTAAAAAAAGTATAAAGGGAAAGCAAAACACATGTTGAAAAGTGGTTAAATCAGTAGGATGAATGAATTGACAAGATTTACAAACGGTGACTTCTTGCTCTGTATTAATGGGCTGAAAACAAATTTAGGTCATTTGGATTTTTTGATTCCCACTTATTGTTTTATTTTTTAAAATAATGGTGCCAATATTATAAGGTGACTTTATGCATTAGAAACATGTGTTGTTGTTGTTTGGATGACTTTCTAGTTCACTGCTAATATTTCATTGACAAATCCTCCAAGAATATCAGATGATTCATATTTTCCAGCCACCACCTACCTCGTATTACAAAACCAAAGGTATTGCCTTCTTTATGTAATGTGACCTCCACCGTTCGGAAAATAACACTTGATCCTTGAACAGCTGAATGCCAGGAAGAGAGAGAGAAATGTAAGTCTTAAGTCATAAGAACACACCCATTTTTTTGATGTGGCATAAGACACTACAGATCCCGTTGCAAATTATTTTTATTATGAGTAATCAAGGGGCAACAATTTCTTTTCAAAGACATTGTTAGAAAAAATACTTGGAATGTCACACAAATACCATAAAATAGTCTGCACAAGTGATTTAGGCTTAGGCCCAAGTGGAGTCAAATTCATGGGTACTTATTTCCGTCTTATGTAGCCAGCTTGTAGGTAGAACATATAATAATCACATTGTTAAAGCTCATATAACAAGAGAGACGATCTTCATATACTCAGTAGAATTATTTCCCCTTCGTAAAATTTAAAACCAATTTTGATTTTTGTAAAACTTGAAATAATGTATTTATATTTATTTTTGCAGCTAATACAGGAAGAAAAAGTGCTACTCTCAAATTATCATTAATAGATGATGCTGATGCAGGTAGATTTCCTGACATGTGGATGCATAGCAATTAACAAGGGTAACCCAAATCAAACTTGGAGGGCAAAAAGAAAATTCTTTAGTATATTCAGAATATTACTGCTGTCTAATAAAATAAAGATTAACTTAATTTTATTTAATACCATCAGGCATATGTTGTGTTTGTCTGCTTATTGCTTCTATTTCACAAAATAAAATTGCATGATCAAGTTGATATATCTAATTAATAATTTATACAGTATACATGTGTAACACAGGGTATAAGTTGCAGGAAGGTATAGTAACTGTGAGATTGTTTTCTTCTGTGAGATTATTTTCAGGAAAGTGGTGAGTATTTCTGGTTATATAGTACACCACTGCTGAATTAATAAAAAACAAATTTCTACAAATGAATATTTCATCATTATGGATATAGGGATGTTTTTATTCAGAAAGACAAAAGAATCTGCAAATAGTAGAATTTGATGGTCTTGGATCCTAATCTTGAATTTGTATAATGATAACTAATTATCTGCTGCTGTGTTTATTATCAATGGCACACTTTTTACATTGTTGTTAGATCTTGAGAAGTTTATTACATGAAACTACCAACAAAAGGGGAGCCTGGGTGGCTTAGTCAGTTAGGTCTCCAACTCTTGGTTTCAGCTCAGATCATGATCTCATGGGTCGTGGGAGTGAGCCCCATGCTGGGTTGGGCACTCAGCCTGGAACCTCCTTGAGGGTCTCTCCCTCTGCCTCCCCCCACCACCATGTGTGTGCTCTCTCTCTCTCTCTCAAATAAATAAACCTTTAAAAAATAAAACTATCCACTAGAAATATATGGATAGACTAGATATAGGTATAGAGTCTATACATAGAATTTAATTGCATCTTTTAAAAGAACATTTCTTACCATTTACAGATTTTAATTTAGCATTAATTACAACTATTTTTAATTATCAGAAATTCTGAATCCTCAAAGGAATAAACATGATTATGAAAAGTACACAATTAAATTCACAAAACTGCATACAACGGGCTGGGATATAAGTACAACATGAATCTGGATCTGCTGAAAAACAACATAAACCTACAGCTGAACAAATGTTTTGGTATAACTGCTGATTTAATTAAATGTCATATTCTTGCTATCAGGGGAATTTTAGTTCATTTTAATCAGCTAGGAACAGTACACTCAAATAGCTGAAACTGTGAGGTACAGTTTTAATTAAATGAAAAAAAAAATGAGTTCAAACCAAATGTTTTCTTATTTCCATGACCCAATAAGCCACTTGAAGTAATTGGTTAAAAACATGATCTTTTTGTTCTACTGGAACAAATAGAAAGGAAAGGAAAAGATATGGGGAGAAATAATTAATGAGCATCTACTGTGTGCCAGAGAATCTGCAGAATGGTTTACAAATATTATTTCATTTAATCATTAAATCAACTTTCAATTATATACCACCAAATTTTAATTCTGGACCACCTGTCCTTGTTGGCTGGGTGTCTGTTCTGGGAATGAAAGACACCATAATTTTAATTTTGCTTGAGCTAAGTCTTGCTGATCACAAAATCTTACAATCAAATCTAGAGTCAATAGAAAGACTTTTAGGATTACCTACAGCTTTAGATTATCCACACTCTTGCTGTTCATCATTTACAAAACTAAATGTGAATGTTGATTATATTTTGATATACTTAATGAAATAGATTTGGTTTTCATAATTTTTGTTTGCATGACTTGATCCTGGTGACCGGGTTTACATATTCAGTAGCTGGACACCCTATATTGCCCCGTGAATTGTATTCATTACTTCACATTTGCATATGTGGACATATGGACATATCGATATGATCTAGGTAAGGGGCTTCCCCAAAGAATGAAATCCAGTACACAAAAAGGTTAGATTGAAATGAATTTTGCCATGCAAAAATTGTTGTATTGTTGTCTCTTGTTTCCATCTGTGAAATTGTATTATTTCACTATGGCAGATAAGATTTTTCTAAATTATATACTACTCCCCGCCTCCTCAACCTCTACCTCAACAGCAGAATAGAAGTTGGATACTTTCCCTCCTCCTTATCTCACTGTGCTGGCCTTCTATGCGACTTGCTTTGGGCAATAGGATGTTAAGAGATGTAAAAAAAGGTTGAGAAGGTGCTCAGGTAGCTGGGCTTGTCCTGTTTTTCCTTCACCATTGTCATAGGTGGAGGAAGAGCTTTCCCTGGGTAGCTTCTGCTTCCTCACACTGAATTTCAGGATGAACTACATGGAGGGTACCTGAGACGGCTTCCCCAGCTCCCCATTATCATCTTCATCATTGTTATCATCAATTACCTGTCTCTCTTAGAACTGGAATTGAGAAGTAAGGAGGCTATCTCAGGGACATGTTTTTTTGTTTGTTTGTTTTAAAGACTTTTTTTAGTTTTTTTGACACAGAGAGACACAGTGAAAGAGGGAACACAAGCAGGGGGAGTGGGAGAGGGAGAACTAGGCTCCCCGCTGAGCAGGAAGCCGGATGCAGGGCTCGATCCCAGGACCCTGGGATCATGACCTGAGCTGAAGACAGACACTTAACGAGTGAGCCACCCAGACGCCCCTCAGGGACATGTTTGAACACATTTATTTGAATTAAAGAAGTCCCTTTTCTGAGAGAAAGCTAGTCTGATTTAGTTGATGGTGTAACAGTGAGGACTGCCTTTGCCAATCAGATGCCGTGGCGGATGTTTTCCATAAAATAAATGAAGCAAATAGGTAGCACCAAGGTCTGACTGGAAACACCATTTAAAGACATATAAATATTATGCCAGAAACTACATCCTCTCCAATTATTTAAGCTCATGATAAGGAATGTTAGGTGCCAACTAAAAAAATGAATGACAATTATGTAATATTTCAAAATCCTTTAAGGGGTTATGTCACCGTAAAATATGAAGACACTGCTCCAGACCAAGTTTAATACATAAATACCTAAGATATGGATTGGTAATAGCCTCTCTAAATACAAAACACCACATAATTTTTAAGTCAAAAAGAACTTCGGAGCTCATGTAGGTCCACCATTCCTTTTCATAAAGAATCTGAATCTTTTTTTTTTTTTTTTAAAGATTTTATTTATTTATTTGACAGAGATCACAACTAGACAGAGAGGCAGGCAGAGAGAGAGAGGGAAGCAGGCTCCCCGCTGAGCAGAGAGCCCCATGCGGGGCTCGATCCCAGGACCCTGAGATCATGACCTGAGCCGAAGGCAGCGGCTTAACCCACTGAGCCACCCAGGCGCCCCAAGAATCTGAATCTTAAAACAGGTAAGTGGTTTGCACAAGGTCCAACTTCCATTTCTTCTCTGTCAGATCACATACATGCAGACACATGCACATGCATATCCTTTCTCCACCTCCTTCTGGACTCTGGGGGTGGCTGAGCCTCAAATTGCAGTGATTCCTGGGAGAGCTTCCAGTCTCGGCCTCGGGCGGCTTATCTCCCGGCAATCAGCTCTCTCCCCACGTCCTCCCAGCAGCGGCCTGCTCCTGCGAGCTGTCTGAGCTCAACGAAGGGGCTGCTTCTTAATCCCTTCAACCTCCCTGAACTCAAAGATCTTATTAATTTATCCAAATATAATAGAGACAGAGATAATACACAGAGGATACATCTCTTCCATCTGATTTCTATCATCGTATTCACACTTTTGTTTTTTAAAAATATCTTTTCCCCTTTTCCCATCAGCTTTAATGCATGAGGAAGGAAAAGCTGGTATCATCACCAAGTTATGATAGTTTTGAATCCCTGCATATGTCTGATCCCTACTCTCTCCTCTTTAACTTTACTAAAGCTGTATTTATTCAGGATGTCACCTTGCTTTTGGAAAATTATAACACCCTTTGGGCTTATAGCCTCTTACCTATTCTCCATTTGGCTCCCTAAAATGATAATTCTAAAAACTCAAATATGATAATGATGATCCTTGGCTTTCAAAGCCGTTAAAGGCTCCTTATCGCCCACCTGATAGTATCCAAGCTCTACCAATATGGCTTCCAAGGCCCTCCACCATTTTGTTCCTATTTATCTTGCTGGTCTTCGCTTTCCCTTTGTGCTTCAGCAACTCTAGTGTGTTGTTCTGTGTTCTTACTTCCTTACTGTACCCTCTGCCTAAAATGTTCCTTTACTTGGTGGACCTGCAGAACCTCCTTCAAATCCTCTGAAACCCCTAGTTCTAGATAACCCCTAACTCGGCAAATCTCTATTCCTGGCCTTACCCCTGGACAGCTATTCTAAGAGTTCTTTTTAGGAAGAGGTTGTGTTTTATTGATATTTATATCCCCAGTGGAATAAAAATGGTTAATCAAAGAGCATTAGCTCTAGATATCTGGATTCTCTTAACTCCTTGGTGATGGTCTGAGATAGTGATTTCAAAACAAATGGACTCTTGAAGTTCAAGAAAACAGTACTTTAGTGTAATCATGGCTAATCATGGTAATGATGGCTGATAGGCACTATGGCTTGCTAAGTGCATGGTGATGATCTAAATACATGATAACAGCCTTGAATTCCTATCAAAATCCTACATTTACTATAGTCATTTTACAGATGAAAAACCTAAGGCTAGGAGAACTTAAATAACAAAGCTAGAAAGGGGAAAACTGACATTTAACCAGTGACACAGTCTAAGCTCTCAATGCTCGATTCTACTGCTTATTCTTGCTGGAGATGAAAAATGGTATAGCAAGGTTTCTGAACACAGACTTCAATGGATTTTGTTATAAAAACACCATTGCATTTTCGGTGTTGGATTTTATGTTAAGAATAAAAACTCATGATTGGTCATATATACTCAATCCTCGAGTGCTCTCATCTGGTCCCAAAGCTTCAAATACCTTCTATGTTCCCATTACTCGAAATATACCTTTCCAGCTCAGATCTTTCTTCCAAACTCCTAACCCCAACTCCAGTTCTTTTCTTGACATTGCCTTTCTGCACGTCAAATAGACACCTCTACGGTAACATTTCAAACAATGAACTTCTGATCTTTTTCTCACAAATCAGCTCTGCCCACATTCTTGCCCACCCACCCCCCATTAATGGCAACCCCACCTTCTAGTTGCTCAGGCTTAAAATCTCAGGTGGTCCTTGACTACTCTCTTTCTACACAACCCACGTCAAATCTATCCAGAAATCCTACTGGCTCTACCTTCAAAGTGATCAAGAATGTACCTGCTTTTTCCCTACCTCTGCCTCCATCTCTCACCTGGACCACTGTTAACAGCCCCCCAACTGGCCTCCCAGGGTCTCCCCATTGCCACTGCAGTGTCTTCTCAACACAGCAGCCAGAGGAAACCTTTGAAAATAGACATCAGACCAGGTCCCTCCTTTACCCCAAATCATACAATGCCTTCCCCTAACACTCAGAGCAAAACTTAAGGTCCTCCCGGTGACCTACAGATATACCCCATCCTTTATATTTCTGATCTCCTCTCCTAACTTTTCTTCTTTCTTCTTTCTTTTGCTCCAGCCCAATCACCCTTAATGTTTCTACGACAACCCCAATATATTTCTGCCTTGGATCTCAGCCCTGGCTGTTCCTCTTTCTGCAGTCCTCTTCCCCAAGAAACGCACACAGCTACGTTTCTCACCTCCTTCAAGGACATTGGCTAGTGTCTCTCTCCCAGTGACGCTGTTCCTAACCAACCCATTCAAAATGGCAATCTTACCCCTCTCCCAGCACTCCCAATCCTTCTCCCGACTCTGTAGTGCTAATCATACTATCTTGTTTCCTTCCTATTATGATCCTGTTTTGTTATCTGTCTTCCTCCATCAGAATGTACAGAGCGGTGGCTGCATTGTAGCAAATGCTCAAGAAGACACTGCTGAACAAATGAGCTATTATCAGTTATTAATATTCAACTTGAGTTCTCACCAGGAGAGAAAAGCAAAGAGCTTTCTTAGGGTAGGGTTCGTATTAATAACATTAACAGGAGAGAAGGTGCTAGAACAGCCCAGCTCAAATGCAGGACGGCAGTAACACAGAGTATGTATATATATATATATATATATGTATATATATGTATATGTATATATATATACATATATATATATATATATATATATATCTCACTGTGAATAAACATATGGATTTTGGAGTCAGGGAGCCTGGGTTCACATCATGACTTGGCTGCCTATATATTTGGGAAAGATACTTTACTTAAGCCTCAGTAAAATGAGAATAATAATAATAACAATGCCTGTCTTGTAGTGCTGATTGATTTGTGTATTTGTTATTATTTTTTATGTATTTATTACTTATTTATTATATTATTTATTACTATTTTTATGGCATCAGGCACTGTTCTCATTGCTTTATGAACACTAACTCACTTAATCCTCATGACAGATCTATTGGTAGGAACGAGTACTATGCCCATTACCCAGATATGGGAACTGTGACACAGAAAGCTTAAGTAACTTTGTCAAAGGCATGCAGTTAGTTAAAGGTGAAGCTGGGGTTTGAGCCTGGCTATTAGACCCCAAAGTTCAGCACTGCTATCCTGATTCCCCTTATGATGAGGATTAAGTATATCTGTGCAAGTCAGGTTTCTTATCATGCTGGAGATTTAGTAAGTTCTGAAAATGTGTGGTTCTATTACTATTATTGTTACTTGATAATAATGAGTTTTGAATCTATTTTCATGGTTCAGAAATTAACATAACTATAGAAGAACCAACATAAAACACACCAAACATGCTTTTCCTAACCCTGGTCACTAAGCACAAAGCCTGGATGGAAATGAATGCACAGAACTTATAAATATGTTGACTGTTCATGAAAGTAGCTTAAATGGCAAATATGATGCACACAGATCACCTTAATGGAACACAAATCCTACATAATTTTATTGTTATCTGTGCTCTTTTTAATTCTTCCGGAGCGGGCTATATGTTTATCAATTCAAATAATTTCTAAATACCAAGAAACCCTGCTCTGTCATTCCTGTACTGAGACAATGTTGGCCAAAGGAGGGGGGCGGAATGGAGAACCCATTGTTTTAGGCAAAAACGTGGCCCAGCTGTTCTGACCCGGAGTTGCGATTACTTACAGACTGGCGGCAGCTCATACTCGACTTCAAGAACCACTCTTTCGCCAACGTTCTTCAGCAAGCTGATGATCTCATCATGGCGGAATTTGGCCAGGTTGATCCCATTCACTGCTTTGATGTAGTCCCCTACATCCAGCTGGTCACTTCTGCAACATAGGGAATGTCGCTTCAGCGGACCCGTCCTCTCTACAGGCCTATGTTTTCCACGTTCCCTTCGTGAAAATGCACCCAATCCCCAAGGCCCGTGTGGCCGGAGCCCCTGCCTTCTAGGAGCCCCTGCCTTCTAGGGTGCGGCTGTCCCCTCTCCCCGCCCCCAGCCCCGGGAGTAGGAGTACAGCTAAAGGTGGATGAGAGATTCAGCGATCCCTCCCCTGCTGACCGGGATACTTTGAAAGCCCTCTACAGCATCTGCTGTGGTCTCTAATTTTTTCCTAACCCATTGCGTCTTTTATTTTTAAAGAGCACCATGACACAAAATAAAGAGGTTTCTGGTTGCTGTTTGGTTGCTCTGCCTGTAAAGAGTTGGTTCTCTAGGAACAGAGTATCCAGATCCTGGCACACCAGGGATAAAAGGGACTTTTTCTTCCTTTTTATCTCTATCGTTTTGCTGCCAGCCTCCCAGACATTTCCTAGCTCTCAAGATCTTCCCTGGGAGTTTGCTGAGGGCAAGAAGGGTCAGCTTCTTTTGCTACTTATTGCTTATGGCAGGATTAAAAAAAAAGAAAGAAAGAAAGAAAGAAAGGAAGAAAGAAAGAAAGAACAAATTACAATGAAAGCATTGGGTTTCCGTACCGTTCTTGCCTCTCCCTGGCACCATAATAGGACTGTGGCTAATTTAGGGGTTTTAGGCAGACTTTCTTTTTTTTTTTTTTAAAGATTTTATTTATTTATTTGACAGAGAGAGATCACAAGTAGACAGAGAGGCAGGCGGAGAGAGAGAGAGAGAGAGAGAGAGAGAGAGAGGGAAGCAGGCTCCCCGCTGAGCAGAGAGCCCGATGCGGGACTCGATCCCAGGACCCTGAGATCATGACCTGAGCCGAAGGCAGCGGCTTAACCCACTGAGCCACCCAGGCGCCCGTAGGCAGACTTTATTTCTAAGGCAAGAGCAGGCAGTGAGACCAAAGACAGTCCTTACAATCTGCATCACGAATGAGGACCTTCAGTGATACTCTGTCCCCAAACAGAAACACCCAAATGCATTTATTTTATATAAGTCCAGCTCTAACCATTCCTCTTTGGCGAGCTCTCCTAATCTGCTCCCGCCTGCGGTCCCTCCATGCTGTCCCTCCTCCCTCGGGTTTACTCACTCTCACTGGACAACTTAGCCACCTGATGCTCCGTGACAATGCTCACCCTGTCGCTTTTTACTATCACGCAATGCTGTTATGGTTGCCATGCTTTTCACGCTTTTTACACCTATCTCCTCTAGTAAATTATAAGCCCCCCTAGGGTAGGGATCTTATCTGTAATTATTTTAGTTTACTACTTGGAAAAAGGTAGTGCCTTCAACAATGAATAGTTGGGCACTGATCATGTGACTGGCACAGCATCACCTTTAATTATGGCATCAATACAACTGAAGATGGCATTTCCCCCTTCTATTTACTCTCGCTTCCAGGCTATGTAGGAAAAAGTTCTGGAGATGTACGAAGCCCTAGCATCACAGATGGGCCATGACTGTTATAAAATAAAGGAGGCCATGGGGGCACAAAGAAGGCTCTCTCCTCCTGAGAAAAGGAGATTAAGGTGCTTGTGTTGACATCAGCCTACTTTATAAACAATACCCAGATTATGGAGCAATCAATTAGATGAAGCTCATATATTGTACAACCAAGCTGATCATCTAAAGTAATCACCATTCTCAATGATACTTTATAAAGCAAGAACTCTAAAACTTAATTTGTGATTTCGTGGACAAGACTATCAGTGCCCAGGATTTAAGACCCATGAACCTCACTTATAATGAAACCTGATTGTCCCCTCTAAAGTACTTGGTGACTCCGTCTGTAAAGCGAGCCCTCTTGTACCCAGCAAGCAAGACATTCTGCCTTTGGCCATGACTAGGCCAATGTGCCGTTCATCAGAACAAGGACACCGTGAGACCGTGAGACTTCATCTAAGCTTTCTATCCTTTTGGAAGTTGTGTCTTTGTCTTGATGAAAGGGAAGTTCTCACAGGTAGAAAAGCAGAGACGATATGGGACAAGGTGAACTGTCACTCAGACACTTGGAGCTGGCCTCCCTCCTCCTCTAGGCTTACCACATCCCTCCATGCCAGGCTCCTGAGTGCCCATTATATGGCTCATCTGTCCCGTTTCTGTGATCGGAGTGTCTCAATCCTACAGCAGCCCGTCTGCTGTTCAGCGGCACGTTTGGGGATTGACAGCCACACAGGCTTTTTTTTTTTAAAGATTTTATTTATTTATTTGACAGAGAGAAATCACAAGTAAGCAGAGAGGCAGGCAGAGAGAGAGGAGGAAGCAGGCTCCCTGCTGAGCAGAAAGCCCGATGTGGGGCTCGAACCCAGGACCTGGGATCATGACCTGAGCCGAAGGCAGCGGATTAAGCCACTGAGCCACCCAGGCGCCCCACACAGGCTTTTTTAAAATGAAAGTCTTCTGCGGGCCTGGTGGCTCCCCGGTGGCTCGGTACAGGCTTCTAAAAACATGCCCCAGTACGCTTCTGCCCGGCAGACGGCAGCTGTCATATTTATTTATTAGTGACCTTTTCTGATGGAGCCTCAATTTTTGCATTAATCACCCCCCTGTGTTCCTTTTCCTACACCCCTCTGAGATGCATTACCTAGCAGCAATTCCTCCTTGCCGCAGGTTCGAGACTCTGGGCTTGCCGTCCTTGTCAACTCCGCCCGATACCGTCAGCCCGAGGGTGGTGCCCTCCTTCTTCATCAGCTCAACCACGGTGGAGCCTTTGAATTCCTCTGTGAAAAGAAGAGCATTTGCCTTATTAAATGGCAGTCGAATCACGAGATACTGTTGCGCCTGGTGAAGGGACTCCTTCCCATAAACTCTCCCTGCTTTTTCTTTTACGAGAAAAGATCTGCAGCCTCTTTTCCACCACAATTTGCGGAGTATCTCAGAAAGACGTCCATGCAGGTTAAGCGGAGGAGATATTCCATTAGAGGTTATTAAAATGGGTACCAGTGGGGTAGTTCCATCTAGGGTCACAATAAAGAGGCCAGCATGGATTATATGCAAATGACAATATCTGCCCTTTGTTTTCTGTCGTTCTCAAGCGACTTTCTCGGGTTTCTCTCCTTGCAACTCCAGCGGGAAGAACTGAGAGTTGCAAGATAAGGGCCTAGAACAGAGTTTTAAGTAATGATACAACAAGAATGATTTTAAATAATAATATATATTATGCAGCAGCAAACTCCAAGCTCTCGGTGCGATTCGGCTGAATACAGCAATGGACACAAGAGAAGAGAGCTGTCTATAGGTTCAAGAAAAATATTCCTTTGAGAGGCAGGGCAGAAGGTCATGGCGGGGAGGGAGGGAAAAAAATGAAACAAGTTGGGACCGGGGAGGGAGACAAACCGTAAGAGACTCTTAATCTCAGGAAACAAACTGAGGGTTGCTGGGGGGAGGGGGGAGGGATAGAGTGGTTGGGTAGTGGATACTGGGAGGGTATGTGCTATGGTGAGTGCTGTGAATTGTGTGAGACTGATGATTCACAGACCTGTACCCATGGGGCAAATAATACATTATATATTAATAAAAAAAAAAATAAAAAAAAGAAAAATATTCCTGACTCTCTTGTTTCTCGTCTTTCAGGAAACAAAGTATAATGGCTTCAGGTAACAACTCATATCACTTTGTACAGGACATGTCACAGTATGGTAAGGCAGGGTTGATCCTCAGAATCCCCAGGTAACTGCCATAAATCCCTCATTCTACACTTTCAAGTTTAAGATCTCACAGATCTTGTCCACACAATGTCTCTACACGAAGAGGGGACCCAAATCTTCTGATTTTAGGCACAACAGAAAGTGAGAGAACTTTGAGCATATCCTTTCTTTCAGAAGTAAAAATGGGTAGTCAACCTTGACCTACCCAGAGGTTAATTATGATAAACGCCGTATTCAAGTTCTCTGTTACATTATTCCCCGCTCTGGATACACACGTTCTGGAGAGGGATGGGGAAATTCAAGTTGCCCAGTTCCTCCTGAATCACATTACGAATTTTAGGAGTTATGATCTTCTAGGACATCAAAGACACTCATATTAAAATGCAAGAATGGGGGGCACCTGGATGGTTCAGTGGGTTAAAGCCTCTGCCTTTGGCTCAGGTCATGATCTCAGGGTCCTGGGATCGAGCCCCACATCAGGCTCTTTTCTGCTTACCCCCCGCCCCCCTGCACACACACACCCCCCACCTGCCTCTCTGCCTCCTTGTGATCTCTGTTTGTCAAATAAATAAATAAAATCTTTTTAAAAAAACGCAAGAATGGACTTTCTTCTTTGAAATTAAGAAACCCAAAAGGTTACTGGTACACCTCTTCTCCTTCCTTAATTACACATAACAGAGTTAATTATTTCAAAAATCTACAGGAATGCTTACCATAAAGTTTTTAAATTGTTGCTGCTGGTATACCACCTCACTAGCCAATGAAAAAACTCAAATCATGTTTGGGAGGGAAATTTTCACTCATCTGACCTAGTAAGGAGAACAGAGTATTCTAGGAGGGAAGGCGAGGGGCCAGGCCACTGATTTCCTCACCAACATACTGAGTCACATTCCAGGCAAGGCTTTCAAGATTGTCAGGTCCTGTGACCTTAGCAACCTAGAACACCCACTGTTTCATGATAGACTCACGACCCTGCATATGTGAGTGGTACTGCTTTTTAAAGTAGAAGCCAAGGAAGAGTCTATGAGTGTGAATGATATCAGCTTCATTCTCTACATTTTGTATGAGAGACCAAACCATAATTGAAATTCAAGGATCAAAATTCTTGTCATGCGTATACAAGCACAGGGCCTTTTCCATCATTTACCAGAAGCGTTTGAAACAAAATTTCATCACTGTATGCATTTAACCTGTATCCCCTCAAATCAGAATAAAACAGCCCCCTCCTCCCATAAAAACATAAATAAGCTCAGAGCCTAACTTAACAACCAGGCCCTATAAGTCCTTCTTGGCAGGAGGCTAGGTATACATTATGTTCAAAATTAGGTTAAATAGTTAAAGTAATGAGGATGACATAGCAGATGATGACTAGACACAATATAGAGGCATAATGTGCTCAACGATTTTGCCCAACAGAAGAAATCTTTGCATTTTCTTTAAATATGTAGATCGATCCTGTATATTTAAACATTTGGTCACAGATCTGTACTTGAAGAATTGGAAGGATAGTTTTTTAAGGGCCTATTTCAAAGGTCAATCAGAAATGGACAATGAAGTAACTATGAAACACTGATAACTGGTATGGGAGAAATAAGTTTTAACTAACAGGACCTTTATTCCTACTCAGGTTTTCAAGAACATGTTTCCTGCCTAAAATGGGATACCTACACAGGTGCAGACTTATGGGATGTGGACAATGCAGTTTTCTCCAGAAGGGACCCAGGTCCTTACCAGGCTTCTGGCTGAATCCTGGAAATCTAGAAAAAGCTTAATTCCTTTAGTTTAATTTGTTCTTGTTAAAATATAAATCTATCTGGGCTTCTTTTTAAACTGGTAATAGTCAATTACCTTCTTATTTTAAAATCTTTCCAAACTTTCTCCAAGTGCTAGTTTTAGTAACTTGAAAGAGAAAATATTGACACGCCAGTTAATTGAGTAATTTGTGCATTCATGGATTTGAGCATTTACTGAGTGCCTACTATGAGCCAGACAATGAAACTCAAGAGATGAAAAAGTCACAGATGCTTGCAGCCTAATCACAGAGGCAAATGAGTCCCAGACCACCATGTCAGAGTGTGTTCTGGGGCAAGGTGGCCACATGAGAGACGGGCTTGGCTATGATGTAAAGGGAAGAGCGGCTGTTCCCAATGCTGCATCTATTTCACAATTTTGTCTCCTGTCTAATCTGTCTGTATTTATCGACCAGGATAAGCTGAGCAGAACAGACTAAAGGAGGAATCTAAATTAGGAAAAACTCAGGAGTAAAGAGAGAATATTGTTGCAAGAAAATGTGCTGAATCATGTGAATGTTAACTGCCAGTAAGCATATCTAGACCCCAAAGGACTGACTAAATCTTCTGCGGGTGTTTCGAAGGAACAGGAGAAAAGCAGCAATTGGGAGAGGGAGGAACATGCTTCTGGAGTTTACTTCCTGCTAATCTGCACTCTCCATAAGATGAATCGATCATGTTATGTATTTTTTGGTGTTTCATGTTTGCATAATGATCTAATGGCAAAGAGAAATGATGACAGATGCATGCAATTGCATGAGTTCATGTACATAGCAAAGCTTACTGAACAAAACTCTGCAGCGAAACACTGGAACTTAGGCTAGTCAATATGTAGTGACAATTTCTTTCTTTGTAATTTAAATTGTAAACATCCCTTCCCAAATTAAGAGGACCACGTACAGAAGACTGTAGCTTCCCCAAATTAGCAAGCAGCACAGGGAACAGATGATGCCCAACTGGCAAGGAATGAGATGGTTCTGGATTAGACGTTTTCCTTCATCACCATATTTAATTATCTTAGCAAAGAAATTGCAGGTTTATATCTGTATCTGTACTCACTCAACATAGCCAACAAGAATCACACCGATAGGGGCACCTGGGTGGCTCAGTGGGTTAAGCCTCTGCCTTCGGCTCAGGTCATGATCCCAGGGTCCTGGGATCAAGCCCCGCATCAGGCTCTCTGCTCAGCAGGGAGCCTGCTTCCTCCCTCTCTCTCTCTCTCTGCCTCTCTGCCTACTTGTGATCTCTGTCTGTCAAATAAATAAATAAAATCTTTAAAAAAAAAAAGAATCACACCGATAGAATGGGATTTAGTTGTTTGCTGTTTCCCTTGGATTTGTAATTCAATCTTCTTGATTACTGAACTCCAGAAAGCTTTAAGGAAAGTAATAGTGAGGCCTGGTGAGAGCAAGAGAATTACAAAAAGTTCTTGCAAACAAGGAAGTTCAATAACATAGAGAGTTACAAAATTAATATGCAGGAAACCATGTCCTTTACATAAACAAATAGATGGTTAGAAGTTATCATAGAAGGAAAAAAAAGCCATTTACAATAAAAAAAAAAAAAAAAAAATCCCAGGAAAAAATTTAATGAAAAGGTACAAGATTTACATGAAGACAACATCAAAAACATTTCTGAGGAACAGAAGATGAGAACAAATGTAAACGTACTGCACTGATTCATTCAATAAAAAAATGAGCACTTACTACATGCCATGCATCGTTCTAGGCTTTGGAGATATAAAACTGAACACAACCAAGAAAACCCTTGCCATCTAGGAATTAATATTCTAGTAGGTAGCATAATCTAACATCAAAAATACGTCAATTCTCTTTAATCTCTGAAGTTCATAATATCAATAAAAATGCCAATAAGATTTTTTGGACCCAAGATATATTTAATATTATTGCAAAAATGGGACATGCATCCTTGCAAAGATTCTGCAAATAATTGTTGTTCCAAAGTAGAGCTGTTTAATGTTGCTATGAAAGAATATAGAGAGCCTGTCCATGATGCCAACTGAATGAGGTACTGGAGTCATGACTGGAGGTTATGCTATTAATTATAGATACCCAGATACTCTGGAAGCATGAGACTGGAGTGGGAAGGTTGGCAAAACCTCTGTGTATGCCTTGCAGATGTTGGTCAGAGTCTGGACCTTCTAGGCTTTACCAAAGGAGAGAAGCAGAAAGAAAGAAAGGAAGGAAGGAAGGAAGAGAGGGAGGGAGAGAGGAAGGAAGGGAGGGAGAAAGAAAGAAAGAAAGAGAGGGAGGGAGGAGGGAGAGAGGGAGGGAGGAAGAAAGAAAGAGAGAGGAAGGAGGGAGGGAAAAAAGAAAAAAGAAAATAAGTAGCATAGACATAGGGCCTTCAGGACCCATCATCAGACCATCCTAGTGTTTTGTAATACTGATTTGCATAAAAGAAAGGTATGGCATAAGAATCATATTCTGTTTCATAAAACTCTTTGGCATCTGGACATTCTGGCTTCATGGCTTATTTTAAAAAATATAATTGGTGGTTATTACGGAGGGCACGTATTGCATGGAACAATGGGTGCGGTGCATAAACAATGAATTCTGGAACACTGAAAAGAAATTTAAAAAAGAAATAAAAATTAAAAAAATATATACTATTAGTTTACTGTGGGAGAAAAAAATCTGCAAACACAAATTATGTGAAATGTGATATAAAAAAAAAAAAGTCAAGAAAGGGCTGTCATGGTGCAACCTGCGAGGACCCTTATCAGGCTGGGCAAGTAGCGCTCTGGATGGCTCCTTGGAAGAGTGATCCCTGAGTTTTCTTGACAAGAGCCTCAGTTCAGCAAATGGAGAAGGGAAGGTACTAGAGGCACAGGAACAGTAAATGATAGGTGATTACATGGGTTCTGGGAAGAGGCTATCCATCAGTTCAATTTGCACTTTGTCCATTAGGCTGTGTGTTAGAATCACCAGGGGAGCTTTTCAAATACCAATGCCTGGGCCAAACCCAGAACAAACCACCAGAGTACCCCCTGATGGTAATTTTTTAAATTAAACTTTAAAATTTGAGATAACTGTAGATGCTCATGGAGTTCTAGGAAATATTGTAGAGATCCTGTAGAGCCTCTGTCTTGTTTTTGCTTGTGGTAACATCATGTGAAACTGTAATACAATATCGCAAGCAGGATATTGACATGATGCTGTCAAGATACAATATAACAAGTTCCCACACCCACTTCTCTCCTCCCTGGACACCTTCCTTAACCCTAGGCAAACCCTAACCCATTCTCTGTGCTCATAACTTTGTCATTTTAAGACTGTTAAATAAATTGCATCATACAGTTTGAAACCTTTGTGGTTGACTTTTTACATTCTGTACAATCTTCTATACTGTAACAATAGTTTGTTCCTTTTTATTGCTGAGTAGTAGTCCATGGCATAGATATACCACTGTCTGCTTAACCATTTACCTGTTGAAAGATGTGTAGGTTGTTTGTTGCTTGGGACTGTTATGAATAAAGCTACTGTAAACATTCATGCACTGGTTTTTGTGTGAACCATAATAATTCATTTCTCTGGAATAAATGTCCAGGAGTACAACTGCTGGGTCATATGGTAGTTCTATATTTCCTTTTCTTTTTTTGATTATTTAATTTTATTATATTAGTCATCACACAGTACTTCATCGGTTTTTGATGTAGTAGTGTTCCATGATTCATTATTTGCATATAACACCCAGTGCTCATTGCAATACGTGCCCTCCTTAATACCCATCACTGGGCTCACCCATCCCTCCATGCCCCCCTCTGAAATCTTCAGTTTGTTTCCTGGAGTCTATAGTCTCTCATGGTTCATCTCCCCCCCTGATTCCCTCCCCTCATACTTACTTTTCTACTAAATTGCTAAATTGTTTTTCAAGATAGCCATACCATTTTATATCCCCACCAGCAGTGTATGAATGATTCAGTTCTTCTACATCCTGTCCACTACTTGATGTTAGCCATACTGATAGGTGTGTCAGTAATATCTAATTATGGTTTTAATTTTTGCGTAATTTGAGTCATTTCCCTAATGGAAGGGAAATAGAAATAGAGGGGAATACTGAGTGCCTATGAGCCAGACAATGAAACTTGAAGATGAAAAAGTCACAGATGCTAGCAGCCTAGTCAGAGAGGCAAATGAGTCCTAGACCACCATTTGTGGTCTGTGTGTGTATTTATTTGCCATCTGCATATCTGACAGATGACGTATCTTGCCATCTGATATTTCTTAGGTGAAATGTCTCTTTATGTCCTTTGCCTATTTTCTTTAGATCACTTGCTTTTTTACTATTGAGCTTTGAGAATTGTTATATATTTGAGGTAATAATCCCTTGTTGATGATGAGATTTGCAAATATTTTCTCCCAGTCTGTAGGTTTTCTTTTCACTCTTTTAACAAGGTCTTCTGTAGAGCAAATATTTTTAATTTTGAGGAAGTGTAATTAGTCAATTTTTCCTTTTATGGGTCATGTTCTTGTCAATTCTAAGAAATCTTCACCAAGCTTCAGATCTTGAAAATTTTCTTTCTTCTATAGTTTCTAAAATTTCTATAATAATATTATAACATACTATAACCATAATATTATAGAACTACCCATTTTGAGCTAAATTTTATTTAAAGTGTGAGACTCAGTAAAAAATTCATGTATTTTTTGAGGGGAAAGTTCTATAGATGACCAATTGCTCCAATACCATTTGTTGAATAAGCTATCTTTCCTCCATTAATTGCTTTTGCACATTTTCAAAAATCAATTATTTTATATACCATTACTAAGTACTTCTGATTCTTTCAATTTATATATTATTTTATTATTTTTTTTCCAAGTTGCCAGTAAGTGGTTAGGATACAATATATACTGTGTTTGTCAATTTCCAGATTCTTCATTCTTTATTTTGTTCCAATGATGTATTTATCCCTCCACAGATACCACACAGTCCTTATTACTGTATCTATAAAACGAGTCTTGAAATTGGGTAGGCTGATTCCTCCCTCTTTACTGTTCCTTTAAAAAATTATTTCAATTATTTCTTTGCCTTTCCATATAAATTTTGGAATAGTATTGTCTATATCTACAAAAACTTTACCTGGGATTTTTATAGGATCTGCATTAAGACTGTATGCCAGTTTAGAAAGAATAGACATCTTTACTATGTTGAATCTTCAAATCTATGAATCTGTTATGTCTCTCCAGTTACACAGACCTTCTTTGATTCATTCATCGGCAGAGCGTAATTTTCAGCATATAAGTTCTATACATGGTTTATTAGTTTTACACCTGAATATTTCATTTTGGGGGTAACAACTGTAAATGGTATTATGTTATTAATTTTGATGTACATATATTCATTGCTAGTATATACATGTATAATTGATTTTTGTATATTAATTTTGTATCTTGTGGTCTTACTGAACTCACTTAATACTTCAAGGAGGTTTTTTTTGTTTGTTTTGGCTTTCTTAGGGTTTTCTATGTAGACCATCATGTTCTCTGCAAAAAAGGATAGTTTTATTTGTTTCCAATCAGAATGCCTTTTATTTTTCCTTTCTAGCATAAAGCATGAGTTAGAAATCCCAGAACAATGTTGAATGAGTGGTAAGAGTAGATATCCTTGCCTTCTTTCCTGTTTTAGGGGAAAGACATCAGGTGCTTCATCATTAAGTATTATGTTAGCTGTAGGTTTTTGTAGATACTCTTCATCAAGCTGAGGAAGTTCCCCTCTATTTCTATTTTTCTGAGAATTTTTATCATGATGAGTATGAATATTGTCAATTTTTTCACCTTGATTAGTTGTGGATCATGTGATTTTTCTTCTTTAAAGTGATAATGTAGTGGCTTACACTGATTTTCTAATATTAAACCAATCTTGCAAACCAGAAATCAGTCCTAGTCATTCATTATATATAATTCTTTTTATACATTGATGGATTCTATTGCTAATATTTTGGTAAGGATTTTCTTTGCATCTATATTCATGAGGAATATAGTACGTAGTTTCTTTTTGTGCTACCTTTGGTTTTGGTATCAGGGTAATAATACGAGTTTCATAATATGAATTGGAGAATACATTCCTTCCTTTTCTATTTTCTGAAGAGATTATACAGAATTGGTGTTTATTCTTTTTAAATATTTGGTGTAATTTTTCAATGAAGCCACTTGAATCTGAACTTTTTTTTCTTTTGCAGGTTTTAGATTACAAATTCAATCTCCTTAATAGTTATAGGACTATTCATATTAACTATGTCACATTGTGGTGAGTTGTGGTACATTGTGCTTTTCAAGGAATTGGTCCATTTCAATTATGAAAATCCTTGCAGGTGGGGGAACTGGGCATAGGTATTTTTTTTAAAGCTCTCCAGGTGATTCTGACATGGAGTCAAGTTTGAGAGATACTGATTTAGAGATTGGTGCCATGAGGAAAGATGGGTAGAAAACAGATTGGGAAGCAAACAAAGAAATTGCTCAGATTTAAGTTTTAGGAAAGGTAAGCCTGTTATTAGGTAAAGTAGTGGACTTGGTAATGATGGCATGAAGTGTTAAGGAGAAAGGTATTAGATTTGGGTCAAGGAGAACCATTAAAAGCCACTGCAGTAAAATAAAATGTAAGTTAGACTTTGTTGTGACAACAAATAAAAAAATGAGCAATTGCTCAACCACAACAGAAGTTTATTCTGCTCATATATAAGCCTAAGGTGGGTGTTCCTGATCAGCACCCAGGTCCTCTCCACATAATGGTTCAGGAATCTACACTTTGTTCCATTTTTACAACTGTCATCTTCCAGGACTCTGGTTTCCAAGTTATGAACTAAGATGCCTCAAGGTTCCCTAGTGAACTCACAGGACCACCGTAGACTATTTTAAATTTTTGAGGAACATAGAGCCATCTTGATATCTGTTGGACACAATACCACCTATTATCTTGAAGTAGTTTTGCTCAACATTGAATAATACTGCATTGCTTTTGTTGATGTCCTACCTTTCCAAAGTTAGGTTTTGAGTTTTATAAGAAGGGAGCTCCATGTGAAAATCAATGTAGAACAGGAAATAAAGCTGTTAATGTTTGATCTGAAAGTCTGAGAAGTTGTGCAGTGCCCAATAAACAAATATATACCATTCTAAGTACTTCTGATTCTTTCAGTTTGTATGTATTATTTTTTTTTCAAATTGCTAGTAAGTGGTTAGGATAATATGTACTATGTTGTTTGGACTTAGCTACTTAATAAATGGAACTATTGATATTTCATTTGACCTGGAGCTCCTGTAAAAAAAAAAAATTAATTACTGAGACATTAAGGGCTTTACAACTGAGAAAGTTTGGAAACTTCTGCTCTAGGACTTTAACCTGTCTTCATGCACCTGCAGCAAGGGGAAAAAGAACTTTTTTAAAAGCCACACTGGTCTGCTTCTGTTCACATTCCAATGGCAAGAACTCATTCCATGTCCACACCTAACCATAAGGGAGGCTAAGAATTGGAATGTAGACAGATGCCAAAGCAATAAAGGTAGGCTGGGTTTTTAGGGACAGGAAGGAAACATATGAAAGACTGAAATCCATCAACAGCTATATGGATGGTATGGATTCCAGATATATTGAGGAAGAACTGCCCAGAGTCAGAGACAAATCACTATGTGGGGAGTGAGGAACTGTGATGGGCTAGAGGACCTCAAGGATTCAAACTCGTTTGATTGGGGAATATTGATGTGTGTCACTAAGAAAGGGAATCTGGAAAATGAGAGGAAGTTTCTGTGGCTGTGTCTCATTGGAGAGGGGACAGTCACATGATATAATACCATATATAGAGAAGGAAAATGTGACTTAAATATCAGGGGAAAAACCTAGTGCTAGGATAGTTTTTGTCATACCTTAAACAAAGTGAGTGGTCTGTAAGACCCTCACCCTACAGCTGTAAAAAAAAAAAAAAAGAAAGAAAGTACATTTTAAAAGCAACCTCCATAGGCCCATTCAGCCAAATAAGCATTGGTGAAACTCTTTACTTCTTGAAGTTCCATTAACTACACAGATTTTACAAAAAGATATCATAACCAGTGAAATGGAAATACTACTGATGAATACTCTATGCCGTAAGTCACAAATTTCCCAACGCTAGTGATAAGGATAGTGTTTCCTTCCCCCTCCCCCACATCCCCAGTGCGTAGAACGGTGCCTGGCATATTAGTAGGTATTCCTGGTAACTGCTGAATGAACGAGCACATCAGCTCCAACAGAGGGAATTATGACTAGGCAATGAGAATTGGCTTGCAGCAAACAGAATTATTGTTGGATGGTGCGGAAGCAAAAATGATAAAGGAGAAGAATTTAAACAGCAGAAGACATGGTTATTTCCCTAAGCTTACTTGGTCGATCATCATCATCGTTATTATTTTTACCATTTCTTTAGTGAGGGGGATTGAGGCCCACACCAGAATACAATAGCTATATCTGTGTATTACTTTTGGAGAGAATATTACTGCTCACACTACAGTTTTATCTATATATTACTTTTAGTGGTGCCACTAGGAAGTTTATCCCCCTCAGGAAATAAGCAGATGCTTTTTCCAATACTCATTCCAAGTTCCTCCTAACAACCCCTGGTTCAGCAAAGCTGCTGGGATCAAAGCTGGGTTTCTGTGATGAATGGCTGTATTTTCAGTCTCAGTTCTTGCCACTCAGACTTGCAGAGAAAGGTCTTCTGGTGCTTTCTAACTCTGTGTAGTGACATGAAGAATGGACCTGAATTTCTCTCATCCCCTGGGAATCTGAGCATAAGTTAGATGAGTGGCAGGGATGTACAGCACATAAATATTACCCAGCACAAATATTCATGTGAAACAAAATTATGATTGGTATTTATCTTACACAGTGATAGGGATGGCTGGATTAATATCCATATGTTTCTTAGGGCACCTCAAGAGAAAAAGAATATATAAATATGCAGGACCGAATATAAAAACCTGAGCCTCCTGAAAGTACATGATAAATAGAATGGGATTTAAAAATAGATAAAGCTGAGATGTGGATTCCAGTGTAACTGATTCAGATACAATATGTCTCCTAAAGCATTGGGAAAAGGTGTCACCAATCTTTAAATATGGCAAAACTAGAATTCTTTCAGTTTCCCACTTTTTCAAAATCAATGATTTAATTGTCAAAATTTGGTGTTAAAATTTCCCAGTGTCACAACTTATTAACACATTATTTAATTTTTCTGGGTCTTAGTTTCCTTATCTCTAAAATAGTGGTAATAAGAGTACCTACTCCTAGGGTGTTGTGAAAACTAAGTGATAAAATTCTTGTAAGGAACTTATTAAGTGACCTTATTATATGCGGCACATGGTATAATATATATTTATTATATTAATATGTATTAATTATTACTGTATTTATTATAGCACCTGCTACATGCCGCACATTAAGTGTTCAAAATATGTTAGTCATAGTATTATTATTATTATCACTAGGACCTTAAATTCCAGGTGTGCAGATGACCAATCTTCTACTGTTTCTGATTGTTATGAATAGAAGACAAAACAATGAGCAGTGGCATTTCACCATTTGTAGAGTCATATATTCCTTTGAGAATCGAATGAAAGCCATGGGCTCCCTCTCCAGAGAAATTTTGTATACAATTTCAGGGGAATTCATGGGCACTGTTGACCACATCCCTGTACTCAAGAAATCATAAGGCTCTTGAGTCACATCAGATTTGAGCAATGTGAAAATCAAAGAACACCAGCTGCTAGGCTGATATTTCCTAATTTGTGCACATAATCAGGTAGGGGTCATGAAACAGCAAATAACACCCAAACCTACCATTCATATGTTCCTATGTAGTCATTTAACAATCAAAAGGAAACCATATCCATGATAGAAGAAACAGGAAGTGACTCACCTCAGTGAAACTTCCCCACTTCCTGAGCAGAATGGCCTGTGCGGTGCGCATGTATATCTGAGAATCCATAAGGACCAGCCAAAGGCACTGTGCAGAGAATCCAGTGATTGCGCTTGTCTTAAGAGCCCCAGGCAATTGTCCTTTGGGAGAACTCTCCCTCTGTGACTTTTTACTTGCGGCTGGTTTTAACCACATTTTCCAAGTTGTTGACACAATTGAAAACTGGATTCTACAAGTGAATCTTAAAGAATTGGCACAGCTAATTTTGAAATTATTTGGATCTTCCGTGGTCTCCTAGAGAAGTTAACTGTATTCTTACAGCTACTTGTGGACCATATCGGTTCAAAGATATTTTTGAGCTCTAGCATTTCAAAGACCAATAATCACTGCCCTTACCCTTTACAGCTCACATTCTACATGTCTAAGGGACAGACGTCTAGGCTAATAAATTCAGTTAAGTGTGTTTGGTCCACAGCATGGCCCAGGAGCCTGAAGAATCACAGTTCAACTTGTGGTCCTGGGAAAACCTCCTGCAGCCTATAGATGTGCAGTTAGAGATTTAAGTTCATCCTTAAGTTCTCAGGTGATATCTATTAAGATATAAAAAGATATAAAAAGCCAGAGCTACTGTGTAGGGCTGGATTAGAATGATCAGATGGTCTGGTCTGGGAGTCCAGTTGAACTAAAGGGAGGAGAGATAGGTCTTGTTCAGCTGAGGGTGAGAAGAGAGAAGCACTCTGGAAGGGAAGGAAGACATTGAGACAGACAGATGTCAGGTTAAGCTAGTCATCAGGGGGTTAAACAGCTTAGCTAGTTCCCAGGAGGAGGGCTAACTGCTGCTGAGGCACTTGTGCTTCTTCAAAGATAACTGGAAGGACACTGCTTGGGGTCTTACTCTGTGTGAGAAGGAAATGGGTGGATGATGAACTTCAACGAGAAATCAGACTTCTTAAATAATCAGGGCAAAGTGGACTGAGAGCTATGCTTGCTCCCATGGCTTCCTCCTTCCCGGGATACCTCAGTACCCAGGAGTCCAGCATGAGGTAGACAGCGTGACTAAATAGAGAAGTTAAAATAAGGAAATATTCTGACACCTTTTAAGATGATCCATCCTTTTAGAGCAATTAATACTTTTCAAAATGTTCTCACATCCACGATCGTATTTAACCTTTCGAACAACTCTGTGAAGAGAGTAACCCTCCCATTTTACAGATTAGGAAACTGAGATTTGAAAATTAGTTTGCTGTGCAGAACTTTGTAGCTGTTTCAGCACATGAAACTTGCATCCTCTTATAACTGAAAGCCATAAATGTTTAGACTCACCATCAATTAATGGTGAAACAACGGTCATAGAATGTAAAGAAATGCTATTGAGAAAGGGGCTGAAAAATAAGGCCCTCCAGGTAGAGTCCAAGCCACCAGAGTAACAGTAAGCTAGTGAACTAGTCCCTCTCATGTTGTGACAGATGTCATAGGTATTTATTTGACTTTGTCTTGTTTTACGAGACTTGATCTGTTTCAAATAAAGGAACAGATGGAGAACTAATAGTGCACTCACCGCAGACAAACAAGAGGAAAGGCATCAAGGGAGCCCTGTTGGCTCTCCACGGAGAAGCCAGGCAGCAGGGCTGTAGTGAATTTGAGTTTTATTGGAACCCTCTGGAGACCTCACTGGAATTTAGAACAGGGGGAGGCTGCGCTGCCCCCATCAAGGACAGCTCCCACATCCTACCTTTGACTTCCTCTACCCTGATAAGGACAGGGGACTTCTCTCCTAGCCCCTCTCCTGGTCTGACTCTTTTCTTTGGCTCCACATGGGCAACAACTATATTCTCATCCCAAAGAAAAGGTTTCCCATTAGGGTGAGCATCAGGGAATGAACAGACAAGCCGGAGTCATTACTGCTTCCTCTCTGTATTAGTACCTCCATCACCGTAGGGAACACGAACTTACCCAACTATCTTGCAGCTTCACTCTGAATATGAAACGTTTTAGTTCTTTCTGTCCCTCCCTGTCTCCCTCCCTCCATCTTTCCATTGAATAGTTACTGATAATTTGCTAAATGCTGGGCACTTTGCTATCTAGCAGTAAACAAGACAGACTCAGCCCCTGCCCTCAAAGAATTTATATCCTAGTAAGAAATATAGATCCTAAACAATTAAAAGTCATAACAAATATGATTAGTAATAATTAGCGAAACAAAGGGTAAGGATTCTAAGTCCAGGGCTAACTAGGAAACAACTGCTTGAAAAATATTCACAAGTGGTTCATTATGTTCACATGGTCAAATGGTTTTATAAAATTTGAAAAACATATTTTGGAGTTCTTTTTCTTGAAGAGTTGCTCCCACAACCCAATTCCAAAAGCTTCAGGTACCACAAAACCTAGATCTTCCTCTGGTAACACCACTTTACATCTGAATAGAGCTTTAAGAGTTGCCTCATACAGTAACATGCATTTTCTCATTTGATTCTCATGGAAACCCAGGATCTAAGGATGAAAACATTGAAGCTGTCCAAGGTTAGATGACTTCCTAAGGACACCATATCAAGCAACTCATTTGCTAGAACTTAAAACCAGGTGCTCTAATCCTAAATTCAACCTTCTTTCCACTATATCATTTTGCTTCACTCAGGCTCTCTTGGCTTGACAAGTTGCCCAAGTGACACTTCACCAAGTGGTCCATATACACCATGGAGTATTATGCCTCCATCAGAAAGGATGAATACCCAACTTTCTTATCAACATGGATGGAACTGGAAGAGATGATACTGAGTGAAATAAGTCAAGCAGAGAGAGTCAATTATCATATGGTTTCACTTATTTCTGGAGCATAAGAAATAACATGGAGGGGGGCACCTGGGTGGCTCAGTGGGTTAAAGCCTCTGCCTTCGACTCAGATCATTGTCCCAGGGTCCTGAGATCGAGCCCCACATCAGGCTCTCTGCTTGGTGGGGAGCCTGCTTCCTCCTTTCTCTCTGCCTGCCTCTCTGCCTACTTGTGATCTCTGTCAAATAAAAAAAAAAAGAAAGAAAAAAGAAAAGAAATAACATGGAGGACATGGGGAGATGGAGAGGAGAAGGGAATTGAGGGAAATTGGAGGGGGAGATGAACCATGAGAGACAATGGACTCTGAAAAACAATCTGAGGGTTTTGAAGGGGCGGGGGGTGGGAAGTTGAGCGAGCCTGGTGGTGGGTATTATGGAGGGCACATATTGCATGGAGCACTGGGTGTGGTGCATAAACAATGAATTCTGGTACACTGAAAAGAAATTAAAAAAAATAAAAAATTTTTTAAAAAGCCCCAAATTCTAATAAAAAAATTCCAAGACTATTTTTCTTTTTCTTCTTGAATGTAAGTATGAAACATTAAAACAAATTGTGGTTCAAACAGATTGTGAAAGTCACTTTCACACAACAGATAAAGGAATATTTACTGATTTGTATTAAGTGAGCGACCTGCCAAATCCTCATTTGGAAGGCCACCCCAGTTCCAGAAAATAACACCTTTGTGTTGAATTTCATGAAACATATGCCTTGCTGAGTATCTAAAGAAACGGCTTACTCTTTTTTTTTATTGTTTCAATTTTTGTTCAACTCAGTGATATATATACACATATGAACATATTTTTCTCCTATCTGAAATCTGGATACACATTTCCTAGAAGAAAATCACCACTCTCGTTTTCTTCCCCACTACATACTCTCCCTTAACAGATTCATCATACGGTCTGAATACAATACCCGCCTACTTTATCAAGTATGAACAGAGCAAAGGACAGTTTCTTTTTAAAAGCACAATGCCCTACCAACGCCTTTAAAATCCATTAAAGAAATATCTCACCAAGCCCAGGAGAGCATTACAATAATTGCTTCTCTCACTCAGGTGAAAAAGGACATATCTGTCAACAAAAGAAGTGCAGAAGCAATTAACACCTCAACACTCTCCTAGGAAATTGCTTAAATTAAGGAAATAAGAGGGATGCTTTATGGTTATTGTATTTCTCATATTTAGTTACTAGCACGGCTGGAGAGTACCTCAGTCATTCCCAACTACTCTCCCCCAAGTAACAGGGTCAGGAGCCAACATGGGCATGACTCGGGGTATATGTGGATGACTCCATGTGTGGCCCATATGGGTTCTCCATTTACTCCATTTTTCCCGGACTAGGAGCAGAAATAGGGCTGGTAGATGCACTAATGAAATCTACATCCAAGGCTAGATATGTCTTAAATCAGTAGCTTCTCAGGCATACAAAACTCATTTCTGAATTCTGTGCTACCACAATGGAACTGCTTTCTTCTTGCTCTCCTAAATCTGGGCTACCAAAAGTTCATGTTTACCACGCCTTCTCTACAAATAGGAGAGGCCTGTGATTGAGCTGGGGAATGAATCAGATAGCTAAAAGCCTTTGTTTGTCAGCCACAGAGCTAGAGAGAACCTAGAAACCCAATCTATCATCTCTCCCTCTTCTGGGAAACACCCAGTAATGTTATATGGCCTTTATTGTACAATATAGGTACACAAATCTGCTTAGGGTTTTGAGAGAAGCTGAAAATAGGGCCTGGGATTCTACAAATCTTAGTAAAGGGAAAATATCTTTCTTTCCTCCCCACCCCATCCCCAAAGTTGGAATACTGAAGAGGGACCAAAGCTACTCAGAATTCCCAGAGAAAATTACAGAGGATGCTGTAGTTCTCCACCCCCTCCTTTTTTTAATAGGTGAGGTCAGGTAAAAATGAAAAAGAAAGCACACCAGAAGAAAAGCATCAATGAACCCAGAAAGATGCTGGGGGGAGACTTTGAAGGAGGAGGGCAGTTCTTCACCCTTCCTGGTGACTGAATTATACTACAGACAGCCTTAGAGTTCAAGACCTACTTTCATCTGTTTTTTTCCCACTCTGTGCCTATAAACACCATCCAGCACGATGAGAGCCATCGATGTCTTCTTCAGACAGTTTCAGTGACTAATAACTGCTCTCACTAAACACCTTATGTGGACAAAGACTGACGTAGGCTGTGGCAAAAGTAGCAGGTGATGGTGACAACGATTGTCCGGAGGCTACTTATACTTTTTGAAAGCATTTCTTTATAGAATGGGGATGATCCTCAAAAACTACCACATCTCATAAGTAGGCAACTTACAGTGACGTATTTGTGCATAAGGATGAGGACTGCTGTAGGACAGATCTCCAGAAAAGTTGGGAAAAGTGGATATATTTTTAAACATTTGGATGGATGCTACCAATGTGTCTTCTAAGAAATTTATATTCCTACCAACAATATATGTTCTTATTTTCCTGTGTCCTTGATATAATTTAAATATTTGTCATTTCATTTTTTTGCAAACTTCTAATATATCCTTCCCTTTATCTCTTGTTCCTGAGAACAGAGGATGAGTTCTTGTTCCCATAGCTACTACACCTTCATGTGGCCTACTAGAAAGAATAGTTCTTGGATATGTTCTATTAGAATATGGACAACTTTTTCATGTGAGAACAATAGGAGGTGTTAAGGACACCTAGAAGAATGTTTTCGAGTTCTCTAGGCCCAAACAAGAACATGGGAAGAAGTCTAATGCTGGTAGAAGCTGGGCTAATGTTACTTTCAGCATGGTGAAATGTTGGGTTACTCAATTCTAATGATGCATATCTCGAGCGGCTTCTAAGGAGAATGATCTTAAATTGGAAAAGGTAGAATTTAAAATTAATGCATGAGAAAACTGCTGAAAGTAGGTAAAGTGATAGTAGAACAATTCCTTGGCTGTTTAAAATCTATTTTAAGGAGCTTTCTAGAGTCAGAAAATGACCTCCCCTAGCATTAAGAGAATGTACAGATGTGACCATGAAATGAAGATATGCCAAAAGACTAGGAATGAGTAAGCATCTCAATTTTTACAATGAAGGGCTCTGGAAATAATAGATTGCTAGGATTAAGGGCATGTCCTGGTAAAATCTGAGATAGAATTATCTCACCACTGAAGAATAAGGCATACAAATCAGCATTATATATAAAAACAATATAATATAAGTACAAACTTGAGCCTTTCAGTGGGCTTTGAGAAAGATCTCTTATGATAACCTGTGGACAGAACAGAGTACCGTGAACTCAAAGCCTGTGGTTTTAAAACTCACTGAGGATGATAACCAAAGGCTGCAAATCAGTATTTAATAGGGGGAGGGTCAAGATTCCTGGTGGGGTGCTTCAGAGTTCTGTCCTTGGTCCTGCTTATGCCCCAAAATCTTAACACTCTTAGATGCTTATCAAATTTGTGGCTAATGCACTGCTAAGAAGAGTGGTAAGTACCTGTGATAAGCAGGAATAGAGACTATTTCTACCTTGTCGCAAAGATGAGCTAAACCATTTGAGAGCTGAGTATGGAGCTGAATGATGAGGAGCTCTGGATTCAGATGATTCTAAATTCAAGTATAAGCTCTGTTGTTGCATAACCTTGGGCAAGTCACTCAAGCCTCTGTAAGCCTGCATTTCCTCCCCCATAAAATGGAGATAATTAACTATCTCTTTTGAATAAATAAGGCTGGCACATGATAGATGCCCAACAATTGTTAGTACCCTTCCCTCCTCTTCTCAAATTTTACTAGCAGAAGACAATAGAAGTGAATGTGCAGACAACAGAACGAAGGGTCCAGTGTTGCCCAGCATTACACAGAGTGCTGCTGCTCAAGGCAGAAAGGCTAACTCTTAGGAATGGTTCAGGAGAACAACACCCACTGGGTGTCAGGCCAGCACAAACAAACAACACTATTTCATGTAAAAAATACAATCTTGATCTGCATTAACCCAATAGAGAACATCCAGGTCATAGAAGGCGATGGTTTTCTCACACCGTGTTCTCTTCAGTTAGAAGTTTCACTTTTGGCGGCCACATGGTGAAGAGCATTAACAACCTTAGAAAGACTACTAGGGTGAGGAAAACACATCATGGAAAGCAACGTTGAAGGAATGGACATGCTTTACCTGGTTAAACAACAAGAATGATGACAACTCAGGGAAGAGATGATCAGTGCATGAAAGTACATGAAGAACTTACTTTGGCGAAATTCAGGAGGATTAGAAGAACCAATGGGTGGAGGTACAGGGTGGGAAATTTCAATCCATTGAAATCCACTGAATCCATTATGAAGAACAGTTCCTAATAAGTAGATATAATAGAAAAAAAAAGTGGGGGCTACCTTGTAAGGTAGTAAGTTTCCTGTCTCTAAAAATATTGAAGCAGAAGAAGTTGGATGTGGAGTTTCCTATATTGAAAGAGGAAAACAGAAAAAAAAGGTGCCATGTGTGTGCACACATGTGCACATGGATGTGAGTGTGGTAGGTTTAAGTGTTTATTAGAGAACGAGTTAGAGTATTATGAGTTGTACTCATCATTTCATCCATTATTTTATAATTTTTGATGTATAATAGTGATCAGATCCTAAGGTAAGTGGTGAAAGGAGACTTTATACAACCAACATGGACTTCACTGAGATATGAACCCTACTAGGCAAAACTTTGTGGGCGGAAATTTTAATAAAGGTATATTTTCTTGAATTTAAGGGACTCTAACCTCAAATTAGAGATGAGTGTAGAATCCAGAAAAATATTGTAGAGCAGCTTGAAACAGGATGAGCTAAACTGCAAAAAAATTCAATAAAAACACATGATATTCCGGGTTTTCTTAAAAAGAAATGACCATGGAAGGGAGAAGTTGGAGGAGAGCTCCCAAGGGAAATGGAATAGAAAGTGGCAACATGGGGTATCAGCATTAGGTGGGTGAGTTCATTTTATCCTGTTTGATTTGAAGTGGTAGGGTTTGTAAGAGACAAGAGGGTTTTATTTAATTAGAGATCTACAGAGCTGCCCGCTGAGCCTTGGAAATTGCCCTAGGAAATCTATTCTCCCAGCCTTTGAAATGACACCTCCTCTCTCTACTAGCCTATACCATTCCTTTCACCACCTTATTCTCTGTAATGATCTCACTTCCTATTTCACAAAGAAAATAGAACACAGAAGAGGACACACACACACACACACACACACAAGGAAGAGAACTCACATCTTCTCAGCAGGAAATCTACCACCTGCCTGCCTTTGTGCCTCGGACTGTCTGCCTTGTCTCCTGCTGACACATCCACTGAATGCTGGATAGTCTCCCTCTAGCCTCTTCAAAGACTTTGTGTTTGCTTTTACCCCCTCTCCCTCCTGCGTCAATTTCTCCTACTCCACTGGATCAACCATATTAGTATTACACACAGTTACCTCTCCCATATTATTTTTTAAAATTATGTAATGTTAGTCACCCTACATATTTTTTAAAGAAAAAAGAGTCCCTCACTCCCAGGATCATATGTCCTCTCCAACAACTGCCCCATTTTCCCACTCCTCTTGAAAGTTTTCTGTTGAGAGGCTGAAAAGATTGTCTACCTTCTCTGCCTCTGTTTACTTAAGTCCTATTCTTACATCAACCCACTCAAATCAGGCTTTTGCTCATACCATGTTATTGAAATAGCCAGAGTCACTAAAAACTCCCTTCTTAGGGAATCTTATGGTCAATTCTCAGCCCTCATCTTATTCATCTTATCAACAATATTCGACCCAGTTTTTTCTCCTTCCTCAGTGACATGCGGTTCTCAGCTTGGATTCCTGGTATATTCTCCCGGTTCTCCTCCTACTGCTTCTGTTTTGTTCATGTCTCCCATTGAAACTTCCTTCATAGCTGACCTCTGAAGGCTGGTGTGCTCCAGCCTCAGGGCTTGGACCCCATCTTAATCGATCTGCACACCTAAACGATCTCACTCATAACCAGGGATGTACGTATGGCTGCTGACCCCACAGTCTGTATCTCCACTGGCTTCTCCTTTGAGTTCCCTACTCCCTCTACTGCTGATCTAGGGCGTCTTCAGTGGCTCTCTATCTCGGTAAATGGCACCTCTGTTTACCCAGTGAAGAGAAAAAACCATGGACTCATCCTAGACTCTTATTTTCTTCTCACATTCCACATCTCATTTTTAAGTAGGTTCTCGGGGGGTCTTTATTCAAAATTTGACTGTTTTTCAACATTTGCACCTACATCATCCTAGCCTGACTCACCACCATTTCTCTTTTCTTTTTTTTTTTTTTTTTAGATTTTTTTTACTTATTTGTGTGTGTGTGTGTGTGTGTGTGTGCGAGCGAGTGAGTGAGAGAGAGAGAGAGAGAGAGAGAGAACATAAGCAGGAGGAATGGCAAGTAGAGGGAGAAGCAGGCTCCCCACTGAGCAAGGAGACTGAGTAGGACTTGATCCCAGGACCCGAGCTGAAGGCAGATGCTTAACTGACTGAGCCACCCAGACATCCTGATTCACCATCATTTCTTGTCTGAAATACTGGAATGGCAACTGATCTTCCTATTTCCACCCTTGTCTCCTTCAAGTCTATTTTCCATATAGAAGCCAGAGAAATTTTAAAAAGAAAATTGTATCGTACCTCAACTGTTTGACCCTGGCAGTGGCTTTGGGTCACACTCAGAATAAATTCCAAACTCTTACCTTGGCTATAAGCTCTACAGAACCCACCTTTGTCTCTCCTTCTCCAATCTCCTTTCTCCCCTCCTTCCTTCCTTCTTTTCTTCCTTCCTTCCTCCTTCCTTCCTTCCCTCCCTCCTTTCTTTCTTTCTGTCTCTGTCTCTTCCTTCCTCCCTCCCTCCTTCCCCTTCTTTCTCTCAAATTTTATTTTTAAATAATCTCTATACTTTTAAGTAATCTCTACAATGTGGGGCTCAAACCTACAGCTCTGAGATCAAGAGCTGCATTCTCTACCAACTGAACCAGCTAAGCATCCCCTGACCTCATTTATTACCACTCTTAGCCTTGCTTCTCCCTTTCTGACCACACTGGACTTCTCTCAGTTTCTTTAACAAGCCAAACTTGTTCTGACCTCAGGGCCTTTGCACTTGCTATTCTTTTGATCTATACTCCACTTCCTCCAGAACATTATATGGGTTACCCCTCATTTTAAGCTCCCCAAATGCTATTTCCTCCCAGAGGCCATTCTTGACTTTCCTCACGAACCCAGAGCCCCTGTCTTTCTGCATCCACTACT
This sequence comes from Enhydra lutris kenyoni, assembly GCF_002288905.1. Lineage (NCBI taxonomy): Eukaryota > Metazoa > Chordata > Mammalia > Carnivora > Mustelidae > Enhydra > Enhydra lutris. The sequence goes on along the minus strand of NW_019154091.1, from coordinate 33,585,061 downwards.
TTCTACCCCTTATACTAGTTTATTCCATGCTATTATACTTAGCACAGTCTGACCTTATGTTAGGCACTTGTTGAATGTATGTCTCCTTGACTAGCAGGCCAACTCTAGGAAGACAGAGGCTTGTAGGATATTCCTAGTACCTGGAATAGTAATAGGCATATAGTAGGTGCTCAAGAAGTTGTTGGATAATCAAATGTTGAATGATAGTATAAAGGTCACTTTTGATAAAAACTCAGAATAAAAAAAAGAGAGATCATGTTAATTATAATGGATTTAAGGAGAAAATAAAAGTATGGCTGGAGAAAAAAATAAAAGCAATGCAGCCAAGTATGCAAGGGTAGAAGGCATGGAACTGATGTGCAGTTTGCATTCTATGCAGTTACATTCTGTGCAGAAAACAGGAAAGCACCGGAAGTGCAATCAAACTCTTAAAGAGAAAACGATATTTGGCAGGTGCTATAAAGTATTTTCTCCCAATTATGATGCAGAAATCTTATAACATCAGTTTAACATCTAATTCATTAATAGGCTCTAGAATGTATAAGAGTGTTTAATTAAAAAAAACTTTATATATAAAATATATATGTTATGTATTTTATATATATTTTATGTGTGTGTGTGTGTGTGTGTGTGTGTGTATAGAGAGAGAAAGAGAGAGAGAAGGAGGGAAAGAGAGAGAGAAAGAGATGGCATGCACATTGCCTAGGTCAGTCTTTACTCATTTAATCCGATAGTGGGGGATATATATATCTCCTTATTTTAGAAACCTCTTTGCAATGTTAAATGCTTGGCCACAAAATGGGGATTGATTCCATTTATTCAGTGTTATCCTAAAGTTCTGTATTATTCTAAGGTTTTAAAAGGGAAACATAGAATATGGTATTACCAGTTTAAGAACAAGTATTTATAAGCCTGCTTGGCCAATTTTAATTTTTTCCTTTGAATCGGAAGCCCTGAAAAATCACAAATGTATAGAAGAAAGTATAGCACAGCCTGAAGCATGGCCAGTTTTCTTCCCTGGATTCTCCTAGGCCTTTGTTACTAGAGAAATCATGGTATGATCCCCCTGACTTCAGCCTTCACTCACTGACCCACTCCAATGAAGGGTTCCAGTCGGTTTTGACTAAGATGGATTCCCTACATTTTCCGTATACTTCTGAGCAGAGGTTCATGTGGCCTGTAGATGTCAAAGTCTTACTCATTAAGGATTGTCTTCACCACCCTCTCCTCTGCATTGTTCAGGATTCTAGTTGAATTTGAGTTTTCAATTAGCAATAATTGCGCCTCGGGTAAACCTCATTGGCTACGATACTGCCACTGCGCAAAGCTGAACTTGAGTTTTATCTAGGGTTTATCCAAGCTCCACAATTCTCCAGGCCCTGTGACCATGGGCAAGTTATTTTAGCTCTCCAAACTTAAATTTGCCTATCTGTTAGAAAAGAATAAATGAAACTTACTTCCTGAAGGAGTTTTGGAGAAGAGAAAAACAATATTTATCAACATGGTTCGTCTAATACTGGAAGCATACCATGAAATAAATGGCACGTAGTATTTTTATAATTTTCTATAGCTTCCCTCATTTTTTCTTTCTAGATTAGGTTACTCTTAGGATCCATGAATTCTTGTCTATCCCTAAGCTCTGGATTAATATTGTTCAACCTCCTCCTTTCCTTTTAGTATTTCTTCTCATTTCCTAGCAAAAGCCCTAAATGCCTTCTACTACCATTCCAAAGACCCATGTCTGTGCTATGAATCTACAACTACTTAGCAACATACGAATGAAGTACACAGCATTGGGGTTCTCGAAGTCATTTCTTTTGAGAAGAACCTCATTCCAACACAGTGCTTCCTTAAGTATGGTGTATATAAACGTTAACAGATGTATTTGAGAGGACACATAGCCTGTTTTTTAAATTTCTTTTCAGTGTTCCAGAATTCATGGTTTATGCACCACACCCAGTGCTCCATGCAATCCGTGCCCTCCTTAATACCCACCACCAGGCTCACCCAACCCCTGACCCCCTTCCCCTCCCAAACCCTCAGTTTGTTTCTCAGAGTCCACAGTCTCTGACACAGAGCCTTTTAAAAAATTTCAGGGTTAGAAATTTTAAAAATTTATGTTAGAAAATATAATTAGTATCTCAAAACCCAGATAACAAAGGTTTGGATAAAGCTAAGAAAAAAGTGAATTGATTTAAATTGACTGAAAACCACAGTAATTATGGTATGGATAGAACACAGATATATCGCCAGCATGATGAGGATGGAATGTGAGTGACAGAAATTTGGGAAACTATTCCAAGTCATGTAATAAGAGAATATTGATGGGCCCAACTGCTCTATTCTACCGTAAATTGTGTAAGACGGTTCTTCACTTTCCCTAGCGCTGGTCAATCAATACAACTTTCACCCAGCTTAATTCTCTAAAGTCACTTGATTTAAAAACCCTGATTGAAGGGCTCCCTAACTAGGAAACGGGGAGAATTAATTTTTCTTCAGCGCAAAAGTCTCAAAGGGAAAAGGCTTTCTCCTTATAGTTCTTGTCCACATATCCTTGAGCCTCCTTGTAAAATGGTCTTCAGACGTTGGGGGGGCTGTGCTGGCCACCCCGGCCACCCCATTCCATTACTATGTGTATCTGGAGCATGACAGTGACCAAATGCCACCACTCCTGTAGCACGGGGTGGGGGAGGGGGGCTCAGGAAATATCGAGGCACAGTACTAATTCCCTACAAATAATTTTCTCTAAATGGCATGCTGGGAGAATTATTGTTTAAAAATTGTTCGCCGCATACATGCCACTTTATTATATTTCACCCATGTTTACTAAGGTGTGAGAGAAGTTCAAACATAATGGACTGTCATTTTTCTGAATTGCTAATGAAAGTGGCAGCACCGAGCACACAAATCAAGCCAGCTTGTCTTGCCCAGCGTTATTTGAGAGCTCACTATGTGCGACCAGCCACACAGCAAAGTGGATCAGTTCTCTGGGGGAAATCTTTAATGTGCACCTGCCATCATAAGTAATAAGTTCTGCCTTGCATCCATCTATTGATAGACTCTGGCTCTTTTCACATATTTTTTAGCCCTTTTTTTTTTTTTCCTAGAGCAGAACACTTGAATGTCTCATTCTCGACTTGTCAATTTTATTGTTAAATTGTGCTCCGACTTCCTGCGTCGTGTAGCGTTCTAGAACTGCATGGACGTTTTCTGCTCCAACGGAAACAGGTAAGGCCGGAGGGGGGACCTCTGGCCTTTAAAACACTCTAGTTTCTAGCTGACCTATATTTCACTCATTTGTCTTGGGCCGTGGACGATTTCCTTAGAAATGTATTTGGTGCAGCCTTAAGGCCTACGTGAACAAGGGCTACACGGCATTCCACGAGTCAGAAAACAGAGGGTAAAGAGACACTGTTAGACTTCTTTCATAAGGAAGCGTACTCGTCATAAGGTCACAGACGCTGCCCAGAGCGGAGCTGCCTGCCACTTTCTGCCTGCTCATTCATTCTGCAAGGCCTGACTGAACACCTACCATTTGCTTAGCTCTCTTCTATGCACTGGACACACACCTGGCAACAAGACATGGACAGTAACTACCCTCGAGCAGCTTACACTGGGTGGGCTGAGAAAGAAAAAACAAAACAAAACAATAAATCAAAGTGTCAGTTTCAGAGCATGGGAGATACAGGACTATGGCCAGAACAAACACCCAAGTAAGGGTACGGACAGACTCTCAGACATCTCTGAAGCTACCCATAGTCTCGGCTTGATCGGCTCAGAAGTGTTTCACTAAAGATGTGATTTAGTTTTGCTGATTCCTTAAATATCCAATCATCAGAATGCTGGTAAACACTGCTATGTTGTGTTCTGAATGCTAACTGTGAGGGGTTCCGGGAAGGCACATGCCGGACCTGAGTCCCCTCGTCCTTCTCTTGGTCCGCTGTTTGTTTCTGAGGATGTGGGGAGAGCCTGGCTGAGGGGCAGAGGTGCTTGTCTTTTCCTATGCTCCTGCGTGGGTCACTCCCTCACTAACAGCAGAGTTTGATGTAGTATCTTTGGGCAACATTGGTGCACTACGGCACCATTCTTTTTTTTTTTTTTTTTTTTTTGACTTTGAATCTTGGAAATAAGTTGAAAATTCTAAAAGAGTGGTAGAAACACTATGCAGGTCTCCTTCAGACACACACACACACACACACACACACACAGAAACAGCAAATTTTCTTTTCTAAATCATTTGAGAATACACTGGAAATATAATGGTCCTTTACCTCTTTTTCCCCAGCTTTACCAAGATGTAATTGATAAAACCAGAAGATACTTTAAGTGAACAATGTGATGATTTGATACACGTATACACCGTGCAGCACCTTTCTTTGTAGGACATTTCATCCGTGCTTGATTCCATTGACTGGAGTTTGCCACCAATGAGACTCCCCTATTTTTTGGAGGAACTCTGTGGTGGAACCACATACATGACCCCATACACAATCTTATAGCTACAAAAACCTAGTGTAAATGTCATATTCTATGTGCCGTAATAATGAAAATGTTGACCAATATAATGTCAAATTGTGTGTTAATGAAGACAGGAAAGTGCTGGACAGAGAAGGCAGAACCTTCCTCCTTAATTTAATGTTGCCAGCTTCTCTGCGGTGCCAAGGGCCCGGTAGTATTCTCCAGACTGATTTTTCCATAGGTGTTGACCCTTTCCTGGATGTATTCTAAACAGCTTGGGTGTGTACATCTTGGGCTAATGGACATTTCAGACTCAGCTCCATATTTTTACTCCCCCGGCAAATACCCAAATGTGAGAAGTAAGAAAGACTGATACAAACTTTATTCCATTATGGCCAAATTGATGTGTCTTTTTTTATATTCCAGGAGAAAAAAAATCCCGCATGAACTTTTGTAGACCATTCTGGCTACAGTTAAGATAATTTTCCTGGGGCGCCAATGTTTGGAAATATAATAGATGTGAACGCTTGACATCTTCATGCATTTTTGAACTGCCCAGATATCTTTGCCAAGACTAGCATAATCAAAGAAAGCTGTCCTACTTGGAAAGAGGAAGCATGTCAAATAAATAATACACTAACTCTAGGCCTTGAAGTCTACAGTAGTATCTTATCTTTTCCCTTCATTAATATTAGACACATAATTAAATCTTTCATCTCTAAGTTGGTAATGCAACAAATTATTGCAAAATGTGTTAAACTAAGAATCAGTAGAAATTTCCTCTAATTTGGACAGACCCTTGAAGTGAGCAAATTTCAGTTCACCAGTACTCTGTCAAGTAAATGGGAACAGATCAAGAGATTTTTTTTTTAATAAACATAGATGTGTGGTAGAATCTGTTACTTCAAAATATCTTTGTACTTGGAAATCATCTTCTCTTTGATAAAAAAAAAAACACAGGCAGAAAAGAGATTGAAAATATGTTTCCTTAATATTTTTTAACAGACTTATAAACTTCAGTGTCGTAGAGACAGTCATGTCGTTTTTTTACTATCATCATTATTAAAATTTTACAAAACTTTATGAAAGGCTAAAAAATCTTTTTTTCCTTCACATTTAGTGTCATAAGAGACATGATTAAAATGACAAATTTCCAAATAACATGAATAATGCATTTCCCCTTTATCCAAAGCAAATGTATTTTGCTCCTAAGAGACGTTTAATCCATTCCCTTTTTTGAGAAGAGAAAAGGCGGAGGATGAAAGGATTTACAGTTTGAATTGTCACTTAAGAAAATCACATATTTGACTTGTGAGTATAAAATAATTGCTGCAGTAATTTTGAGTTTAGACAGGGGTTGTGGATCTTGATGTGAATGAAAAGCAAATTATATTTCTGTTAACATTCAAGGTTTTCTCTTTGGACAGAATTATTACAAGTTGCTCCTTGTTATGCCATGAAGACAGTGGAACCCATGTTAAGAAATCTTGCCTATGCATATGTGTATAACTATTTACCCCAGGAAGCAGCAGGTCTACATTTGTAGAATAAGTTTCAAAGAACTAAGCTTTCATAAAACTTGGATCAAGAAGTTTAATATGCTTTCCACTACCCTACACCCTTCCTCCACTACACTCTCACCCCTTCCATCAGAGAAGGTGCTAACACGAATGATCAAATTCAGTCACCACCATAGGATTGTTGAGGGTGGAGTCTGGGGTAGATGTGAGAAAAACCATAGCTCCTTTAAGGTTCCAGCTTCCTTGTGTTTCCTTATGGTATCTGGGCAGCAAAATGGCTGTAGGGCTGCATCTGCCTTGAGAGCTACGTTTGCACTGAGAAGATCCATGTTCTGCTAGATTAGCCAAGAAAGACCTGTTTAGGCCTTCTTTCAATTCCTTGTTGCATTCCTAGTTACAGCCTTCCTTGCTACCAAGGCGGTAAAACACATTTGAGGAGGGTAAGACTGGGAGGGGAGTGCAGGAGAAAGGAACAAAGACTGTAAGCTTGCATTCTGCTCTTATGGCTTCATGTGGTCCAATGGAGTTCAACAGGAGAACATTTTAGGATTTTTTTTAGCTAAAGCTTCTGCAATTAATAAAGAGTATGCACCTTCCCAGACTCTTGCTCTGTGGACCTTAATAGGCGTAAATGTTGTAAACATAGTAGGTGACTGGTCAAGACTTCTGGATGCTGGGTTAGATCTCTCCTTAAGTGACTTCTTGGCCATAGATCAAGGGAGGACCCTCATCCCCCCTTTTTGTTAGAACAAGAATGAATAGGGTCTTTTAAGTAAGGCAGTAAAGTCAAGTAAGTAAAGGTTCGGAACTCCAAGTGTTGGAAGTCAGGAAGCAGTTTCTAAGGAGTTCCTTAAGCTTCTCCTTACAATAAAGTAAGTAATAATCAGCTATTAACCACTTTGGTTTCTTAACGACTTTGGTTTCTTTAACCACTTAAACCACTTTGGTTTCTGGCTGGTGAAGTCTCTCTTTTTGGACTGTTCTAAATAAGAGGATTTTCAAGACCCCCAACCCTTCTGACTGCTACTTCACCAGAGAGGAACAGAAAGATGTTTGTCCATGTGGAAATCCTAAGAGAATAACCCACGAAGCCTACAAAAAAGGTTCGTGATTCTAATTAAATTGATATTAGGAGGACCAAAGGAAAAGGTTCTGTAATGAAGAATTACTGTGTGTCATGAACTAAGGATTGTGATGAAAGGCTTCTGTGTACCTAGCATGTAACTAAAAAAAAACCCTACTGAATGACTTTAGGGAAGAGTTTGGCCCTCAAATATGTGTTATAATTTAGTAACACTAGAGAACCCATAAAAAGAAAACACGATTATCATCAGTGCTTTTGTCCAATATCACATAAAGTGGTAAGGACACTAGGACGTTTCTTCACTCTTTCCAGCAGAGGAGTAGTGCATAGCAGGTAATGCAAAGAAGCCAGCAAGGAATTGGTGGATAATTGGCATTCTTGACCTTCAAACTTTGGGTACTTCCTTACTGCTGACAAGAAGAAAGTAGAGAACACAGCCCACGGCTGACTACAGTAGTTTTTCTAAATGTGACTAGCATTAAGAATGATGTTTTATAGGATGGAATAGAAGAAATCTCGGCACTGGGTGATGCCATCCAATTATAGAATTCAAATTACTTTAGAATCTTCAAAGCACACAAACAAGGATGTATAACACGTTCACAATATGCCTCTTTATAAGCCATGTACTTTCATAATGAATCCAAGCCTTCAGAATAAAAAGAAAAATAACCACATGTCATTCTTATAAAAGTAAATAATAATCATGGGCAGGATTGCTCAGGATTGCTGGACTCGTATTGCTCTTATTCAAATAGAAAAATTCCTGTTTTCACTGTCAGAGTTTGCCAAACCATTCAATTTAATGTTTGAAATACTGCTTTATTTCTCTTGAATTGTTAAACTACTATGCTCTAAAATCCCACAGCTAAGGTTTGGCGGTACTCAATCTACTATATAAAATACATAAAGACATTATTTTTGATACGTGTCTAAATGTATTAATGGTTTTAACCCTTCTCTTAAGAACAGTTGCTTCCATAAGTGGTTTTCCATGAACTAACACGTTTACATCAAGCTTGAGTAGTATTTTGAATTTTTTCGCTTCTTTAGAACTTGTGTGTCATTCTCAAACTCAAAGCTTCAAACTATTGAAGTTTTGGAGTAAAGGCATTTTAAGATGTTTGTCCAAAATGTTTTGTTGAAGAAACAGGTATCACTTATTCAAGTATGAGAATCCTAATCACAGCTTCCTAAGGAGACAAAGTCCCAGAATTTTATAAGAGTTGCCCTGGAAGTCAATCCATGTTCAAAGAGCTAAGAAGAAAGGATCAATTTGTTATTCAGCATATATACGTTCTGCCACAGCAATTTCGAACCCCTTTGTTCTGGCTTGTATGTCTCAGTAAAGAAATAGATGCTGCTGTGAAAGTCACCCCCTGGAAACAGAGAAGAGAGTAAGCAAATGAGTGAGAGCGGACATAACTTCAAGTCATTTTACAAAGGATTTGCACATAGATGATTTCTCACAAGTTGGCAAGCTTTCCCAAAGGCTAGCTGTTATGAATATCCTTTGAACAAGTTGCATAGAATGCAGTCTACACCCTATGAAATTGCATTGATTTTTATTACCAAGTTGGAACTATTTAGGATCACCAAATAACAGGGTTCAAAAGTAAAACAGCTGAAAAATCCAACAGTCTGGTCTAACCTGGGATGCTCTGTCTCCTCACAGCCAACGCTCCATCAGGCGGCTTTGTCTGGCTGGCGGATTTAGTGTAGGGGCTCTCATCTGCAAAGGTACAATGAAGCGTTTGGTTAATTTCCATCCAGTTTCTAACGCAGTGAAGACCTTTTAATGGATTGCAATCCTTCTGCCAGAGAGAGGTGATATGGTACGGATAGGAGAAAGAGTTGGGAGATCTGAGTCTTAACCTTGACTTAGCTGTGGGACAAGCCATTTGAAACGCTCTGAACATTTGTTTTCTCACCTATAAAAGAGGGAGATATTCTCTCATTTACCTCTTAGGATTGTCAGGATCAAGCTATAGTGTATATGAAGGCATAAAAATGATAAGAACTATACAAATATAGTGTAAAAATTATTAGCCTTTCACTTAGATGCATTGATCAGTAAGTATCAGTGAATATCACTAAGAGGAAGAGAAAGAAGGAATAAAATGGCTCAGTGGGCACTAAGAGTAATCAGGTCAAAGAAATGAAAAGAAAGGTTATTTTGCAGATGACAGAGCATTATAAGCAGATGACAGAGCATTAGTATTGCAGGAAAATAAAGACACACAGAATTAGTAGGTTCCTCTTGGAAGTGAGAAATGGCATCCAAGCAAAATGAAGGGATTGGGACATTTAGAGTAAGACCAGAGAAGCTATGTTGACAACAGGGGAGGAATGATGGTTTGGCAAAAGAAACGTATATTGCAATGGACTAAGCCACCCTCTTTGAGAAAGAGATAAAAATAACCTACAGAATCATGAGGAGAACAACTGAAAAGACAGAAGGACTAAAGCTCAGCATATCTGTGACAGTGAGGCAAGAAGCTGAACGAACAAAACACTATGTGACAAGATCATAGAATTGATGGGTCCATGAAAATTTAAGGAAAGTAACTTATATTTAAATACAGAAAATTCTGTATGTTAGAAATATAGAAAATATTCTGGCTTGGAATACAGGAGTAATGATCTAGGATGGCAAATATTAGGGTTAAAAAAGAAAGGAAGTATTCTTCCCAGTTTGCATGGGGCATTTGCATAAAGTAAGAGATGTCTGAGTGACAACCTTAAATATTTTCAAGAATAAGATGTATATGGCCTGAGTAGGCATAATGTAAAATAATTATCTAGTAAATCTAGTCAAGCTAGATGATCCAAATGGTACTTCTGGTCACACTGTAAGGTAGGTTTATTGTGGTTTTTGTTGGAATAGGAAGTCATTAAATGATCGAAAAGAACAATACTGTACATCGTAAACTGTTAAATATAACAGTGATTTAATTCAGCAAGTAGGCTTTATCATCTGAAAACATTAGTTCTCCCAACTAAGTGGTCTGTGTTTCAAAATTGAGGAATTTGATTCTGTTCTAGGATGTACTTCTGGTTGAAATGATTCACGATTTCTTCATAAAACTAACAAGGCCTTTATAAGCAATGACAAAAAAGAAAGATTAATACTGCTGTAGGCTGCAATTAACTTAAAAAATGGAAATCATGGGGCGCCTGGGTGGCTCAGTGGGTTAAAGCCTCTGCCTTCGGCTCAGGTCATGATCCCAGGGTCCTGGGATCGAGCCCCATGTCGGGCTCTCTGCTCCGCAGGGAGCCTGCTTCCTCCTCCCTCTCTCTGCCTGCCTCTCTGCCTACTTGTGATCTCTGTCTGTCAAATAAATAAATAAAATCTTAAAAAAAAATGGAAATCATGCTGTTTCATGTTTATATTCCATTTGTCACACAATTCTTTATGTTCTTCCAACCCTAAATGTAATCTACCAACTTTCATATACCAATACAATCAACAGTATCATTCTTGTTTATGATACAGTATCCTAGATCTTTGACTCTTCTTGCAAATGCAATTTTGAGTCATAATCAGAAACCACAACACAAAATGTAAGCATTGCACTATAGAAGTCTCTATCTGCCCCACTTGAGTATGTGAGTGCTTTTCTCACAGTACTGCTTTCATAACCAGGCAATATGCTTTATACAGCACCTATTAAAACAAACTTACTCTATGTGAAAATCTGAATTCTTTATAAAACCAATTAAAAATATTTTTTCTTTCATAATCCAAAACTTTGAAACTGTTTGAGTACACAACGCTGAGCCAGGGAGATATAGATCATAACCACCAGTTTTAGGGACAGTGTCTTGGAAGCCTAAAGGCTTTCCTCAGTTTTCAATTTGTCAAGAGTCCAGCCAATTAAAGTCTTGGGTTGAATCCAGTATTGGATTTCCTTAAAGGGCAATAAGAGATTTGCCCAGGACACTCTGGGGGATTTTTGCACTCAACGCTCTATTTTAAGGAGCTCTTTCTTCTTTCCTTCCTTCCTTCCTTCCTTTTTTCTTTCTCTCTTTCTTCTTTCTTTCTTTTTGAAATTTACCACTTTGCACTATGTAAGTAGTCAACCTTGGTAAAATTGTTTTCTCATTTATATTTGAAAACAGTTTCCGCATTTAGAGCTGAGATTGTCTAGTTATGCACATCCTTATAAAGTTGAAACCACATTACAGATGATCACCTGGCCAGCCTCTACATATCCATCCCCCACCCACCACCCCCACTCCTAATATTAAGAGTGTCCTTATTGAGTGTAAACAAAAATCTAGAAGCCAAAAGTTGTATTGGTCGAATTCCAGACTGAAGTAAATTGGATATTGTCTAAAAATAGCTTGCCAAAGTCAGTCAGGTTGAAAGCAATAATTTCTAATGGAAGGGAGTCAGAATCCTGGCAACATCTATCATGAGAGTAAAGGGGAGCACAGCAACTCTGCAGTATGGCACCATTTAACACCTGCGTGTGTGTTTTTATACGTGTCAGAGGTAGAATGTTGTGATTCATCAGTTGCGTATAAGACTCAGTGCTCATTATATCAAGTGTCCTCCTTAATGCCCATCACCCAATTACCCCATTCCCCAACCCACTCCCCTCCCGCAACCTTTAGTTTGTTTCCTAGACTACATCATCTCTTATGGTTTGCCTCCCTTTTGATTTTCATCTTACTTTATTTTTCCTCCCGTTCCCCTATGTTCATCTGTTTTGTTTCTTAAATTCCACATATGAGTGAAATCATATGGTATTTGTCTTTCTCTGACTGACTTATTTCACTTAGCATAATACCCTCTAGTTCCAACCACGTTATTGCAAATGGTAAGATTTTATTCTTTCTGATGGCTGAGTAAATTCCATTGTATACATACACCACATCTTCCTTATTCATTCACCTGGCGATGGACATATGGGTTCTTTCCATATTTTGGCTATTGTGGACATTGTTGCTATAAACACTGGGGTGGATGTGCCCCTCCATACTGTTTTCCAGAGTGGCTGCACCAGTTTGCATTCCCACCAACTGTGTAAGAGAGTTTCTCTTTCTCCACATCCTTGCCAACATCTGTTGTTTTCTGAGTTGGTAATTTTGGTTATTCTGATCAGTGTGAAGTAGTATCTCATTGTGGTTTTGATTTGTATTTCCCTGATGCTGAGTGATATTGAGCATTTTTTTCATATGTCTATTTCTAAATAAACCTTTCCTAAGAATATGTTTATTTTAAACCTCTAAGAGGCAAATTTTTTTATAAAAAATTACCCATGTCCAGAATGGACATGAACTCTTGATGTGATTTACTCAAAGTGAACTCTTGATTCAAACTTTGCTTGAAAGCAGAAGTGGAGAAAAGAAACTGAATAAATCAGTGGCCGATGGGTCCACAGTAGGATACTAAAGGATAAGAAGGTCTGGGGTACATTTTAATCCTTGAGCATAAAGTCATGGAAAGTTATGGAATCTTCTATTGTGGTTTTCTCATGTGTTCCTTAATGGAGATTGGTTGATGTATCATTAGAATTTCAATGGTTATAAGGGATGATTTAGACCACTCTTTTCATTGATAGTCAGGACTTAAAGTCCAGAGAGGAAAATTTATAGAAAACACAACTAGAGTGAGTCTGGATTGATTTTCTTTTATTTTTATTCACATGCTCTTTCCTCCTTATGCTATATCCTCATAGGTGAACAATGAGCTTTGATAGGTTCTTAGTCACATGCCTCTGTGTCGCACAGGTAAGGTCTGGACACACCACTCCAGTGGGGTTTGCATAGTGTAAGTTAATTCCTATGGAGAAGGCTATGAAAAAGGAGCAATCATACCTAATTCCTTTTGTGTCTACCTAAATCTCATCCCCCGCCTTCCTCCACATATTTGTTTGCCTAAAAAGAAGTATACTTAAATTATACCATGGAACCAGTCTATACTTTTAGTTCATTTTTTTGGAAGATACAAATTTAAAATAAAAGCCAATATAATGCACTGTTCCTCAGTAAGGACCTTAAAAGTTTCACTGAATGTAAGATCCATGTCAATACTTCTTTATCTTATCAGGGAGACACTAAGTAGACTTTCGAGTTCCACCCAATTACATAAATGAATTTAAAAAATAGGTCAAGTAATAAGGAAAGGAATCAGTAGATAATATCTCCAGAACAGTGTCTGACACATAATATGCATTCATTAAACATTTGCTGATAGATGATTGAATGATATTCAACTTTAGATTAGAGCATTTATTATAAATAAGCAACCTGAAGAAGGTCAAACATTTGTTATGAGCTATCCTCCTTCCTACCTCTAATTTTCTTTTTCTAGGTTTATAGCCTATTCCTTTTAATGTCATATCATCACCCAGCAGCTATTAAGTACTGACTTCACATGTATGTTAAAAATTTGCGATCTTTGTAAAACTAGTATTAAAATATATTTCCTTTAATTTTCACTCAGACTACAGAAAGATTTCTCAAACAACCTTTAAAATAATGCCTTTTTTTTTTGATTTTTTTTTTTTAAGATTTTATTTATTTATTTGACAGAGAGAGAGCTCACAAGTAGACAGAGAGGCAGGCAGAGAGAGAGAGGAGGGGAAGCAGGCTCCCTGCTGAGCAGAGAGCCCGATGCGGGGCTCGATCCCAGGACCCTGGGATCATGACCTGAGCCGAAGGCAGAGGCTTTAACCCACTGAGCCACCCAGGTGCCCCTAAAATAATGCCTTTAATAAGCAAAAGACTTCTGATTTATACACAGGACTTCCAGCTTTGATTTTGATGGTGGGTCATTTAAAAAGGGATCGTTATTGAACGTCATCACAGGGGCAAAGCAGACATTCAACTGGTGAGCTACTGCTCACTGAAGTGATTGCTATAAGTAATCATTAAGGGCATAACAGGGTGTCAGAACTGTCAGCTTTTCCTAATGACATCTTAGCAGCTAAATAATCGCTGTCACACTTGATGGCCACCCACTGTCACAGGAGCATATATTGGTTCTAACAAGGAAGAGCACAGGGTACCTTTAGAGTGACATCCTATGAGCCTAGGGAAAACACCCTCCATTAAATGGAGAAATGACACTGTGACAGAGGCACAGAAAGGGCTTAGTCAAGCATATACGTAAAACAGAAGTGGAACAATGGGGAAGACCATCTGTCCCTCCCATTCCCTCGAGCTTGGTCAGTCTCCTCATGTGCCAAACACAGGAGGAGCAAACACAGATCATTTGTTTTGATTACATATTCCAAGTGAAGCTGGTGTTTATAAGCCTGGAAAGCTAACAGCAGGCACCTAAGGAGTAATGCTTCATTCTGGATCATGACCAAAGCCCATGCTGGAGCTGAGAGAACCACATCTTGAGGAACGTACTCAGGTCCCCTCCCATTCTCATAACCTTGAATGGCTGCCTGACATCAAATAGCATCCATGTGTAATCAGGCTGCTGCTTCTCTCTCCATCTTCTGCCTCCCCCATTCCCAGTGTCTGGGCTTCCCAGAGGGAGCGGCTATGAATATGGTTTCAAGGACCCCTAGCTATGTTCATGGCTTTGTTGAAGAAAAAAAATTAATATTCTCGGGCTGAGACTAATCAGCTTATGCTAAACAATTCCTAGCAACTAATTACGCACAATTGAGGCACCTGCTAAGCCAACGGATCCCTTAATTTCTTGATTAGGAAAAAAAAGACATTTTGTGCAATTAAACATTATGACCATTTCCTAGCAGTGGAGAGATAGGCAGCTCATGCCACAATGTTCACGCACGTCATTATGAACTCAGAAGAAAACTCTGTTTTTCATGAATGAACAAAATGAAATCCATTGTGAAGGGATTAATCTGTCCCTTGAATTCAATTACATTCCACAAATTTTAGTGCCTACTATGTGCAAACTAGGACTCAAAGTGGATAAAAGATAATAAAACTTTAAGTGGAATGGTGATTGAAGAATCCTTATTGCTTCGTGGGTTTGAGACTAGAACATGAGCTTCATTAGCTGAGGGGGGAAATGAGCACAGGCTTAGGGTACTGATGGGGGAAGAGGTGCACGGGAAGAGAAAGGGAGCTCCACTGCAAAAAACGTATCCAGAATTCTGCAATCAGAAAAACCAAGAAACAGGCCATTTTAATTTTCAACTAACATGCAAGTCTTGTGTGATGTGGGACCATAATCTTTTCAGGACCTGGGTCTTTTGAACATTTTATCCCAGAGCAGCATGAATGTATTGTAAGTTGGCTGTGCTCTTTTTTAGACACTAGACCACCAGTTGAGTTTGCTGCCTTGGAGGTCTGATGGCACATTCTAAAATTTAAGCAAGATTCCCTATAGCGTAGTTGTAAAAGGGTTTTGACAATAAACACCATATTAAAATAATGTATAAATACAAGCACCATGACCCACATAATGTAAAGAAAAACACACTCAAAAATATGGCCCAATACTCCTCTTCAATCCCAAATAGTTCTCAGTCTCTGATAAAATAACCTTTTTACCCCTAGGGCCAAACCAAAAAATGCACCCTCTATTTTTCCTAGAGTTAGAAGCTTCTGAGTCACACATGGGCTTCAGTTCTATAACTGTGGTGTGTTGAAGCGACAATATGGGTAACTGCTGACATCTGACTGTGAGAGCGAATTAGTTTAATCTCCTTGCCTAATGGATGAAGTAGTCCACAAACTAGGTTTAAACCAGAAGGGGTGGGAATGATCTAAGCTTGACGGTAGAAGGCAGAGGTAGCGTGCTCCTCCGGTCCAGTCTTCTTCCTACGAAGAGATGGTTTCCCTCCTCTCTTCTGTTAGTTGTTTTGCATCTGCTGGACATTATTGTCTCTCCTTGACTCTGCAGGCCTCTGTACAGTTTTATAAATCAGACACAGACGTGCTTTATGTTCTTAAAGGGGACCAGCTCTTTTGCTTTTGAACATTAAATAAAGAAATCATCCAGAGAGTGACTTCATTTTCAAAACAAACGTACAGTTTCTTCACAACACAATGATACAATGTCCTCTGAAATATTAATCATAACCGCATAACCATTTCAGGGATTAAATACTACAGCTAAAAACAATGCCAAGACTAGAGTTCATATTGCTGTAGACCTGTCATATAAGACCATTTTTCTCCCTTCCTGCTCCATTCACTAACTCCTTGCTACTCAAAGTGTGGTCCATAGATAAGCAGCCTGGGCCTCACCAGGGAGTTAGTCCTAAAGGCAGACAATCAGGGCCCACCCCCGACCTACGGAATTGGATTTAACAAAATCTTCGGGTGATTTGTATGTACATGAAAGTTTGGGAGGCTCTGTCCAATTGATTTGACCAACAGCAAAAGCACGGGTAGGGAGGATGCATCTGTTCTGTCACCTGATTTGACCAACAGCAAAAGCAGGGGTAGTGAGGATGCATCTGTTCTGATTGTCACCGGCGGCTCGCAGGAAGCTGTCAGGCTGTCAGAATAGCTTCAATGGTATCCCCCGTTCTCAAATACTATAATTATCAAATTACTTATGGAATGATTTCCTCAAATGGAAATGAAACTGTTGCAATGTCCTCTCTTGATTCACTTTAAACCCTCTGACAATCCTAAAATGACTACTTTATGGAGATAACCAGATACATCTAAGGTCAGATTACCTACAACAGTTGATTGATTAAGGTGGAGACAGGAAACGGTATGGTGTTACTACCTCTGAGCCAGTATAAGACAACTGAAAATGAAAAGTTATGTCCTGTCTCATGGTAGGAACATGGGGGAAAGAATCTTCTGTGGTACTATCTCCTTAAACTCTTTTCTTCAGACACAAAGTTGCTTCCTTGCATGCACACAGTTCTTTTTGGAACCAGGAAGTTTTCCAGAACAGAACCTGGCCTATGATCTTCATGCAGGAATGCATGGGACCACTGTGGCCGCCGAGCATCTGGTCAACCTTGTGAAAGTGGCCTGCAGTAACTGTGCTGCTTGGTGATGCCTACAGATTTTTTGGAAGAGTAATATCTCCAGCCAGGTTAACTTGTAAATCCTCTCTGAAATTAATGAGCATGAAATTACACATTTTCTGCCTCTGGCATTCCCACTGCTCATGTGTTTGAATCACAAATGATAACTCCTATGTTCTTCTTAGTATTGTTTCCAGTAGGAACAGATGAACAAGAATCACAGCAGTCACAGACTGGCCTCATCACCAAAGAATTGACATTTCTAGAGGGATGGACACTATGCCATAGGCTTATTTTCATTAATATATCTTAGATCCCAATTAAAAAGTATAAAAATTTAAATTCAGTACAGTTTCTACATTTTCATATGTAGGGAGGGCTATATGCTTTGATTCTCTGACTAAACCACCAGATCATGCCAGCTAATATTCTTGGTATCTTAACACTATGAAATACGTTTGGGTTCAGCAAGCTCTTAGTATTAGAATAATAATGTAGTGAAAAATATTAGTTACTTCTGGGTAACAAGTATTGGCTATCTGAAGCCACATTTGCTAATTCTTATTTAAAAAGTGCACCATTGGAGCACCTGGGTGGTTCAGTCATTAAGCGTCTGCCTTTGGCTCAGATCATGATTCTGGGTCCTGGATCAAGCCCTGCATTGGGCTCCTTGCTTGGAGGGGGAGCTTGCTTCTCCCTCTCCCACTTGCCCTGCTTCTGTTCCCTCTCTCACTGTGTCTCTCTCTGTCAAATAAATGAATAAAATCTTAAAAAAAATTAAAAAAAATTAAAAGTGCACCACTATTCAGGAAAAGTATTTGACATAAACAGGCTAGAACATATCTGAATATTACTGGAGGGTCATAAGAATCGATGATTGTATGTAATAGCGACTAGAGCTGGGTGGATCAATAGAAATAAAACATTTGGAGAAATTAAGGTTCCCCTAATTTTTTGACCAATAAATAATATGAAATTAATTAGTTACTTTGAGGGGCGCCTGTGTGGCTCAGTGGGTTAAAGCCTCTGCCTTCGCCTCAGGTCATGATCCCAGGGTCCTGGGATCGAGCCCCGCATCGGGCTCTCTGCTTAGCAGGGAGTCTGCTTCCCTTCCTCTCTCTCTGTCTGCCTCTCTGCCTACTTGTGATCTCTGTCTGTCAAATAAATAAATAAAATCTTAAAAAAAAAAAAAGAAGTTACTTTGATAAATACAGAGCACAAACCGGTGTTTGGGAGAGGGGGTTGGGTGGGGAATGGGTGAAACAGGTGAAGGAGATAAAGTGCATTCGTTTTGCTGAGCACTGAGCAATGTATGGGATTGTTGAATCATTGCACATCTATAACGAATATAACACTGTATGTTAATTATACTGGAATAAAAATAATTAAAAGAAAAGAAGTTATTTGGACACATATTGATCACAATGTCAACTGGAGTACATTTGGGGAACATTTTACTGAAAGTACATGGATTTCCTAGTGGTAACTCATGAAACAAAATGTTCAACATGTCTTCATTGAAAGGATTGAGATTTTTAAAAACATTCCAATAACAATGGTCACAGCTTCTAAACTGGATCATTTAAATGATTACATCTCTTGACTACTCAAATCTCTTCATTTTTTGGTCCCTTTGTCTGGGACACTTTTTGCATTTCTAGTATAAGCTGCAGAGAAGAAGGGGGACCTTTTTGCAAAAACCAGGGCTCTCCAAGAACTCTTCTTTTAAATGATATTACTACAATGCTTTCTATATTTAGAACATTTCAGTATGGAATATCAGTTGCAAGAATGAGATTAAAATTTATGGAAAAAGTAAAGAGGAAGAAAAATGCAATCCGGATGACGTCATTTTAAGAGGTCTACATCTTGTGCCGGTGAGTGAATAAACACTGGATATCATTAGATAAAAGAATGATTAGCCTATAGTTGTGGGGTGGAGCATTCTGGTGTAGGTTTGATTATTGAGAAAACAGCCTTTAAAGCCTCCACCTGTTGGTAGCAATCAGTGACAATTTTATAACTAAGGCCACTTTCCAATCTGGTTCAATGGCTCAGTATCTTTCCTTTTTTTTTTTTTTTTTAATTTTTATTTTTTCCTGTTAACCAAGTATAGTGTAAGCTAAACAAATGCCAGCTTCTGCCAAATTGCTTTATACAAATAAATGATCAGATCGCCCACGACTGCCACTGAATTTCTAGATGAAACTGAAAAAGTATTATTACCACCATTCAGACTCAATTTCTAATACATAAGCTGAATCTATATGTAGTATCCTTGAGTAATAGATTGGGAAACATAAGTAATATAAATTTATAAGCTGACATTTTGGAGCTAGGAGTGGAGACTGTTTTCCCCAGCATCTTTGATCTGCCTGAAGCACAAGGACCATAGGTGCCAAACCCTCCTTCGCGCCTCAAGTGTGTGGTGGCCTCAGAAACAATACTCCAAAGGATGTTTCCAATATGCCAAGAAAAACCAAAGCTTTTTCAAGAGTCTTCTTTCATTAATAATCAAAACAGTGAAATAGGAGATGAGACTTTGTGGTAATGGGGAAAAGAGATTAAGACAGAAAAAAAAAGTGAACCTCAGGTTGAATTCCCTGGCTATATGTGAAAGATACAAGATACATGAAGAAAAATTAGGGTTTGACCTTAATCATCTATGATTTTTTAGATGCTTCTGTCTTTATACATCAACGCCATTGATTCCCCCTACAAATAACCCAAATACTTTCTTAGAGACGTTTCCTTTACCTCTGACTTTCTGCTCTCTTTAGGAAGTAGTCCAAACTACTTGAGAAAACCATAAGACATTTAAAAATGTAAATAATACTAATAATACTGTAAACAATTACAGCTAATCCTTAGGACTTATTGTATGACATCATGAGTCTTAGTCCTCTACGTGTTTAATTTTATCCTCACAAATCAATAATACTTAGAACTGTGCGCGCGCACACACACACACACACACACACACACACACCATACAAAAGATAAATTCATTTTACAAAAGGAGTTCTGGTTTAAAGGAAGAATTTGCCATTGTTCGCCCTAAATAGTAGATTCCATGGCGAATTTATTTATTTATTTAAAAGATTGTGTTTATTCATTTGATGGAGAAAGACACAGCAAGAGAGGGAACACAAGCAGGGGGAGAGGGAGAAGCAGGCTTCCCACTGAGCAAGGAGCCCGATGCGGGGCTCGATCCCAGGATACTGCAATCACGACCTGACCTGAAGGTAGACGCTTAATGACTGAGCCACCCAGGTGCCCCTCCATGGCGTATTTAAAGGCAACTCCTACTATATTAAAACCGAGAACAGTGTGGAGTATACCACATGCCTAGCACTGTGCTTAGTACCTTGTATACATTATCAATAGTCACAACAATACAATTGTGCAGGTACCATTATACTACTCGAAATACAAGGATATAGAGGCTTATAGAGATGAAAATAACAAGTCTGAATGTTCCCAGGGAGCAAAGTGCGGAAACAAAGCATTAACTTACTCGTCTTTATAGGGTCAGCTCTTGACCACAATGATATACTATTCACCAAAATTTGATTCACATCCATTTTTATAATTTGTGTGTGTGTGTGTGTGTGTGTGTGTGAGAGAGAGACGAGAGAGGCATATTTTCATACACAAGTCACCCCTGGGTATATTCTGAGTGACTACATGTCACTGACAGAGGATGGGACTTAAGGCTGCATTTGAAGATTTCCTGGAATTTCAGTTTAGAAAAGAAAATATCTGCTCCCGGTTTTTAGATCTTACTTCCTTGCCATGAATTCTTAGCTTAATTTATGACATAAGATTCAAGTTTTTTCCTGGCACATAAACAAATCACTTGAAAGAATGCCTTTTAGCCAAGAAGCCCCAAGCATTTTAGGAGATGAAATCTGGCTGAATTTATCTAACTCCTGCTCTATGCCAACCATTCTCTACTGATAGGGCAGTTATGAACAGGTTCCTACAAGTGGTTTATCATCTTAAAAACGAGTAAATAGTGGGACACTCTCTATTCTCCTTTCGTATTCCAGACACCATGTTCATACCCTGCTGCTTACAATATTTCAAACCTTTCATTAGTGTTCATGCAGCTAGAAGGGGAAAATAAATCTTGGACCAGGCGACAACTAGCAATACAATGAAGAAAATGGTGGCATGCCTCGGGCGGTTGGCAAAGGAGCTCACTGAAGTCTGTCTTTCCTCTTGGGCTGGCTCCCCCAGACCATATCTACAAATAGCCAGGCCCCAGAGCAGGGGTGCTGCAGTCTCACTTCTCAGACTCAGGAGTGGCTCTGGGCAGCAGAGTTACTGGACAGATGGGTGCAGACTCTTTGCCAGACCTAAGAATTTCACAGGGAGCCTACAAAGCCCAGTGACTAACACCTATTAGCTATTCTTTCCAAGATTGTCATCTCTTCTCGCCTTGGCTCATTTCAGGACCTATCTCTGAACTTACTTTTTAATAGCTTATAGTTTTAAAAAATTCCCAGGTTTAAGGTCAATTTGTAAGTGTGAGCTAGTGTCATTATATACCATTTTAGAGCTAACACCTTTTGCCCATTGGGCGAAGGGTGAGAATCACATTGGGATGCCTTGGGAATAATATACACCATACACATGCTTTGGATTGCCACATGTTTTGCCTTATTAATTCATTGCTAGGTCAAGCAATAGCAGATGACTGCTTATCAAACAGATGACATGTGTTTTTAATGCATGATTAAAGCAGGATTTATCATGGCTGTCAGAATCCAGGGTGTGTGTGATTTTTGTTATTTAAAGCCCTACTTTGGATACTCTCTGGTTTTACAGTGAGAGGCAGTGATTATACAGGCAAAACTTTACAAGGGTGTTAGACCAGAAATAATTTTTGTATGTAAAACATTAAACCCACTTAATACACTGGAATTTTACTATAATGCAACTTTCGTAGTTCACACGGCTCTGGTAGGTTACTTACTAACTGTGTAAGTCAGTTACTTACTCTCTTTGAGCACCACTCTCCTCAACCTATAAAATGTAAATAGTACTGTACATACCTCCTAGGTTTGCTGTGAGGATTGAGTAAACAGGGTAAAGAAAGCACCAGGACTGACCTGAGTTCCATCCCTTTACCTGGTATATTAGGAAGCTGAGGGATAGGAAAGAGTCAGCAGGGACCCCTCTGCCACAAATGTTTTCACGATAGCCCTTACCATGCTATCTTGTAATCATCAACCTGTTTTTCTTCTTAATATGAACTCCTTTGAGTGAGGATTTACTTTGATAGTCATAGGTATTATTATCCCCATTTTTTACAGATGAGAAAACTGCATCTCAGGGAAGCCAAAAATCTTTCTAAGGCTAAACAGCTAGTAAGTGGCAGACCATTCTTTTCCTAATACTGCTGCACTGCCTCCATAAAGAGAGCTTACACAGCAAACAACCTTGAGTGGAAAGGGAAGCATGTTCTCTGCCTGTTTAAACCAAAATGAGTGTCGTCCAACCTGTCCTTCCATTTTCTATCATAATGAAGAGGCAGACACTTGACACATCATTTTTTTATTTTTTCAAAGCTATGGGACACCATTTGCAGAGTTTTCAGATGGAGAAATTCACTGATATTAAGTGGTCTATTATGATTCAATTTGTCAGTGGCAAAATAAAAATTAAAACCCGAGTACCTAGATTTAATAGTCCAAAGATGATCAAATTACCTTCATTTGCTTCTGAGACAAATTATTCAGACATACAATTTCCTCAAGAATTACTTGCTTGTCTAACTCTACTTGGGTTATGTCTACTTCATCAACTCCACTACTTTTTCACATAAATCTTGCCTGAACAAAGATTCAGCTTTTATAGTTAATTAGGACAAACAAGGAAAATGCAATTCAACTCCACAAAACGTGAATGTTTAATTTTGAACTGATTTGGTAGCATTATACTCACTAGGACTCTTCGAATTTTCCAATTAGCAAGTTACTGACGTGTACAAACATCTAGAATAAAAGAAACCCTTTCTTCCATCACTGTTTGTCAGTTTCATTACTGAATTTGGGTCTGCTTTGGGACACTTCAATCATGAAAGTAATCATGGAAAACTACATTGGATTCTATTAGCAATAATACCTTAGAGGAGGTTCATTTATGATAACTAAAACTTTCTCCAACTGACTCTCATCTGTCATGTAATTTGCCTAAGGTATCATACTGTCAAAGCTTTAGAAGAGTTCTTCTAAGCACTTAACTCTGAGCCACAGTGTATTTTGAAACAGAGATTTTTATGAAATCCAAGGTTGACAAGCAAATCACTAAGTATTTTTTCAATGTGAACATTGTTTAAATTTTCTAGATCAGTGTATATCAATGCCATAGGAGACAACCAGGAAGATCAATATCTATATTTTCGTATCTATATCTATATATTTGTATCCATAGCTATGTCTACATACACATATACATAAATACACACACAAACTCATACATACATATTTGATAGATGCAGTTATCCCTACATATATATCTATATACCTATGAGCGCTGGTAAAAAAAAAAAGTATGCATATGAACAGGAGATCTAAAAGGAACTTTCAACCCCAAGACAAGCCTCCTCGCCTATCCTGTAGGGCAGATGCCATGGGCAGAAGTTGGAGGCCATCACTTTTATTCCAGTGACCCCCCCCCCCTTGAGTCCTGCAGTAAAATGAGCAACACCTTAGCGCTGATGGCAAGAATCAAGATGGTATGGAGCATCTAGAACATCCAAGACATGC
Organism: Enhydra lutris kenyoni; assembly: GCF_002288905.1. Taxonomy (NCBI): domain Eukaryota; kingdom Metazoa; phylum Chordata; class Mammalia; order Carnivora; family Mustelidae; genus Enhydra; species Enhydra lutris. The sequence continues at coordinate 33,561,291 of NW_019154091.1, read as the reverse complement.
CAACTTCTAGAAAATACATGCAAATTGGTGTTTTGAGTTATAAAAATTCACAGACTTTGGGATTCTAGGTTTAGGATTGCTACATTATCACAAGAGACGCTTTCAGAGAAATGGGATTTAGCTTGGAGACAGCCTACCAATACGTAATGCACGTCCTCAAGCATATAGAGGAACAGAACAGTTACGTGAGAAGTTAATTTATCTCAGGGGTCCAAAGTGAATAATTCAAATACAGCACACCAGACGTTGTACAGGTGGGCACGATGACCATTGACACGTACTGTCTACATGTGTACTGCGGAAGGACACAGCTTAGCAGCACATGCATGTGTGTGTAGACCTACTGAAGACTCTGGGTCCTGATTTTAAGTATCGTCTACCTTTACGTTTCTCCACTGTATGCTGCAGCTTTTATTGGCTTCTTATTTTGCTTAAGACAAGCTTAACAAAACATTTGCTATTTACTGCGGTAGAAAGAGTAAACAAGACATAATGGCTATGCTGGGTACAATAAAGCTCAGATATCTGCTTCTTTGACAATTAGGGATGTATTGCTTGAAATAAGTATAAGCATTTGTACGTTATCTGAAAAATGTCACATTTATGTAAACAGAGATCATAAAACTGAAATATGAAAGCACCGCTGGCACTATTCCCGTCAGCATCTTCCCTCCAGGAAACCAGTTCAAGGGACACTTTTCACAAATTCCAATTACGTGAGATTTGAGCTAAAAATCTATTAGGTCACACAATTCTTTGTTAAACCACGTAGAAAGCTTTACCACCTTTCTTAAATATCTACACATTTAATTGGAAAAAAGATGTTAAATTTGGTGAAGAAATACCAGAAAGCCTCGAGCAACTTGCATAATTAAATCATCTTTTCCGGGGCACCTGGGTGGCTCAGTGGGTTAAGCCTCTCCCTTCAGCTCAGGTCATGATCTCAGGGTCTTGGGATCGAGCCCCGCATCAGGCTCTCTGCTCAGCAGTGAGCCTGCTTCCTCCTCTCTCTGCCTGCCTCTCTGCCTACTTGTGATCTCTCTCTCTCTGTGTCAAATGAATAAATAAAGTCTTTAAAAAAATCATCTTTTCCTTTATTTTTTTTCTTTTTGAACCCAGAACTTCCTGCATCACATATTTGCATGTAACTGAGATGCAGCACGGTGCAGAGGTTGGACCTCTAGGTCCCAATGGGCCCCTAGGCTCAGTGGAGGGCGAGCTGGTCAGTGAGTAATGTTTATCAGACTTAAGACCTGGATGTCCATCCACTAAATGATCTCTTCTCATCTAGACTGCAAATCATGTAGGCCTCTTACAAATTTCATAAATAGAAAGGAGGCAGACATTGACCACATCTGTAGTTTCTGCCCCCAGCAAAGATAAGCCAACTGGAAGAATGTGAGAGAAAGCAATTCTATATTTTTCTTCTACATTTTCTCTCCTTAAAAAAAATAATTTTTAAGTAACTTCTTAAGTAACTTCTGTACCCAATATGGGGCTTGAACCCACAACCCTGAGATCAAGAACCCCATGTTACACTGACTGAGCCAGCTAGGTGCCTCCTCTCCTTTTTTTTTTTTTTTTTTTTAAATTGAAGTATAATTGACCTATGATACCCAATTTGTTTCAGGTATACCTCAAAAGCATTTGATATTTTTATATATTATGAAATGATTCCCACAAGTCTAGTTACCATCTGTCACCATACAATTTACTACAATATTATTGACCACCTTCCCCATGCTACACATTACATCCCCATGATCTCTTTCAACCCCCACTCTGGTAACCAACAATGTGTTTCATGTATCTATGAGTCCATTTCTGTTTTGTTTTGTTTGTTCATTTATTGTTTTTTAGATTCCATGTATAAGTGAAATCATATTGTATCTGCCTTTCTCTGCCTGATTTATTTCATATAGCATAATACCCTTTAGGCGCACCACATTGTCACAAATGGTAAGATTTCATTCTTTTTTAATGGCTGAGCAATACTACATTGTATATATAACACATCTTCCTCATCCATTCATCTATGGATAGACAATTGCTTCCAAATTTGGCTATTATAAATAATGCTGCAGTAAACATAGGAGGACATATATCTCTTTGGATTGTGTTTTCATTTTCTTTGGATAAATACCCAGAAGTGGAATTGCTGGATCATATGGTAGATCTACTTTTAATTTTTTGAGAAATCGGGGCACCTGGGTGGCTCAGTGGGTTAAGCCTCTGCCTTCGGCTCAGGTCATGGTCTCAGGGTCCTGGGATCGAGCCCCGCATGGGGCTCTCTGCTCTGTGGGGAGCCTGCTTCCCTCTCTTTCTGTGTCAAATAAATAAATAAAAAGTCTTTTAATTTTTTGAGAAACCTTCATGCTGTTTTCTAGACGGCTACATCAATTTACATTTCTACCAATAGCGTATGAGGTTCCCTTTTCTCTACACCCTTAACAACACTTACTTTTTTATCTTTTTGCTAATAGCCAATCTGACAGGTATGAGGTGATATTTCATTGTGGCTTTAATTTGCATTTTCCTGATGATTATTGATGTTGAGCATATTTTCGTGTGCCTATTGGCCATCTGAATGTATTCTTTCAAAAAATGTTTCTTGGAGTCCTCTGTTCATTTTTTTAATTGGGTTTTTTTAATTACAGAATTTTTCTTCTTAAGGCTTATAGCAACAGAATGCATGTGTGTACTGTTTTTATATTATATTCACCTGATGCCTAACATTTTTCTCAGCTAATATGACTGCCAAGAATTCAAACATAGAAATGGGGCTTCTTTTGTGGATAGTTAACTTGGTAATGTGGAAGGCATCCAGACTTTATAGTCTTAAAGTATTTGAAACTTGGTTTCTCCATTTACTTTGGGTACATTACATAAATCCTCTAAGCCTTTATTTTCTTATCTCTCAAACAGGGATAACAATAACTGTTTTTCAAACTTGTGAGAATTAATTGGGGAATGTGTATAAAGACCCTGGGGTGGGGCACAGGCTCATTAACACCAGCTCCTTCCTGCTACTCTAGCCCGGTAAGGTGTCAGGGACCTCTTGGACACGTGATAAATGTTAACTGATCATGTTTAGTAGAAATAAAAATCATGCAAATGGGGAATTTTTAGGGCCTAGACTTCTTCCTTTTCATTTGTTTTTATTTTATTATGAGGGAATGTCAGAACCCTGACAATGGAGAACAAAGACATTGCTGTTCACACATAATTGAATTACTTAGAGATGAGTTCTGAGAGGGCTAAAATGGCTCCTTAAAAACACAGTTAAATAATCCTAAAAATACACAGGAAACCTATTAAATATCAAACATATCTTTAGAAAAATAATATGGTAAATCGTCCCAGAGCCACAACTCAGTCCCCTAAAACAGACACATCAGGTGGGCAAATGCCAATTCTTTCATAGTACTAGAATATCATTTATTAAATTACTTCTTTTATGGTGCCCTGGTGGCCCTGGGACTAATGTTCCTCGTAAAGGTTTAAGTTAGAATGAGAAAAATGACTTGCTCATCTGATCCTTTATGGATAATTATCACTAATTGCACAAATCTGGTTTGCATTTGTTCATTAAGTATCTCCAGTGGTGTTGCTTTGTATACAGCCCAATTCTGGGATGCACACACCATCTACACACAGAATGTTTTTTATGTTATAATTCAGTTCAGAATTTTAATTAAATAAATGAGAATCAGCTGAATAACAAGGCAGCCACAGCTTTTAAATAATGAACGTGCACTAGTGTCCTTGCTTTACATGACAAATGATGACAAAGGACAGGCTGGCATCATCATCCAGTCTGGCAACAACTATGAAGAAAATAACTTTTTAATTTCTTTCTATAAAATTTTATTTTGAAAAGTGAAATATGGCAAAAGGCGAGTACTCTTGTGTATTATAAATCATCTCCTAGCGAGGGAGAGAGATCTGCTGGAAGGCTGCCCAGGGCACACCAATTTGTTCTCTTTTCCTAAATCACTATTAGGGGGCAATTACTTTTCATCAGATTTAAGTTTATTCTCTGCAAGCATTACAAAAGTGCTTCTGTATCTTGGAGTTTAAAAATACAAACATAGTACACACTTAAAATGCAGTATAGGTAGCACCGACTTCTGATCAGAAGATTGTCTCATCATTAATGTTATTCTAAAACTATTCCGTGATCTCTTCATTCTGGACATCTTGGCAGCATCACAGGAGTCAATCTCTCCGTGTGCATGGGTTTAGGTATACCAGATGGCCCTAGCTTCCCACTTACCTCAACAATCAACCTTTTTTTGGCCTCCACGGATTGATATCTCCCTTCCCTTCTCTCCTCCCTCTTTCAGCCTATAAATATGGATAGGCCTCTCCTTTTTGTAGCTACTCACCCTCACCATCTCCACCAGTTCCATGCCTTTAAATGCCAATGACTCCCATATTTATATCTGCAGCTGTGGCCTCCCCCTGAACTCCGGACTCAGGATATACAACGGTCTGTCTACCATTTCACCTGAATATCGAGAAGGCACTTCAATCTTAACGTGTCCAAAGTAGAATGATTGATTCCCCCTACCACCAGTACTTCATGGCACCCCCATTCAGGCAGCTGCCACAGCCCCACACCTCTGAAGTATCTTGGATTCTCTCTTGCCTTTACATTCTACCTTGAATTCATAAGCATGTTCTGCTGGCTCTTCCTTGGAATATTTATCCAGTCCACTCACTTATCACCACCCATACTGCTACCACCCTGATCGAAGTCACCATCAGCTCCCTGCACTACTGAAACAGACCTCAAAACGTGCCCACTTATTGCCCATATGACTTCCCCAGTTTATCTAACTCCCCCCCACTCAACCCCCCTGCAGAAGTCATAATACTCTTTGGCTTAAAGTTCTTTAGAGGCTTTCCATTATACTTAGAGTAACATGCAGAAACCTAACCATGGTGTCAGGTACAATCGGACTCTACTCATCTCTCTTACTTCATGTTGTATCTTTCTATCTTTTTCTTCTCCATTCACTATACTCCAGCCACAGTGGCCTTCCTCTGGCTCCTTGACCATGGTAAGGTCCTTCTCACCTCAGAGCTCTTACTCCTTCCATTCCTTCTGCCTGGAACATTATTCCCCCAGGCCTTTGCACAACCAGTCTCTTATTATTCTGATCTTGCTGAAATGCCATCTCTTCATCCTTGGGCATTCTTCCCCAATTTGGCCCACTCTTCCCAAGCCACTCTCTATCCATTAACTTATTTTTATTTCTTCTCCAACACCTAGAGCTATCAGCCATATCTGTTTATTTACTTGTCTGGTGTCTATTTCCCCCACTAGAATATGAACTGAATATAGAGCAGGAGGCTTGGATATAGTCCATGTGTCTTAGGACATAGTATGTATTTGTTGAATAGATATTTTGAATGCCTTCCTGACCAACATATTTACATAATAATGTATAGACATACCATATAATAGAGTCAAATACAGCAACTAAAATGCTTTATAATAATTTAAAATAATGAAATCATGCGTTTGGCCATAGGGCTCAAGAACTGGAAAGGAGGGGCGCCTGAGTGGCTCAGTGGGTTAAAGCCTCTGCCTTCGGCTCAGGTCATGGTTCCAGGGTCCCGGGATCGAGCCCTGCGTTGGGCTCTCTGCTTCGCAGGGAGCCTGCTTCCTCCTCTCTCTCTCTACCTGCCTCTCTGCCTATTTGTGATCTGTCTCTCTTTGTCAAATAAATAAAATCTTAAAAAAAAAAAAAAAAAAGAACTGGGAAGGAACTTAGAAATTATAAGGCGGCCTCCTGACTTTATAATGTCTTGAGGATCTGAGAGGGTCAATGAGCCACCAACAGTTCACAAAGGAAAGAGGCAGAGTCCGGCCTGGCCGGGTCCCCGGATTTGCAGCATCCAATACAGTAGGCTGCTACTTACACGTGAGCAATTGTATAGAACTCATTGACAACACAAGAAACACAAATTCAGCATCAAAATACATAGACACTATGCACCAGTAAAAGTATAATTTTGAAGCATAAATTTGATTTATCTTAAATGAATATGCTAGTGTTCATAATAAATGGTAACCTTTTAATTAAAAGTATGCTTGCATTAGAATTTAAAATACGTTTCCAGGGACCGCTGAATGACATGTCTCTAGAAATGAGACCAGGAAAGTTTTAACTGACACTTAGTTTCTCTCCATAAACGTCTATAAATATCACTTCCAGAAATCTTCACAGCTGCATCTCATTGTCTGGGGGGCTTTAGTTAAGAGACATAATGATGTATATAATTCAGCCCTTTTGAGTACCTAGGGATTTCATAAAATTGAGAGAGGCCTACACTACTTAAATTTTTTTTTTAAAGATTATTTATTTATTTGACAGACAGAAATCATAAGTAGGCAGAGAGGCAGACAGAGAGAGAGGAGGAAGCAGGCTCCCCACCAAGCAGAGAGCCGGATGTGGGACTCGATTCCAGGACCCTGGGATCATGACATGATCCAAAGGCAGAGGCTCAGCCCCCTGAGCCACCCAGGTGCCCCACTACTTAAAATTTTTGAGACAATTGGTATTTTTTTTTTAGTAATAAAATAATTGAAATGGGGTTACCCAAATTATGCTATACCTTAAATATTTATATTGAACAAATTGACATATTAACCTCCAAAGAGTACCTTATAGTTCGTTATAGGATTTATAAAATATGTTTATCTCTCATGCATTTAGAGCTCTGTGATCTACTGCAGGGACGTACACTGTGAAATTGTAAGAGGAACACCTACGTCTTGCAATGCTGTCCATGAATCTCTGGGACACAATATGTACAAATAATGGTAAAAATCTAAGCTTGAAGTTCTTTATAAAAGTGAGACCTGAGCCAAGTGGCCCTCTTAGCGCCCATGACAGGTCTTATATATCTGATTTTCTTTGCTTTTTACCTTCATTCCAACCACAAGCAAGAGATGTGGAGAGAGGAGGGTGGAGGATGGGGGAGACATTAGCCTCAAACGTAAGCTAAAATCAAGTGTACAAAAAAGTGAGGGAAGGACGGAAAGTTTTTGTCTCAGAACTGGAAAACCGACGAACCAAATAAGTAAAAGTGACTGATGTGACTGTCTGCATCTCTCTCAACCCACTCTCTCTCTGATTTTCAGGAGGAAAATGAGTGGCTGTTTGGAATTTAGAGTCACTGTGGCCTAATCCCGAATGAGGACAATCTGCTTTGGCCAAATCCTGATGTGCATATTTCAGGCATGGACTAAAATGACAGCAAAATACCCATTTATTAGAAGAAATCCCCAGAGGCCTTATCAGAGTTGCAGGTGGGTGTTCTGAAAGGTCTACTGGGTTCCTGAAGGGTAAGTCACAGAAGAAATGAAACCAAACCTGTCTTCTCAAGAGCTAGGGCACAATTTGACAAGCAATTGT